>NW_028318493.1:7279580-7595621 GCF_062004578.1 Staurois parvus
ACCATTACACAGTGCTGGCTGGCTGGCTGCTGATTGGCTGATGCGATCACATGTCATTGAGGAATGCATTATGGGTCAGCGCGCCTTGTCTGCGTGCCTTCCCAGACATCCCCGCTCCGTCGCCGCACATGTCCGCCGCCATTTTCGGAAAAATTTCGATTCGCGCGTCCAAAGTAGGCTATTTTTCGGATTCGGCGCGAATCGAAATTTTTCCGATATTCGACTCGAATTCCACTTCGGCTACTTCGATTCGCTCATCTCTAATCACAAGCATCCAGTATTGCATTTCAGCCTTGTCCCTTGCACACAGAGATTTCTCCAGATTCTCAGAATCTTTTGATGATAATATGTACAGTAGATGATCATATGTTTAAAGTCTTTGTGATTTTATGTTAATGAACCTTACTCTAAAGTTGTTTGAGAATTTTTAGATGCAACTTTTCACAGACTGGTGAATCTCTGCCCATCTTTAAACAATAAAACAAATTCTGGGTCGGTTCCCTCTTGCACTATCATACACACACTAAATCCGAGGTGCTGGCCCTGTCCGCGGCAGACTCCAATATACAAACAAACATCCGATCGCCACACATCCAGTAACATCCCCTTTATTTCTTCTTATAGCATATTCCACAAATATGACAGGGATACAGGACTCCGGCTAACGCGTTTCATGCTCCACTATGTGAGCTATGACTAAGTGCTAGTGGAGTGTGAAACCCGTTAGCTGGAGTCCTATATCCCTGTCATATTTGTGGAATATGCTATAAGAAGAAATAATGGGGATATTACTGGATGTGTGGCCATCAGATTTTTTTTTGTACTCTGGCCGTCTTTACTTCTGAGACACTCTCATGTTCATTTTATACCCAGTCATGTTACTGACCTGTCGTTAATTAACCTAATTAGTTGCAAAATATTCTTCCAGCACTTCCTTGTTAGTACCACTTATTTTCCCAGCTTTTTTTTTTGCCCTGTTCCAACTTTTATGAAACCTGTTGCTGCCATCAATTTTAAAATGACCTTTTTTTTTGTTACAATGGTACATTTCAGCATCCCAACTTTTTTGGAATTGGGGTTGCACAAATGTTAGAATATACCGTATTTTTCGCTCCATAAGATGCACTTTTCCCCCCCCAAAACATGGGGGAAAATGTCTGTGCGTCTTATGGAGCGAATATGGAACAGCCGGCCTGGTATTTCCCCCATGTTAGAATACCGGGCCAGCCACTCGGCTCTTCTCTGCAGACCTGCAGCAGTTCTACCTGTTCCTTGGTCCAGCGGTGTCCTCAGTCTTCTCTCCCCGACACCAGCATGGATACCCAGCTGTGACAATTTGCAGCTGCACAGCTGAGTGCCCACTGCGCATGCGCTAGAAGTGCTGCACTTTGTAAATGGCCCTGTAATCTTCTGGGACCTGTCACGTGTCCCAGAAGATTATGGGGAGGGAGGGGGAAGGACAACTCCGTGGACGTGGGAGCGGGTACCTGTCAAATTTGGGTACCCGCTCCCCAAAGGTCCGCAGTCTCTGGTCATCTGTACTATGTCCGCAGTATCTGGTCATCTCCTGTACTATGTCCTCAGTCTCTGGTCATCTGTACTATGTCCGCGGTCTCTGGTCATCTCCTGTACTGTGTCCGCGGTCTCTGGTCATCGCCTGTACTGTGTCCGCAGTCTCTGGTCATCTCCTGTACTGTGTCCGTGGTCTCTGGTCATCTCCTGTACTATGTCCCCAGTCTCTGGTCATCTCCTGTACTATGTCCGCGGTCTCTGGTCATCTCCTGTACTATGTCCGCAGTCTCTGGTCATCTCCTGTACTATGTCCGCAGTCTCTGGTCATCTCCTGTACTATGTCCGCAGTCTCTGGTCATCTCCTGTACTATGTCTGCAGCCTCCGGTCATCGCCTGTACTATGTCCGCAGTCTCTGGTCATCTCCTCTAGTATGTCTGCAGTCTCCGGTCATCTCCATGTACTATGTCCGGCAGTCTCTGGTCATCTCCATGTACTATGTCCGGCAGTTTCTGGTCATCTCCATGTACTATGTCCGGCAGTCTCTGGTCATCTCCATGTACTATGTCCGGCAGTCTCTGGTCATCTCCATGTACTATGTCCGGCAGTCTCTGGTCACCTCCATGTACTATGTCCGGCAGTCTCTGGTCACCTCCATGTACTATGTCCGGCAGTCTCTGGTCATCTCCATGTACTATGTCCGCAGTCTCTGGTCATCTCCATGTACTATGTCCGCAGTCTCTGGTCATCTCCATGTACTATGTCCGGCAGTCTCTGGTCATCTCGTACTATGTCCGCAGTCTCTGGTCATCATCTGTACTATGTCCGCAGTCTCTGGTCATCTCCTGTACTATGTCTGCAGTCTCTGGTCATCTCCTGTACTATGTCTGCAGTCTCTGGTCTTCATCTGTACTATGTCCGCAGTCTCTGGTCATCTCCTGTACTATGTCTGCAGTCTCTGGTCATCTCCTGTACTATGTCTGCAGTCCATTGGTTCAGAATATTTTTTTCCTGTTTTCCTCCTCTAAAATCTAGGTGCGTCTTATGGTCAGGTGCGTCTTATGGAGCGAAAACTACGGTACTTTTTCTCAGACAAATGTGCTGTGATGTGTCCCAGGATTAATGTTTTTTTATATCTGTTCTGTATTCCAACAATGCATTCAATGAATAATTCCATGCAATGAACAGGCACACAGAAGTGGTCTTATTATGTTATCATCTTTTTCTTATGTAGAGCTTTAATGTAACACACATCCACAATTTCCAATGAGATGGAGTAATATATACTGTGCACTGGGTATACATCCTGATGGAGAGAGTAATTTGTCGTTTGGTAATGACAACGCATGTAATCCTTAAATTTCCAGTGGATTAATGTTTGCACATTTACATATAAAACCTAATAAGAGTGTGATTTGCATAATCATCCAGGGAATGTGTTAGCAGCGTGTGCAGCGTTTCTTAAGCTGTAACAGAAGCAGCTGAGATATTCATTTAATGATCTGCTGAGACATAAATTGTGTATGTGATGGAAACAACTCTGAATTGTATAACTGATGGTCCCAAATCCAAGGCAAGTCAAGACTTCAGATAGTGAGGGGATGTGTAGGTGAAATGCAAGCTTTGAAGCGGGCGTCTTTGGCCAGGCCTGGGCTAAACATGAATGTTCAGGTCACCAAGACATTCATGTGTATACCAGTGAAGAAGGAGGGTTGAAGATGACACATGACCAGCAATGGCCTACCTTGGGAAGGGTGGTGCAGAAGTGTTTGGACAAAGTGATTGACCCTTTCCTTTGAGGATGGTTGCTGAGGATGTCTCTTGTACATATGAGAAATCCATGTGTAATGGATTAAAGAGAGCGCCAATTAAAAATTGCTTAGTCTTTTTTGTTCAACTGCTTGGTCCTCTTGCCACTTCTACTGTGAACACCAACACTGACATCTGTTCATAACATCCTATGCTTGCAGAAGTACTTTTGAGTCCATTTAAAGTGGTTGTAAACCTAAAGAAAGCATATCCCTCTGTAGTGTGTTACTATTACAAACAATTTGCGCTGTAAATAAATAAGTGAATAATTAAAAAAGAATAAATACTCAAATTAACATGATATATCCTAAGGTGACATATAATAAAAAGTTCAAATCATTAAAGCTTTTCCTGTGAAAGAAGTGTCCTTCAACTTCAATCCATTGTGAGAAGTGCATCCACCACCAATATAACCAGCCTCTTACGGAATCCCTAGACCCCAAATTATAGGAGGTCTATTTGGCATGACGCTGCATACATCCTGATGGTGTAATTAGAAGTTGATGAAATATTCCAATCCCATGACAGTTTATCCTTTATCTTGCCACCAAGAGCGCTAACAAGAAATCCACCATAGTGTGATATCGCCAATAATTTATTGATAAAAAACACAACTATTCTACTTACAAAGTCATAAAATCAAACTGCATGTAAATGAACGCTGGCTGTGTACAAAGTCAACATCTAATTACACCATCAGGATGTATGCAGCGTCATGCCAAATAGACCTCCTATAATTTGGGGTCTAGGGATTCCGTAAGAGGCTGGTTATATTGGTGGTGGATGCACTTCTCACAATGGATTGAAGTTGGACACTTCTTTCACGGGACTTTTTTGGACTTTTTATTATATTTCACATTAGGATATATCACGTTAATTTGAGTATTTATTATTTTTTAATTATTCACTTGTTTATTTACAGCACAACTTGTTTGTGATAGTATAATTTAAACGCATAGTGGATGTTTTTTGAGTGCAGCTGTAGGATTATTTAACTTGATCACTAAGCGCAGTGAAAAAGGTTTCCTTTATAGTGTGTACTTGTCTCAAAGAGCACTAAGTATCATTTGTGTCTGATGCCTCCTTCCTCTGCTATCTGCATGAATCACTTCAGACCAGGGGTGGACTGACCATTTGGAAACTCGGGCACTGCCCGGGGGCCTGGGGTCAGTAGGGGGCCCCATGAGATGCCCCTGGTACCTTTTTCATAGGTTTTTTTGAGTTTGGGCAAGGACACAGGGGCCCCATGATCCCCTATTGCCTGGGGGCCCCATGAGTTGTCAGTCCGCCCCTGCTTCAGACATGTTTTCCTGACACCAAGAGAAAAAAGGTGTCAGGGGAGGGGGAGCAGATTGACAGCCTAAGCTCTGTTTCTGTGTGCTGTGAGGAGGTGGGGTGTCTCTTCCTTTCAATCAGCTCTCCGACCCCTTTTTTCTGAACTCTCAGACAAGCTTTAAAAAGTCAGAACTTTGAATGGATGTAGAGAAGAGAATACTGCAGATAGAAAGGTACAACTTATGCTTGACAATTTGTTTCATCACTGGGTATCACGGGAGGTCAGTCACTTCACTGGGTATATTTAAGGGTTTACAACCACTTTAACATTCCGCATTTCACCTAGCTCTGATGAAGATAGATTGTATGGCCATTAAAATGTGTTGGTTGTCTTTTGCCCTGCTTGTTGTAACTAGTTGAACATTAACAACTATTGACTACTAAGGATTTTTTTTATTTAGCACTTGCTTTGACATATTACACCTGGAATTCTTAACTCAGGTGAAACTCCGATTCTGGGGTGGGGGGGGGGGTCCCCATCTGTGTGGTTAGGCTCATTAAATTAATTTGTCCACATTTGGATAACCTGTATCATTTACCATTAATTCCCACCCAGAGGATATGCTTCGTCCCTCAGCCCAGTCAAGAATTAGTCAGTATTTTGTGTAAGATAGTACTCTGTGTTTTTTAACCACTGGAGAAACAGGCCTTTTCTTCTGGAACTTTTTGTTTACATGTTTTCATGAGCTGTAAGCCATAATCATCACAATGATGACAAATCACGGCTTGAACTATCTTGCTTTGCATGTAATGAGTCTATCTCATATATTAGTTTCACCTTTTAAGTTGCATTACTGAAATAAATGAACTTTTGCACGATATTCTAATTTTTCGAGTTTCACCTGTATAAGACCCTAGATCCCTCCTCTGCCCTTAAAAGCATTTGATCAAATGCTTTCCACTTTTAAAAAGGCGCAATTTACATTTGGGGAAACTTTAAGTAATATATGCTCAGGCAAACAGAGTGATTTTGGTCTTTGTTCACTTCTGTAATCAGCAAGCAGAAACGTCAGCTGGTCGATCGGGTGTCCTGGTGAGACAGGACAGCTTGAAAAAGTAGCAGAAGGCAGCAGGAGGGGGGAGGACGTGTCCTCCCACTGCATGCAAAAGTGATCCAGCAGCTAGTTAGCCACTTCGCTTGCTTTTACAAGAGAGCTGGCTCTAAAAAAAACGGCACCACATGAAGTCCAGCAATTATCAGTAAGTATGGGTAGGCCTACAGATTTTAAAATAGATGAACATAAGGGACATACTGTATATGACTCACCATATTCCATCATTCTGAGAAAAACAGAAATGTATTTAACCCTGACTTCAATATTAACTACACTCACCGGCCACTTTATTAGGTACACCTTGCTAGTAGCAGGTTGGACCCCTTTTGCCTTCAGAACTGCCTTAATTCTTCGTGTTAGAGATTCAACAAGGAGTTGGAAACATTCCTCAGAGATTTTAGTCCATTCTGACAAGAGAGCATCACTCAGTTGCTGCAGATTTGTTGGATGCACATCCATGATGAGAATCTCCCATTCCACCACATCCCAAAGGTGCTCTATTGGATTGAGATCTGGTGACTGTGGAGGACATTGGAGTACAGTGAAGTCATTGTCATGTTGTAGAAACCAGTTTGAGATGATTTGAGCTTTGCCACATGGTGTATAATCCTGCTGGAAGTAGACATCAGAAGTTGGGTACGCTGTAGTCATAATGGGATGGCCATGGTTAGCAACAATTACTCAGGTAGGCCGTGGCATTTAAACAATGCTCAGTTGGTACTAATGGACCCAAGGTTTGCAAAGAAAATATCCCCCATACTAATACACCACTAGCACCCGCCTGAACTGTTGACACAAGACAGGATGGATCCATGCTTTCATGTTGTTTACACCAAATTCTGACCCTACCATCTGAATTTCGCAGCTGAAATCAAGACTCATCAGACGTTTTTCCAATTTTCTATTGTCCAATTTTGGTGAGCCTTTGCGAATAGTAGCCTCCGTTTCCTGTTCTTAGCTGACAGGAGTGGCAACCGGTGTGGCCATCTGCTGCTGTAGCCCATCTGCTTCAAGGTTCGACGTGCTGTGCGTTCAGAGATGGTATTCTGCATACTTGGTTGTAACGAGTGGTTATTTGAGTTACTGTTGCTTTTCTGTCATCTCAAACCAGTCTACCCATTCTCCTCTAACCTCCAACATCAACAAGGCATTTTTGTCCACACAAATGGCGCTCATTGGATGTTTTCTCTTTTTTCGGACCCCAAAGATATTTGTGCGCGAAAATCCCTGTAGATCTGCAGTTTTTGAAATACTAACACAAACCCATCTGACACCAACAACCATGCCACATTCAAAGTCACTTAAATCCCCTTTCTTCTCCATTCTGATGCTCGGTTTGAACTTCAGCAAATCATCTTCACTACATCTAGATGCCTAAATGCATTGAGTTGCTGCCATGTGATTGGCCGATTTAGCAAATTGTGTTACGAAGCAATTGAACAGGTGTACCTAATAAAGTGGCCGGTGAGTGTAAATGCAAAGAGTATAACCAAGAAAGGAAAGTATTGCCATCACAAAATTAAAAACAAAAAAACAAACAAGGGAAAAAAAACAAGGAAATAATCTTAATCATAAAATAGAAAATTTTAATAATTTATTAATTTTGTGATGGCAATAGTTTTTAAAGTAAATTTAAAAGCAGTAAGAAAAGGGGAAAGCTATAACACCTGCCAGTTGTTTTTTTATTTTTTTGCCATCTGTGTTCCCTTGGGGAGATTTTCCTTCCTTTTCTGTCTCATAGCCACAGCAGGAAGTGAAAGGAAGTCCCTTCAAAGGGATGGAAATGCTTGGTAGTCACCAGAACTAGTGTCCCCACTGGAAGATATATCCTCTAATCCTATTCTGGTACCACTCAAAATTTGGGATTTTCTTTCATTTATACTTTGGTAGCATTGGTCACCAGAACAAAGAGAGAGGAGGATCTCCTCAACAGGGACATATATAGCAATAAAAACCTGATGGGTGTTCTATTACCTCAATTACTATGTCTAGAACTAAAAAAAAAGTATTGCCTTCTGTTACAGACATGTGCATTTTGTTACGATTAGTTTTTCGAACTAAAATTTCGGATGTCGGATGACATCACATGAAGCGATAGTAGTTTGGGCCCATGGGGAAAAGAATTAGATTTTTGAATTTGTTCAATATTTTGGATTCAGCTAGTAGTTGGATCCGAATTTTGTTCCATTTGTTAATTTGGATGCACATGATGCCAGTCGATATTGTCCAATCGCCTCATGACATTTCTCTTGGTGGGTTGGACTAACATCTGAAAATAGATTCGATAATATATCGAACGCATAGCAATCTTCTAGAAAAACTGCAAAATTTTTCAAATCCACCCGGACCAACAAATATATGAAACGAATGCCAAAAAAAACTGGTTCAACATAACAATTTTGATAGAACAAAATTCTTAAATGAACGAATGTACCTGAAAACCAAAGTATTTGGGATAAGACTGAACTCTACCAGTTTTTTCCTTTATATTAAGTGTTGTGATACTTCTCCAAAAAACAGAGCTAGACTGGCCAACAACCAGCTAAATTTGATGCCAAATTTGAGCACGAATGATTTTACGTTGTGGTCATTCTTTTGTAGCCAGTGGTCATGGACCTTATCTTTGCATCGGAGCTAGGTTTTGCTTAACATCTGGTAGGAATTCATACAGCCTGTCAAAAATTTCTTTTTTTTGGGGGGGGAAGTAGCATATGCCAGAACTTCTCTGCAAAGGGCTGATTTGGCTGTCTCTCAAAAACCTTGAAGTGGATTGTCAAAATCAATACTGTTAAACTGGACATTCGCTAACCACCAGACACAAAAGTTTCATCAGATTGGTGGCGGGCCAGGAATCTCCAAGGAGAGGAAGGACCTTTCTGTTTCACTATTTCTTATTGTTTTATATAATCAGATATTACAATCAGAGGTATACCAGAAATGTGTGTAATATACATAAAATGAAAGACGATCAAGTTGAGCTACTGTAGGTTCCAAATAATAGGATCTGTATTTCGACTATCCATCTATTTATTCAGAAATGTAAAATCAGGTATAAAATGGCTTGTTAAACCTTGGAGTATTGCCAACAGTTCACAGCATTATCCAAAGTATACTGTTCTATTCTTCCCAGGCTATATCGATCGTTTACCACTCATAGGGAGCAATAAAAGCTTCTGGAGTTCCAATTTTGGCAAGAAAGGGGTAGAAGAAGAAAGGGAGACAGAAAGGAAGAAAGAAAACAAATCTTCCTCTTTTCCGGGGAGTAGCTTTTGATGGCCCAAATCCAGCTATTACTTTTTATGCTAAAGATAGTTTTGTTTTTTTCTTTTGGTAAAAAGGTTTAAACTATAAGAATATAAGCTGACCATTGTAATTACCCCCACCAGTGTTTTATGTTTTCTCCTACACCTTTAACTGCCACTTTTATTGGACAGCTTGGTGTGCTACAACTGCCACTGACTTGCCAGAACAGTCCTGCATCTTGGTACTCTGTCCTAAAGATGCCGTGGCCTAGGCTGTATCCTGAGATCACGATATTACCCTTGTTGAGTTACTGACCATGCACAATAACTCAAAACAGGGTGTCACTTGAAGAGATCGTGGTCATGGGTGGATAGTCCCCCATATTTAGTGGCAGGTCAACCGAAAAATTGGTTGCGATCTGGGGGGGGGACTACCGAGAAGGTGGGCTTTGTTAAGTGTGGACTGTGGGTGAGAGTGACAATATCTCAAGGACTAGAACTAATATGTTAAGTATGTTACAGGAAGTGAAAAAGCAATGCTACTGCCTACTGGCATGATCAACAGATAACACTGTTCAACAAATTTTTATTTTTTGCCAGTTTTGGAAACAAAAGGATCCATTTCTTAATGAATTTCACATTCTGAGTTCAAATATAACAATGAAATTTGTCAATTGGCTCTAGTTGTTCTGTAAACGGAAAGTTTTCTACTATAGGCGTAATGACTACATAATGCACAATAATTATATAGATAGATGTCTTTCCACAAATATAAAGCAAGTGATATTGACTACATAACAAAGCCTAAATGGCATAATATATTGCATAGGATTACCAAGAAAAATTATAGCCATAAGCTAAGTTGAATCATTTTAATACTTAGGATTCTCACTAGTTTTGTCTTCAGTTTGTGTCGGTTTTGCTTCTCTTGGCTTTTCTCTTGTATTCGAGGAAAGGGCTATCTCTTACAACTGCACGTGACTACATGCTTCAGGTTCTTCCTCACTTGACTCAACCACGAAGGATTCTGGTGCTTTGGGAATTGGTAGCCCCTCTCCATGAGGAACTGGACGTATTGCCGATGGAATATTTGGATAGTGCACAGATAACTTTTTCTTCTTATTTAGCCCTTTTACAATTGGAGGCACCATACAAAAGTAACAATTACTAACATGATCTGTTGGCTCTCTCCAAATCATTGGCACAGCGAAAGGCATAGATGCCTTTTTTCCATTCAACCATTGCTCCAGTGCCGTCCCACAAGAATTGCAGCATATATGTGGTGCCCAGCTCTTGTCCTGGTCTCTTATCTTGCAGCCAAAATACAAGTTGTAGGCTTTCTTAATCATTCCTGTTATCCTCTTTTTTTGTGAGATAAAAGTTATTTCACCGCAGATATAGCAGAAATGATCTGCTTTATTCACGCAAGTTCGAGGCATTACTGAGTAGCCTATATAAGCATAAAACGAAATGTAAAGACGCTGTCCAACTACAATCAGCTACAGATACTGCAGCTTTTATGCAGTGAAGTGATGCAATTAAAGGCTAATATTGCATCATCTCAGTATACATGCAATTTTCTATTGGTCACCAGTATCAATTGCGCAATATGCAGCTGAAGTTGCATCATAATTTTGAATGGCTTACGTCATTAGATGGGTGAATATATCATGGAAACTAGAGCCAATCAACATTTTTTAGGGTCATTTTCGTTTTCAGCACCCCAAAATTATGTAAGATTAGCTAATTTTATGCCCAAAACTTTTTACCTGTTGAACAGTGTAATAATACAATGTTATGGGGTGGACATGATAAAACAAAAACTATGTTAATACTAGGCGTAAACAGCATCATATATGTCAGTTTTTCTTTTTATATTTCTTTTTATTTTAATAAAATTTTATTTTATGTACATGAGGAAAATGCTTATTTTTTCCTCCTAGATTAAGATGCCTCAAAAAGCTTCGAAAGGCTATGAGATGCCCCGAAAGGCTATGAGATTCCTGGTTGAAAGAAGACATGACAGAGAACCTGGCTGCTCAGAGATTTTCAATTAACCCATAACCCAAAGGCTGTTTATCTTCTTCAGGGTTGACCCCTTATCAGAAAATAAACTTGGACATTCCTGCTCTATTGCCATAAAGTCTAAAATTGTTTATTTTACCAAACTTTGGGTTATACACATAGAAGATTGTGAGGTCCCATGAACTAGCCTACAGAGTGACTTTGGTCTACCTCTCACATTTGCAGTCACAGCACTTCAAATTTACAAGACCGTTAAGCAACTTGGTGAGTAAAATTAGAAGATCAGCTTTGCATACTGCATAATGGGCCCCATTTACTGTGCCAATCCAAGATTTATTCAGGAAGGAGCTTCTCAAGAGATAAGTGGGATTCCTTTAACAAGGCAACATCTGTTCCAAGCTTCTTCAGGTGCCTTGCATTGGGAACGTAGCCCCTTCATGTTCCAAATTACAATTTTCATAGCGTATTACCCAACATCTGGAGCAAATAATAAGAAACAAAGTTCCAACCAGCTAGGGATTGTGGTGGTCCCAGTAGAGTTCCCTCTTACCCAAAGTATGGCCATATGAAGATCTCTTTGAGTGGAGCCATGTGTGTTTTGAGTGATATTTCAGGATGCAAATGGAATAAGACGAGACAATAAGAAGTGTTCCTCAACTGCTCGAAAGGTAGCAGCCATATACAAGTACATATTTTCATGCATTTTAACATTTTCTTCTGCTTTTGGTAAGAGGAGAATATTTTCTGCTTTTCGCATGCAGCAACACTTGCTAAATTGGAAGTAAGATGTATATTCAACACCTTTTACATGCCATACCATTTGTCCCTACAGAAGATGTGATGGACAGGTTAGAAATTTTCCAACCACTTTTAATAGGGTTTTAGAGTTTGCAATGTGTCCAACCAGTCTTGTTGCCACCTCTTGTGATGTCACGAAAGTGGTCCTTTAGGACCAGGAAAGTGGAATGATAGGGCTGTACCCACAAGGTTATCTTATTGGTATGGCTATCTTGTCTATGCTTATGTTTTTTTCCAGCCCTGATGAAGGATACATTTTTTTGGACCCCTGAAATGTAATTGTTCCCCTGACCCTTACTGGAAAAAAAAACATAATTGGACCTTTTAGCGGTGATGTGGTGCTTTATATTTCATGTTTGTTACTTTTTGACTTCTGAGGACCCAGGTGATGGACAACTTCACCAAAAAGAGATGTGGGCACTGCGAAGAAGACTCTTCCACACTGAAAATTTGAAGAAAGAAAATGCAGGCTTCACTCCATCACGCTACCATATTTGCAGGTATTTTCTTGGACACCTTCTTCAGGGCTGATTGTTAAAGTAGCAGTAGAATGGGGTTTAGGGATGAATTATGATGGAACATGTCTGTGAGGGAGTTGTAGCTTATATAGGGTACTGGCTGCTGGTGTAGGGTAAAAATTACAAATTTTGGCAACCTTACTTGAAGCGCAGTAATCAATCATCATCTTTACACTGAAATCTTATGAGCAGTGCCATCTAACACATTCTATATTGGATTGGGTTGTAACTGTACTGTAACCTCTTAAAGTGGTTGTAAATCCTTACCTATACCCAGTGACTGCCCTCAGGTGATACACAGAGATGAAACAAATCCTCCTACAATAAGTTGTACCTCTGCGGTCTACTCTTCTTAATATCCCTTCAAAATACAGAATTTATAAAGATTGTCTGAGAGTTCAGAAAAAAGGGGAGGAGAGCTGAAATTACACTCTGCACAGCTCCGAGAGCTGATTGGAGGGACAGGACACCTCCCCTTCACACAGCTCACAGGAACAGAGATGAGGCTGTCAATCTACTGGAGGTCCCTCCCCTGTCACCATTTTTCTCTTGGAGTCAGGAAAACTTGTCAGAAGTGACTTATGCTGAAAACAGAGGAAGGAGGCAGCAGACAGAAATCACACTTACACCTCAGTCACACTGAAATTGTGCACCTTCTAGTGAAATCACACGATTTCAAAGTCGGATGGTATTCCGACTTCAGGTAGGTCTTGCGAGACATCTGCGCCTTGCAAGACACAGATGTCTATACAAGCCGCACCTACAGTAATGCATGTACTACTTTAGAAATTGATGGGGCTCCAACCAAGTCAGAATTGCACCGATATGACCGTTGTAATTGCAGACAATAGGGGGTGACTTACCATGCAATTTGCAAGTCGCATGGCACGAAGAAAGATTATTTATTTGCAAAATTTTATAAGAAAAACACTTTATTTTTTAAATGTTTGGAATTTTTCATTTATATAGCAAAAAAATTAAAATCCCAGTGATAAATAAATACCACCAAAATAAAGTTTTATTGATCTCAAACAAAATGCTAAAAAATTCATATTCATACAGTGTTGCATGACCGTGCAATTTTCATTCAAAGTGTGATAGCACTGAAAGCTGAAAATTGGCCTGGACTGGAAGGGGGTGAAAGTGTCCGGACCAGGGGCGGACTGACCATTTGGAAACTCAGGCACTGCCCGAGGGCCTGGGGTCAGTAGGGGGCCCCATGAGATGTCCCTGGTACCTTTTTCATAGGCTTTTTTGAGTTTGGCCAAGGACACAGGGGCCCCATGATCTCCTATTGCCCGGGGGCCCCATGAGTTGTCAGTCCACCCCTGGTCCGGACTTGAAGTGGTTAATATGCATCGTAGTAAAGTCCTGTGCAAACTGTTGGCGCTGTACAAATCCTGTAGTATAATGATCATCGTAATAATAATCGCATATATCTGTTACTGCAGAAAATGTGATATGGTCAATTGATAACAGAGGCAGCCAATGGGGGTGGGGGGAGTTGAAATTAGTAAGCGTTTGTTAACGGATCTATTGGTCATCCAGACAATTCTGCAAGCAGGATCTATTTTTTATAGCTATTTTATTTGTTTGTGATTGATTAATTTATCATTTTTATTCTTCCCCCCACCCTTTCTTCTAATATCCAATAAAATTGGACCCTCGGGATATCCTACTGGCTTTTGATCTGTATGTTATCAGATTGACCAAAGAAGCGATTGGACAAGCCAGAAATTTTTAAATAAGTTTTAACAAGGTTTTCAGCTTGGAGATCTATCCAGCTATATTCCTGTTTTAATCAATACTTCCCTTCATTATTTTAGGTTAAACTTAATCAATCAAAGTTTGATTTTTTTATTTTTCTACAGGTAATTTGGGTAATTAAAAAAGACAAAAACAAACAACTATAAACACATGCATAGACAAGCGAAATCCCAAACCCGAGTGAGCATTTTACACCAGGTCAAAAATGGTTAAATATATTGATGCCTGCAAGTCCAATATAAATCTATTACTATATCTGTGTTCAAGTGATCTGCTGCGGGTGTCAAATAAAAGTTAACGATACCCCAAAAGCAGGTCATTTTCCTGAATCGGATCGCATGGTTATGAACACCCATGCGATTGGATTACAGAGAAGCAAAAAAAAGAAAAATTTATTTCACCCTATTTGTGCAGATGTGGTGCAATTTGAGCCATACAAAATGAAGGGCTCAAAATTGCACTGCACAGAATTGCATGTGATTTGCACAGGAATGCGGTGCGATGTGACAATATAAACCGGGCCTTAAAGTGTTAGTAAACCCAGGACCCTGCATTCACTATATCAGCTCTCTCCGGGCCTGCATTCACTATATCCGGTCTCCCCGGACTCCGCATTCACTATATCTGCTCTCCCTGGACCCTGCATTCACTATATATGGTCTACCCGGACCCCGCATTCACTATATCCGCTCTCCCCAGACCCTGCATCCACTATATCTGCTCTCCCCGGACCCTGCATTCACTATATCTGCTCTCTTCGGACCCTGCATTCCCTATATCCGGTCTCCCCGGACCCTGCATTCACTATATCTGCTCTCCCTGGACCCTGCATTCACTATATATGGTCTACCCGGACCCCGCATTCACTATATCTGCTCTCCCCGGACCCTGCATTCCCTATATCCGGTCTCCCCGGACCCTGCATTCACTATATCTGCTCTCCCAGGACCCTGCATTCACTATATATGGTCTACCCGGACCCCGCATTCACTATATCTGCTCTCCCCGGACCCTGCATTCACTATATCTGCTCTCCCCGGACCCTGCATTCACTATATCTGGTCCCCCCGGACCCTTCATTCACTATATCCAGTCTCCCCAAACCCTGTGCACTCACTATATCTGGTCTCCCCGAACCCTGCATTCACTATATCTGGTCTCCCCAGACCTTGTGAATTCACTATATCTGGTCTCCCCGGAACCTGTATTCACTATATCTTATCTTCCCAGACCCTTCATTCACTACATCTGGTCTCACCGGACCCTGCATTCATTATATCCAGTCTCTCACAGTACACACAACATGGAAATGTAATTATTTCAGTAAATATAAACTGCTAAATAGCATTTCTCATCAGCAGTTAGAGCAGTCTTGTGACTTCAGCAGAGCACTAGTTAAAGCTTGTAGGAGTTTTCTTTCTGCTCTAGGAGGATGTGAAAGTCCTGACCCTCTGTCTGGACAGTGCTGATTGGCCCTGTGTTGATCACATGCACTCTCCTAAGAAAAAAAAAATACCTCTCTAGCAATACACACCAAACTGAGCATGTGCATGTGACCACGGGTTCAGTCTGTATCAGGTGGTCATTTCAACAAGAGGAGGGGCAGAGAAGACAGGATCAAACAGCCCTTTTACACAATGCAGAGGATTAACCCCTTAGGTTCCACAGTGAGTATAACAAGCATGCTATACTGCATCTACAGACTGATTGTACTGTTGTGGGTTTAGTAACACTTTAAGGAGTCCCTAAGAATCAGAAGAAACTGTCTGATGGATGTTCGAGAGTTAAGCCCCTAAACACTGAAATCATAGCTTTGGGTGCACTGACCCTTTAAAAAGAAGCATTTATTACAAAGTGTTTTATGGTTTGTAAAGACAGTCCCCGGCAGTGCTTTGTAAATCTCCGCCATGCACTCCCCATCTGTTCCCTGCTCCTGATTGCACTACCTTGTAGACATGATTGCCAGATATCAGCTGCTCTGGGTCTCCAGGAAATGAAGTGCGCAGTTTGATGGCCTCCATGACCTCGGGCTCCATGTCTTGCTGAAGAATTCTCTGCCCCCTGCCAGTGCGAATATCTGCACAGAGGAAGACATAACAGCGTCATTGTGTGATTGGCATCTGTCACCCTCCAATCCAATCGGCATGGCAGGTGCATATCGTAGTATAATTACCAACATCTTGGTCCTTGTCTCGGGTAGATGTGCGAATAATTTTGTTACATAGTTAGTCTGGCTGAAAAAAGACAAAAGTCCATCTAGCTGAACCATAAAAAAAAAAGTTATAATCCTATACCCACAGCTGATCCAGAGGAAGGCAAAAAACGCAGCAAGAAATGATCCAATTTGCTCCTGCAGGGGAAAAATTCCTTCCTGATCCCCCGAGAGGCAATTGGATATTCCCTGGATCAACTTTACCTATAAATGTTATATCCAGTTATATTCTGTGTATCTAAGAAACAATCCAGGACTTTTTTTAACCTGCCTGGCGGTATTCCCGAGTGTAGCTCGGGGTAAAGTTTCAGCACCACAAGCGGTAACCCCGAGCTATACTCGGGAATACACTACAGCGCTGCTCTGGGATCTCTTCTTCACTTACCTTGTCCTGCGCTCCCGCGATGTCCCCCCTGCAGTGTCCCCTGTAATGTCCTCCGGTGGATGCTGGCATCTGTCTTCTGGGTTCCGTTCCCTGCGACGTCGGGACGTACGGGGGGACGGAACTGGCGGGAAATTTGAAAATGACAAAAAGTGACATTCACTAAATACACTAAAATCACATAGTATAACATTCCTGTATCAAACCATTTCACATACATTTTGTCCCGAGTCCTTTGTCCTGTGCCCTGCCTGCATTTTTACTGTTCTTTCTGCCTGGAAACTGAGAAACGTCCATGGCGTCCAAAAAGCGTCCCTTTAGGTCAAAAGCGGTTTTAAATCAGCTAGAGAACAGCGATAGTAAATCAGAACCACTTGCAGAATTGAGTGATAATGATTCGTGGGGGAAATTCCTCATCAGACACTGAAAACGATTCTGCGACTTTGCTCAGCGATGTGCGAACTTGGCGCTATATTTCACATTTCAGTGTTTTTGGTTTGATTATATTATTGAATTAAATGTATTATTATTATATTATTATTTTTTATGATTATTTATTAAATTATCATTTATGATTTCGTGTTTCAAATTTTAACATACCCGGGATGTTTACTAGACTCTTGTTCGGACAGATTTCAGTGAGTTATTCCTAAAAATTACAGCCTACAATAAAAAAAAAAACATATTTCCATGCAAAAAAATGTACCGCTTGGAGCACAGAGATATGGACATAATCAGACCGCTAGGGAGGTTAAGCAATCCACTGAGCTGGCCAGAACCAAGGGAGGGAGTCTATTCCACATTTTCACAGCTCTCACTGTGAAGAAACCTTTCCATGTTTGGAGATTAAATTTCTTTTTCTCCAGATGTAAAGCGTGCCCCCTTGTCCTCTGATGACCTCAGGGTGAATAGCTCTACACCGAGTTCACTATATGAACTCATTACAAAACGAAAATCGAACGAGATATATCTGAATCTTTGGACCACAATAGTAACGAATTTCAACTAATACGAAATAAATGATAACGAAAACAACAAATTAATTTGTTTCATTCAGATGACATGATGCGATAGTTTCAGCCTTTTTCTTTTAGTGTTTGAAGCATCCGAAATAAATAATGTCATACCAAATGATCCGAATTGATGAGATGATGCAGTCATGGAAATCCTGGTGCTTGTGCAGTTCTTAGCTGGGTTCACAGATGTCTGACACAGATCAGCCCCTGCTGCAGCATTGTAGGCGGGGCCTAACTAGTGTACTCAAGAATTGGGAGTCAACACACATGGATACTTAAACATTTTTTTTTATTGTAGAATTGGAATGAACACAGAAATGTAGCACTTTACAGCAATCACACTACATACATTGCAGGTCATACACTTATCCAAGCAGAACAGGATAATGTTTACCAAAAAGGTACTTCTGTGACAAGATGGTTTTCCAAATCTCACAGGACTTTAGAATTTAATAAGAAATGCAGTCCTTCCCAAGATGGCTGTCTGGAGCCCATAGCAGGGGACACAGTCCTCAATGGAAATCTGAAGAAACTACACAGTGCCACCTTCAGATCGGCAGATATACTGCAGCCCAACGCCTTTCTATAGCCTCACACCTCGTTTCTTCCTGCATAGTTACAATCTTCCAATCTGATCACTGATGGAAGGGGACTGAGGAAAAGCTTGCTCCTGCCTGTAGCAAACGAATGTCATCTCCTAAGTAAAGTCATGGACTAGCAGCTTTTTATCCATAAAATTGCTTATTTTTAATTATAATTTTACTTTACATTGTGACATCAGGAATTTGTTCATGCAGACTTGTGAAGTTACTGAAAGGCCCACTTTGTATTACTTCGTATGGGCAAACTACAGCTTTAAATTAGGTTCCTGCTGATTAATTGGTTCTTAGCCACTTCAATACACTTTTCAGCTTTCATTGCTGTCGCACTTTGAATGACAATTGCGCGGTCATGGAAAACTGCACCCAAATTAAGTTTTTACTTTTTTTTTTAGACAAATAGAGCTTAATCACCACTGGGTAATATATTTTCTGCCAGACGAAAAAAGACCAAACATTTTTGGGAAAAAAAAGTTTTAGTTTCTGTTATAAAATTTTGAAAATAGGTAATTTTTCTTCTTCACTGATGTGCGCTGATGAGGCTGCATTGATGGGCACTGATGGGCACAGATGAGGAGGCACTGATGAGGTGGCACTGATTTGCTTCACTGATGGGCACTGATATACTACACTGATGGACACTGATATGCTACACTGATGGGCACCGATATGCTTCACTGAGGGACACTGATATGCTACACTTATTGGCACCGATATGCTACACTGATGGGCACCGATATGCTACACTGAGGGACACTGATATGTTACACTGATGGGCACCGATATGCTTCACTGAGGGACACCGATATGCTACACTGATGGGCACCGATATGCTACACTGAGGGACACTGATATGCTTCACCGATGGGCACCGATATGCTACACCGATGGGCACCGATATGGTTCACCGATGGGCACCGATATGGTTCACCGATGGCCACCGATATGCTACACTTATGGGCACCGATATGCTACACTGATGGGCACCAATATGCTTCACTGAGGGACACTGATATGCTACACTGATGGGTACTGATATGCTACACCGATGGGCACTGATATGCTACACCGATGGGCACTGATATGCTACACCGATGGGCACCGATATGCTACACCGATGGGCACCGATATGCTACACCGATGGGCACCGATATGCTACACTGATGGGCACCGATATGCTACACTGATGGGCACCGATATGCTTCACTGAGGGACACTGATATGCTACACTTATTGGCACCGATATGCTACACTGATGGGCACCGATATGCTACACTGAGGGACACTGATATGTTACACTGATGGGCACCGATATGCTTCACTGAGGGACACCGATATGCTACACTGATGGGCACCGATATGCTTCACTGAGGGACACCGATATGCTACACTGATGGGCACCGATATGCTACACTGAGGGACACTGATATGCTTCACCGATGGGCACCGATATGCTACACCGATGGGCACCGATATGGTTCACCGATGGGCACCGATATGGTTCACCGATGGCCACCGATATGCTACACTTATGGGCACCGATATGCTACACTGATGGGCACCAATATGCTTCACTGAGGGACACTGATATGCTACACTGATGGGTACTGATATGCTACACCGATGGGCACTGATATGCTACACCGATGGGCACTGATATGCTACACCGATGGGCACCGATATGCTACACCGATGGGCACCGATATGCTTCACCGATGGGCACCGATATGCTTCACCGATGGGCACCGATATGCTACACTGATGGGCACCGATATGCTACACTGATGGGCACCGATATGCTTCACTGAGGGACACCGATATGCTACACTGATGGGTACGGATATGCTACACTGATGGGCACTGATATGCTTCACTGATGGGCACTGATATGCTACACCGATGGGCACTGATATGCTACACCGATGGGCATCGATATGCTACACTGATGGGCACCGATATGCTACACTTATGGGCACCAATATGCTGCACTGATGGGCACGGATATGCTACACTGATGGGCACCAATATGCTACACTGATGGGCACGGATATGCTACACTGATGGGCACCAATATGCTACACTGATGGGCACCGATATGCTTCACTGAGGGACACTGATATGCTACACTGATGGGTACTGATATGCTACACTGATGGGCACGGATATGCTACACTGATGGGCACTGATATGCTACACTGATGGGCACTGATATGCTTCACTGATGGGCATTAATAAACTGCAGTGAGGGACACTGACTGGCACTGATGGGGCTGCAATGATTATCAGTGTAAATTTGTCCTGTCAGGATTGCTAGTTATCGCCTCTCCTTTCCTTACACAGTAACAGTGCTAGAGGAAAGGAAATGCCAATAACTGGCAAGTTTCTTTATATGTGATCAGCTGTGATTGGACACAGCTGATCACATGGTAAAGGGCCACTATGATTGGCCCTTTACCTTGATCTGTAATTGGCTGTGTCCAAAAGACACAGCAATCACAGAGCACACCCAATGCACGCCTCAGAGGGTACACAGGGGTGAGGTTCTGGGAAGACGTCTATGGATCACGCTGTAGCTGACTTTTGGCTATTACACAGTAGGGAGGTGGTTAAGGCTCAACTTTGAGCACAAAACATTTAAATATATCCCTCAATAGCCAAAAACCTAGATATTACCCTGTAAAACTAGCAGAGACATCATCACGGTGCTGTACATAGGCTGTGCAGAGAGCAGAGCTGTGGGAGGAGCCCAGCCCAGCAGGTTGCCTGCAGAAAACTACAGGAGGGGGCGGAGACAAGACCAGTCACCCTGCACAAGGAGAGAGAACAGGAGTGAGCGGTCTTTATTACAGGAAAAGTCTCACACTGGATTACTGCACAGATCTGGAAGAAATACACAAAGCACACCGAGATTCCAGGAAGAATACACAGGACTCTTGTATTTAGACAATATTTGCTTATCTCGGAGTTCAGCTTTAACTGGAACAATTGAGAATGAAGATTTAGTTACAGCTGCAGAGAAAGTTTACAAAACAGGTAATATTCTATTAAATAAAGGACAACAGTCAGAAATTAATCGCATAAACACAAAACAAGGGAGCAGACAGAGAAGTCTCAGTGCCGGGTCTTTGTTTCTGTTCTGCACACAAACACGGCCACTTAGTATACACTGCTCAGAAAAATGAAAGGAAAACACATCAGATCTCAATGGGGAGAAATCTCCTGCTGGATCTCTATACTGATATGGACGGGTAATGTGTTAGGAATGTAAGGATGCCCCATCGTTTGATGGAAATGAAAATGATCGATCAACGAGGACTGAATTCAAAGACACCCTGAAAATCAAAGTGAAAAAGTGATGCAGCAGGCGAGTCCATTTTGCTGAAATTTCATTGCAGCAACTCAGAATGGTTCTCAGTAGTTTGTATGGCCCCCATGTGCTTGTATGCATGCCTGACAATGTCGGGGGAGGCTCCTAATGAGAGGATGGATGGTGTCCTGGGGTATTTCCTCCCAGATCTGGACCAGGGCATCACTGAGCTCCTGGACAGTATGAGGTGCAACCTGGCGGCGTCACATGGACCGAAACATGATATCCCAGAGGTGTTCTATTGGATTTAGGTCAGGTGATCATGGGGGCCATTCAATGGTATCAATTCCTTCATCCTCCAGGAACTGCCTGCATACTCTCCTCATTGTCGTGAACCAGGAGGAACCCAGGACCCCCTGCACCAGCGTAGGGTCTGACAATGGGTCCAAGGATTTCATCCCGATACCGAATGGCAGTCAGGGTGCCATTGTCTAGCCTGTAGAGGTCTATGAGTCCCTCCATGGATATGCCTCCCCAGACCATCACTGACCCACCACCAAAATGGTCAGGCTGAACGATGTTACAGGCAGCATAATGTTCTCCACCGCTTCTCCAGACCCTTTCATGTCTGTCCCATGTGCTCAGGGTGGACCTGCTCTCATCTGTGAAAAGCACAGGGTGCCAGTGGTGGACCTGCCAATTCTGGTGTTAAATGGCAAATGCCAATCAAGCTCTATGGTGCTGGGCAGTGAGCACAGGGCCCACTAGAGGAAGTCGGGTCCTCAGGCCACCCTCATGAAGTCTGTTTCTGATTGTTTAGTCAGAGACATTCACACCAGTGGCCTGCTAGAGGTAATTTTGTAGGGCTCTGGCAGTGCTCATCCTGTTCCTCCTTGCACAAAGGAGCAGATACCGGTCCTGCTGATGGGTTAAGGACCTTCTACGGCCCTGTCCAGCTCTCCTAGAGTAACTGCCTGTCTCCTGGAATCTCCTCCATGCTCTTGAGACTGTGCTGGGAGACACAGCAAACCTTCTGTCAATGGTACGTATTGATGTGCCATCCTGGAGGAGTTGGACTGCCTGTGCAACCTCTGTAGGGTCCAGGTATGGCCTCATGCTACCAGTAGTGACACTGACCCTAGCCAAATGCAAAACTAGTGAAAAACAGTCAGAAAAGATGAGTAGTGAAAAAAATATCAGTGGTCTCCACCTGTAAAAGCATTCCTGTTTGGGGGTCGTCTCATTGTTGCCCATCTAGTGCACCTGTTAATTTCATTAACACCAAAGCAGCTGAAACTGATTAACAACCCCCTCTGTTACTTAACTGACCAGATCAATATCCCAGGAGTTTCATTGACTTGAATGCTAGACTCTGATTAAAAAGCGTTCCTTTAATTTTTTTTGAGCAGTGTACTTTGTAGCTCGCTCTTGTACCCCCCTCCAGCCTATGTCAGAGCTCCGGCTGGGTTCCAGCAGCTACATTCTGTCTGCTCCATTTATTACAATGTAGCTGCTCTTTGCTTTGCCACACACTTTCTATAGAACAATTTGTAACTGGCACCGTCCATACCCAACGCTGCCAGGACTTTCTTCCATCCCAAGCCAAGCTGCCTTCCCTTCATTCTAAAGGATTGAATTCAAAGGAAGCGAAATCTCTCTGCAGCAAAATGTGTAAGATGTCATTGTCTCGGATGTTTTATGTTTTTCCATTTAAAAAATGATTGCCGTGTATAAAATATAACAGGTACTGAGAAAAAAAAAAGACAGGGAGCCATCAATAGGAAACATTAAACACCCAAAGATAAAAGTCTCTAAGGTTAGATTTGCGCAGAATTGCGTGCCATACCGACATGCAGAGGAATGCACTGCACTTTAGCAAACGCATGGGGGGGTAATTAATTTGTAATCTTTGTCTCTGTAGCAAAGCATCGGAGCTGTACACCCCCAGCCACTGCCTTTGCAACTAAAGAGGGAGCTGTTGAGGAGTAGTAAAAGTGCAGCTCAACCACAGAGGTTTTTTTACCACCCCTGACTGCAAGTGTAAATGAGCCCTAAGGAATGGATGTCCAATATGGACACTCACTTCAGTGTCGTCCTCTAACGGGCTGATGTACTTGTTTGTAACTGGTGCGGCAGTCGATGGAATTCTTTAGGAATTCCCCCCATTGTATGGCCCTGGAGGCCCCTTCAGACAATACCCTAGATTTTCTAGATGCTTACTCAGGCCAGTGGAGGTAAAAAAAAATCTTTAGTGCCAGTTCACACCAGGAATCACACAGGAACGAGATTGCGTTCCTGTGCGATTCCTATGCGATTTGAGTTCAGTGTATTTTTAGCCCATTCATTTGAATAGGAGGAAATTGCACTGCACCACAGCAAAAGTAGTACTGCAACCGGCTCACGTGGTATCTGGTGTTTGCGACCTGGGGGGGTCGTGCATTATGAACGTGGAGCCAGGACCAAACATGGAATGTTGGTTTCCCGCCCCGCATTCTGATCTGAACTGGCCCTATGACTGGCTTCTAGTAATTCAATGGTTCGGTTTATTTGTTTAATATTTTATTCACACCATCCTCTATTTTTTTCTGCACTTTCCATCCCTTTTCTCTTTCTAGGCTTTTTTTTCCTCTAGGATCTTATATAATGGATCTTACTATGAGAAATATCAAATGCAGCACAAGTCATTTTTAAGGGGGCTAGCATGCACCAATGTTAGCCCTCCGAAGAGCGAATCGCGGTGGATGTTCCCTTTCACTCTGATCCGTTTTTGCTTTGTTTTTGGGGTTAAAAAAAAAACTAGTAAAAAAATTGTGTGAAACATGTATCCCTTTAAGTGCTATGAAACTCTTCACCCCGATGGCTGTGGGTGTGCGGCATTTATATAAATACTGCATTTTCAACCAGAAAATTTATTCCCCATTGATTTCTTCAGAAAATGCATCAAAAACGCCCCCGTGGAGTGTTTTTGGTGCATCTTCAGAGTCACATGTCCAAAGTTTCACAGGTGAATGATTGGAGTGAGGAGTCATGTTGCCATGTTTTTTTTCAAAGGAACAGTATAAAAGGGCCGGATGGCATTTCAGAGGGCTTTTAACAGGCAGCAAGGAGGTGCTTATATTGCATATATTATTATTATACAGGACTTATATAGCGCCGACAGTTTGCTCAGCGCTGTACATTATGGAGGGAGACAGTACAGTAACAATACAGTTCAATACAAGAGGGATTAGAGGGCCCTGCTCCTTGGAGCTTACAATCTTACAATTGCCTCTTTACTGCCTATAATCACTTCCTAACCGCCCTATAGCAGAAATACTGCTACAGGGTGGCAAGGCTGCCCATAAACTCATGTATATATACACAACATTTTGTATTTCCGGGTAGGGGGCACATGCATGCCGCCCTACCCGCACCGCCCTTGGCGACTACAGAAGGGATCCCTTCAGATGAAGTCCGGAAGTGACGAAACGCGTTAGAGGAACGTGACGTCAAAACGCACGCACGGTAACTGGAAGTGCCGTCGTGGCCATTTTGATTGCTGGAAAAACATGGTTTCTATGCCCATTCTTTGCAGGGCTTATTTTGTGCTACTCAGAGAGTTGAAAGTTGCTAACCCCAATGTAAGTGTATATTAAAATGTATCCCTATACTCGGAAATCTGTTCTAAGAGTCTTCTTCATCTTTATGAGGATTATGGAGGATGGACTCATGAAGTGAAAGAATTTGAAAGCAATACTGTTACCAGAGATATTCGCTAAACCTATGAATACTCCCAGAGGGTAATGGTATTTAGTATCACTACTTTGATTGTTCACGGAGTGTTCACTGTATGAATTGTAGTGGTCACTGAGTGTTCACTGAATTATTGAAGTGCTCACTTAAAGAAGCATTCACCCTTAAGATTTGATTTTGTTCACTGTTTACTATAATTACTATATTTAAATATAATTTTCTTTTCTTCTTTTTTTTTTGTTGCTGTTTGTTTGTAACATCAATCATTAATCACAATTTGAGTGGTTTGGAATTTGCACAGATTTGATTTTTCACTTTATAAGTATTTATTATTTTAATATTTGGAAGATAATGCACTATACAGTATTTCCTTTTTTCGAGGTATCACGAGGATTATTTTAGGATTGGAATCCTTCCTACTGGATTTATTTTGGATATATTTTTGACTTAGGGAACTTTTAGACTTTAATTGGACACTTGATTGACTATTGATTTTTGTATGGATTGATTTATCTATTTAATTTGGAATTATTTGGTTAGTATATTCACGGGTAGGATGACAGAAAGGTTGTATTATTATATTTCTACTTTCTAGGGAGAAAGTGTGACTTTCTGGTGGGGATTCACAAATAGAGGTGGGTTCATTTATACCACCGAAAGAAAGCTCCATTTAGGAAAAAAAGGACATAAATTTCATTTGGGTGCAATTCTCAGTTAAAGTAACACAGCGCAGTATCATAAAAAATGGCCTGGTCAGGAAGGGGGATAAATCCACTGGAGGGCAAGTGGTTAAACCCCTAAAAGCCCGCACCACTCCCCACATTGCACGTGGTTGTGGGGCAGTAGCGGCATGGCCCTATTCAGTTGAACAGGGGGATTATCTCTTACCACTGCATGTGCACAGCTCCATCCGCTACCTTTGCAGCTTAAGGGGGAGCAGTTGGGAAGCAATACAAATACATTCTCCAACAATTCTTCCAGAAAGTTGGTGGTCTCTGACAATCCCATGTAGCATGCTTGCAGTCTTTGACCATCTCTTGTTCCATGTCAACAGCCTCTGACAGCTTTCTGTTGCATGACATTCACTGAATATTATGTGTGGCCCTTTGATGACATCAGGTGACACAGCTGAAGCCCCTCTATATCGGGAGAGTTGACCACTACTGTTCTTCCAGGATTCTGCCATCTCGTGCCTGCCGCTGATGAGCGTATATGGAGCGCAGGAAGATTGGAAGACCGCACAAACCCTGTATAGGGCAATTCAAAGCAGATTTTGTGTTCTAAAAAAAATTATTTTTTTTTTAAATTCGGCATTTGGCAGTATAGCATCTGTCTATTTCAGGAATGGAAAATTTTATCAAAGTAAATTTATCCTTTAAATTGGACCTATTATTAATATAGACACTTGGCATAGATCAATTGGGCAAATGTCAGCATTACCAAATACATTTTTTATTTAATTTAATTAAACTGTTTTTTTCCTTATCTTACCACGAGCACATAATAGGAAAGACTGTTCTTTTGCCTCCTTGGTCATATGGGCTCTGGCTATTGGGAACATTGTGGGTGTTTGAAGTCATTGGAGGCTGCAGATAGTTGGGTGTTTTTTCAAACAGATAGACACATACTACTATATCTCTTTTAACCTGGGGTGATTCTATTTCTTTATAGGTAAAGTGTGTTGTTTTTGTATATAATTTTTTATGTCTAGGACTAAAAAAGGTTTTTTCGTCAACTAAATATGAAATATTACATGTCTATATTTCACATGCACACCTCTCATCTTGCATGTTTATTGTCATTTTGAGAACTCAATAGCTCAAGCTCAGATTTATTCTCTTAAAAAAAAAAATAAAGCTTAGATTTCACACACAGCTGAAAAAGAATTTTACTATCACCCTGTATTCAAGGTTAATTTGAAAGGTAAAGATGTACACAACCAGTAATATATACAGTATCTCACAGAAGTGAGTCTACCCCTCACATTGTTCTAAATATTTTATTCTATCTTTTCATGTGACAACACTGAAGAAGTGACACTTTGCTACAATGTGACGTAGTCAGTGTACAGCTTGTATAACATGTAAATTTGCTGTCCCCTCAAAATAGCTCAACACACAGCCATTAATGTCTAAACCGCTGGCAACAAAAGTGAGTCCACCCCTAAGTGACAATGTCCAAATTGGGCCCAAAATGTCAATATTTTGTGTGGCCACCATTATTTTCCAGCACCGCCTTAACCCTCTTGGGCATGGAGTTCACCAGAGCTTCACAGGTTGCCACTGGAGTCCTCTTCCACTCCTCCATGACGATTGACGACATCACGGAGCTGGTGGATGTAAGAGACCTTGCACTCCTCCACCTTCCGTTTGAGGATGTCCCACAGATGCTCAATAGGGTTTAGGTCTGGAGACATGCTTGGCCAGTCCATCACCTTTACCCTCAGCTTCTTTAGCAAGGCAGTGGTTGTCTTGGAGGTGTGTTTGGGGTCATTATGTTGGAATACTGCCTTGCTGCCCAGTCTCTGAAGGGAGGGGATCATGCTCTCTTTCAGTATGTTACAGTACATGTTGGCATTCATGGTTCCCTCAATGAACTGTAGCTCCCCAGTGCCGGCAGCACTCATGCAGCCCCAGACCATGACACTCCCACCACCATGCTTGACTGTAGGCAAGACACACTTGTCTTTGTACTCCTCACCTGGTTGCCGCCACACACGCTTGACACCATCTGAACCAAATCAATTTATCTTGGTGTCATCAGACCACAGGACATGGTTCCAGTAATCCATGTCCTTAGTCTACTTGTCTTCAGCAAACTGTTTGCAGGCTTTCTTGTGCATCATCTTTAGAAGAGGCTTCCTTCTGGGATGACAGTCATGCAGACAAATTTGATGCAGTTTGTGGCGTATGGTCTGAGCACGGACAGGCTGACCCCCCCCCACACCCCTTCAACCTCTGCAGCAATGCTGGCAGCACTCATACGTCTATTTCCCAAAGACAACCTCTGGATATGACGCTGAGCACGTGCACTCAACCTCTCTGGTTGACCATGGCGAGGCCTGTTCTGAGTGGAACCTGTCCTGTTAAACCAATGTATGGTCTTGGCCACCATGCTGCAGCTCAGTTTTAGGGTCTTGGCAATCTTCTTATAGCCTAGGCCATCTTTATGTAGAGCAACAATTCTTTTTTTCAGATCCTCAGAGAGTTATTTGCCATGAGGTGCCATGCTGAACTTCCAGTGACCAGTATGAGAGAGTGAGAGCGATAACACCAAATTTAACATACCTGCTCTCCATTCACACCTCAGACCTTGTAACACTAATGTGTCACATGACACCGGGGAGGCAAAATGGCTAATTGGGCCCAATGTGGACCTTGTCACTTAGGGGTGGACTCACTTTTGTTGCCAGCGGTTTAGACATTAATGGCGGTGTGTTGAGTTATTTTGAGGGGACAGCAAATTTACATGTTATACAAGCTGTACACTGACTACGTCACATTGTAGCAAAGTGTCATTTCTTCAGTGTTGTCACATGAAAAGATAGAATCAAATGTTTACAAAAATGTGAGGGGGGGGCTCACTTCTGGGAGATACTGTACATATATATATAATTTTAATAAAAATTGCACCTAAACCACTGTAGGTTTGTGTTCCTGCCAGCATGTAAAGGAATGTTCCTATCACTTGATCTGTTGACATTCTTCCAGTTTAATAAGTTCTATTCATTGTGATGATAAAAGCTAACTTAGAGGACACATGAGTTAGGGTAACCTGCCCACGAGGAAAATCGTTCATTATATACCTCCACATTGACAGTATACAGTACATGACACAAGAAAACTGATGTTTAATAAGGATGTGATAAATTGCTGCTTTTCAAAAATGTTAAGTTATCTGACCGTTTTGCTGAATGGGAAGCAATTTATCTTTAGTAGAGGTTTCATTTTCTTGTTAATACAGCTGAAAAAAAAACCTATTAAAACAAATATCAATTTTCTGTTCAGCGGAACATTTTTTGTATCCAAATCTGAGATGTAAAATTATAGGCAAAATCATCTGCACCCAAAGCAAAGGCATCAAATATATTGCACCAAAAAAATGCACCAATAGAGTCATGTGCAATAAGTAGAATTGGATCAGTTTTAGTGTAATTGGTTTTGCCCCCAAAATTACAGATTTTACCATCTGTGACATTTCGCCAAAGTTCATGGAGCTTTTTCCTTTTATTTAGCTGGTGTGACTTTTTTTTTTTGGGGGGGGGGGGGGTCGGCGGTGATAGTGGTATTTAAGGTTGTTTATCACCATGTCTCTCTTTGAACGAGCGTGCTGCAAAGACCCTCATAGACGTGGGCTTATCTCCTGCTTATATTCACTCTTTACTACCTCGATTACCACGTCCCCCCCTCTGTATACCCACAAGCGGGAAGTGGATTTGGGTAAGGAATTCGATCTGTCTGAATGGGACCACATTTGGGCCAACACAAAATCATCCTCACAGAACATTATAGCATTGGAAACGAATTATAAAGTCTTAACCCGCTGGTACTTGGTCCCGGCGAGAATCGCAAAATTCACCCCTAATTACTCGCCCAACTGTTTTAGAGGCTGTACAGACCCAGGAACACATTATCATATGTGGTGGGACTGCCCAATAGCCCGAATCTTTTGGGATGAAATTTTCGCCATGTTATCTACACTTAGCACTATCACCCTACAACCCGACCCAACGACCGCCCTACTCAATCAATGCCCCCCCTGGCATCTCCAATTTGCAAGTTAAGCTCATCATGCAAGTTACGACAGCGGCTAAACAGGTTATAACGAAAGCATGGAAATCCCCCACCCTAAGTGTCGCGGCCGTCAAAACCAGAATAACGCAAGCCATGATACATGCAAAGGTGGAAGCCACAATTCTCGACACGATTCCTAAATTTTTGCGCATATGGAGCCCCTGGGAAGAGCTTGTCCTCCGCCTTATAGCAGAAATACTGCTACAGGGCGGCACGGGTGAGCAAAATCAAATATATATATATTTGTGCAGTTCGGGGTAGAGAGCGCCCTACCCACTCCACCATTCACAGCCTTAGCTTTCAATCACCGGGCCGGAGATTACTTGCCGGCACCCGGTGATCGCTGAGTAATATGATGGGGGAGCAGGGGCGGACTGACAACTCATGGGGCCCCTGAGCAATTGGCGGATCATGGGGCCCCTGTGTCCTTGCCCAAACTCAAAAAAGCCTATGAAAAAGGTACCAGGGGCATCTCATGGAGCCCCCTACTGACCCCGGGCCCTCGGGCAGTGCCCGAGTTTCCAAATGGTCAGTCCGCCCCTGGGTGGGAGAGATCTGTGTGTAAACAATACAGTTCTCTCCCCTGTCAGCTCCTCCACACTGTTTTGTACGGCTCTGCATAGCGGCTGCAGTAGAGAGATCCATACAGGGGATCAGTTCCACTAATTGCCCAACTCCCCCTCCACCCACTCCCGCCATACCCATCACCCTCCCTGTGCACAATACGTTTCCCCTGCTACCTAGGCCCCTCACCCTTGCAATGCTGCTGGCTTCCCTCCTCTCCTTCTCACCAGCAGCTCCAAGCACAATGCAGGCTGCAATAGAATGCTTCAGGATGCAGAATGGAGGAAGTGTCCAGTTACCAGCCCCTTCCTTTCCTGAATAAACACAATGAGTGATCAGTGCCTATCGCTCACTGTGTTTGTTCATAACTGAAGCATAGTAAACTGTGCTTTTTTTGTTTGGAATGGGGGCCCTGTCAGGTTAGCTGTATGGGGACCTGTGGTTTCTAACAGCAGCCTTGGTCCCCTCCATAGTTCCTGGGCCTCTTCCCACCAAACTTTCATACCCCCCAACCACCCCAGAACCTGCTGGACTGTCCCAAGATTTCAACAAAATCCTAGTGCCCTGTAGATCCAAGCCATGCCTTAGAATGAAGCCCTGGAACTCTTCTTTCAGCACCCAGCTCCAGGTCTATGCATTCACTGTCTGGCGGAGGGATCTCCTTCCCGGCAGTAGGTGTATAGTACTGACACAGAGGGGAAATTGACACCAAGGCATTTTTTTTACCGCTACATTTTTAGTCCGGATCTATGCACACTATATGCCGACAGGTACATTACATAGTCCTGACCCCCACAGTCTATACGTTATATTGTGTGTGACAAATACACTCTCCAGCCACTTTATTAGGTACACTTTGCTAGTGCCAAGAAAATATCCCCCACACCATTACACCACCAGCCTGAACGTTGATACAAGGCAGGATGGATCTGTGTTTTCATGTTGTGTACGCCAAATTCTGACCCTACCATCTGAATGTCACAGCAACCAGTCTGCCCATTCTCCACTGACATCAACAAGGCATTTTCCTCCACACAACTGCCACTCACTGGATATTTTCTCTTTTTCGGACCATTCTCTATAATACCTAGAGCTGGTTATGCATGAAAATCCCAGTAGATCAGCAGTTTCGGAAATACTCAGACCAGCCCTTCTGGCCACAACAATCATGCCACATTCAAAGTCACTTAAATCCTCTTCCCCATTCTGATGCTCGGTTTGAACTCAGCAAGTCGTCTTCACCACGTCTAGATGCCTAAATGCATTGAGTTGTTGCCATGTGATTGGCTGATTAGCAATTTGTGTTACCAAGCAGTTGAACAGGTGTACTTAATAAAGTGACCGTTGAGTGCATAGTACTGATAAAAGTATTTACCATCTCATCAGCTGCTGTCCAGTTTCCAAAACATTTCAATGAAGTTCTTCTTTACGGTAGGCTCAAACAAAATGTGATAAAAGTGATCATTTAGGTTACATTTGTCAAACACAACGCCCACAGGCCGAATCTGGCCCACCAGGCCATTTCATGTGACCTCACACCTCTCCTGCAGCTGCAGGCCCCCCAGTCTACCTTGTCTCAGCAGTCGGTAGCAGAGAGTAGGACAGAACTCCACTACTCAATGCAGCTGACTGTCCTCTGGTTCTCCTCCAGACCCTGCACTTTTTTCTTCCCACCTTCTTACTGGCAGCAGCACAAGGTAAGGGGGTACACTGATGTAAGGGAGGGTGAGGGACTCTTGAATTCTGATGGTGGGCGGGGGGCTCTTTATATATGATGTAAGGGAGGAAGGGGGGTGCTCTGTACACCTAGCCTTACAGATACAACCAGTCTTTTGTGGACAACCATAATACTGATGCAGCCCGCAATGAAACTGAGTTCGATAACCCAGTTTTAGGTTTATGTGTTTGGGAGATTCTTGCTCATGGAGTACTAAGGGAGTATTTTGTAGGTATAAGGACTGTATATAGTGTGTACTACAGTGCCTTTAAAAAGCATTCATACCCCTTGAAATTCTCCCCATTTTGTTATGTTACAGTCAAAAACGTAAATGTATTTTATGTGATAAACCAACACACAATAGTGAATTGGAAGGAAAATGATAATTGGTTTTCAAATTTTTTTACAAACAAATATTTGAAAAAAGTGTGGTGTGCATTTGTATTCAGCCCCCTTTACTCTGATACGTCTAACTAAAATCTGGTGAAACCAATTGCCTTCAGAATTTATCTAATTAGTGAATAGAGTCCACCTGTGTGTAATGTAATCTCAGTATAAATACAGCTGTTGTGTGAAGCCCTCAGAAGTTGGTTAGAGAACATTAGTGAACAAACAGCATCATGAAGGCCAAGGAACACACCAGACAGGTCAGGGAAAGTTGTGGAGAAGTTTAAAACAGGGTTAGTTTATAAAAAAAAAAATCTCCTAAGCGTTAAACATCTCACGGAGCACTTTTCAATTCATCATACGAAAACGGAAACAACTGCAAACCTACCAAGACATGGCCATTGACCTAAAATGACACACTGGGCAAGGAGAGCATTAATCAGAGAAGCAGCCAAAAGGCTTATGGTAACTCTGGACAAGCTGAAGAGATCCACAGATCCATCCAAGGTCTAGCAGTTTTGTGCCATGGACTGTTCTTAACGTCATCACTCCCATAGACCAGCTCTGGACATGACAACGGCAGGAACAATCCACCGCTGGACATGGGGGAGCCCTGTTTTCTGAAGGATCAAAGGATCGGGTGAGAAAAAAATCCCCGTACTTCTGCATTAAAATTTTGCGAATTCTATCTGCCTCCAGTCAAACATATTTATTTTTTTGGTTTTGGTTAGAGTAGGGAAAGTTTTGTAACAGTGCTTCAGGCAAGAGCAGATATATATGACTCACAATTATATAATTAATACTTTTTTGCTTTCAAACCTCATCTTGCAATCAAAACAGGAAAAAGCAGAACGCATAGGCCTTGTAAAGAATGTTTATCATTTATTTGAAACAAAAGCTAACTATATAATGACAAATATAAAGTGAGCCAGCATTAATTGATGTACAGAAACTGAATACTGGAAGGATATGCAGTTCAAAACACATCACCTAGAGCAGAGATAAACAGCAAACAAGGTAACCGCTAATGCGTTTCCGGAGTACCACCCCACTTCATCATGCCCATCATTTGCACACTCTATACCAGTGATTCTCAACCACCAGGCCATAGTCCCATAGCCAGGGGTGGACTGACCATTTGGAAACTCAGGCACTGCCCAAGGGCCCGGGGTCAGTAGGGGGCCCCATGAGATGCCCCTGGTACCTTTTTCATAGGCATTTTTGAGTTTGGGCAAGGACACGGGCCCCATGTTTCCCTATTGCCCGGGGGCCCCATGAGTTGTCAGTCCACCCCTGCCCATAGCCTTCCTCCTGCCAGGTCCTGGTTTCATGTCTGCTCTGTCAGCTAGACTTTAGCTGTTGGAGCAGATGGGGGCTGCAGCAAGGCAGCACGCTTCTGCTGGCTCCTGGAGACGACGTGGAGATGTCCTTCTGGCCAGCTCTGACAGTCCCAACAGAGTAATGCACACCAGGCTCTAGCTTCCCTACTAGCATAGAAAAGCAGCCAGAGCTGACTGGAGGGAGCCTAGCAGCTTTGCTGTTGTATCGGGGGGCCAATGGGAGTGCAGGACAATATGGATCTTGGTGCCATGGAGGATATTAATATATATGCTTTTGATGCCTGTCTGTGCAAGCCCAAGCCTGTAACACTGCAATGGAGCCCCATATGTAGTCTGAAGTCCCGTCTGGAGCTGGTGAGGAGCAGAAGAGCTTGTTGATCAGTACATCGCTGTGCCAAAAATACAGAAAAGCCACCTGTGGCCACCAAGTTTGGCTGAACTGCAATGCACATGGTTGGTTGGCAGGGAATAGTGCCGTCTACTGCTGGGATGTTGTGTGTGGCTCAGGGGGGCGTTGGGCAGCTTGGGGTATGTGCCAACTTTCACATTTTCCTCCTGAGCTCTTATCTATTGCTAGATCTGCACATCAGAATTCCCTATACAATTTTGGTGAAATGTTAAACAAGAATGTGATTGGTTTCTGTGGGATACAAATGCAATCGTGCTATTTTACTTTTCTTCAGCTTAATGGATGAGTCCTATAGCTTCTTATGAAAATAAGTTATGAATTTAAAGCCAAGATAAAAAACACAAAAATCAACACAAGGGACATACCTTACAGTCAGCAGGATGTGTCTGTTGATCTGATATGTCTCCTGTTAGGGGAAATCCTCTTCCATTCCTCCCCACCCCTGCAAGTGTAATCTTCTAATGTGGAATAGGTTAACAGAACTAAGGAGCTGTCACCAAGAGTACCCGACTGAGTGCCCATTCCGCCTAGCTCCTCCATTCATAGAAGCCATACTACAGTTTATATGAATGAAGCATAATCTATGTATGGAGGATGGGTGGATGTATGCTGGCTCTGCCCTTCTATTCATAGATCGCATTTCATTCATAGAAGGTGTAGTATGGTGTCTATGAATGGTAGAGGTGGGCAGAATGGGTGGGAATAGTTGGCCGCTCTTGGCGAGAGACTATGACAGCACCCCTGGTTCTATTACCCCCTTCGCACCAGAAGATCATGGGAGTGGGGGGGCATGGGTGAAGGAGGACTTCACCTAACAGAAGAGACATCAGCACAAAGCACACATTCTGACTGTAAATTATGTCCCTTGTGCCGATTTTTATTTTTTTTTTCATTTTGACTGCACTCAGGATTTAAAGTATATTGATAACCCAATTTTTTGTTAGGGATAAAATAGGGGACGATTTAGAATGGGGGTGGCAACATGCTGTTTGTGATCTACTCATTGATCATGGCCATGCTGGGGCATGGAATGTTTTGGAAGAATTTATTTCCTAAGGTTGAGAATCACTGCTCTATCTGTTTATATCTTGGCCCTGTGCAAAGTCACAGTTAATCAGAACATATGTTGGGTTCCAATGTTAATCTGTAACTAGGCTGTAGCATGCAGGCAGCATTCTATGCTGTCACAGATGTAACCCTCCAGAATGCCACATACAGAGTGTATATCAGGTCTCTTTAGATGTGTAGGTCAGCATCCAAAACCCGTGTGATCTGTTTGGTTTCAGTTTACAGAAGGCTGTCATTTAAATATGTAATGCCCTGCCCCAAGCTGGAAAAATGTAGTTTGTGGCTCTGTTGTACCTGTGACGAATGCAGTGCCAACCTCTGCCCTCCTCACCAACTTGTGACAAAGAACCAGCCAATCTCACACCGCGCTGTCATTTGCGTAACAATGCCACTCTCAGCTGCGCCCTGCACAAAGATCTTCCAGCTCGCGGGACCACAGTCTATGTGCCAGCAGCCTGAGAGCTGGGTTCATTTATTTATGCAATTAACCCTTCGAACTCTAAACAGCCACCAGATAATATTGTGAAGGGTTAATAGGCCCAAAGTTAGCAAGAACAAATGTGAACAATGAATGTATGTAACACACACTGTCACCACAGACAGGTATATTCAGGGGATTATTATATATAATAGCACTCTTGAAGAGACAGGGATTCTTTCGTTTGCATTAAAAGCTTTAGGGACGGTTTCAACACGTTTAAAAATAGGATTTATTACTAAAAAGGTCAAAATGGTGCAATTAAAATAGTTGCAGAAAATGATGTTACAAAGATATAAAAAGAACAATAAAGCAACAGAGAAATAAAAAAAGGAGTTAAGAAGGCAGAATACTTGTAAAGTCCTGGTTTTAGCAGAGTCCAATTGTCCAAGCAAAAACGTTGCCTTGGCTCTCAAGTCCGTTAAGATGTTTCTTGGTTGATGTTAAATGAGAGCTCCATCTTAACAAGTTCTGTCATCCCCTCTTCTATGATATCAAGGGGGTTTGGACAGAAACCAACTGACCAATAATCGGGTTTAGGGGAGGGGTGCTAGGAGGTCACCAATTCCCAACTACAGTTTCATACTAATATTAACAACTTCCAATACATGCAGGTGGTATTTTAGCAACTGGCAGATTATTATTCAGAATTATATTTCAATCCCAGGGATACCAAACACAGCATACCTTTGTCACCTAGGAGGGAAGAGACTGCTTTCTCCCCTTTCATATGTGCTAACATAGTCATGTATGACCTTGATTTGTTTGGTATGATATTCCCTATTCAAATATATACCTAATATTAATGTGTCATGTTCCTGTTGAATGCTATGAATTGTATGTGGAATTGTTACATGTGCAATAGACGTTTTATGGCATTCCTAGAGCTCTAATGGCCTTACAGGTCATGTGTGACTGCTTGACTGAGTTATTATTGTTTTTCGATAGGGCAGAGGAAAGTGTTTTTCATGGTTCATGGAAAAAGACATCCTGTTAAGACTAATTAGCTGTTTACAGCCCTTGACATTGGCATTTATTTGTGTTTTAATTAAGATAAGAAGCTCTTTTGAAGTTCGTTAAATGTTACAGCTACAAATTCCATATAGTTTGCAGATGGGTAGGGGGAAGAATAGGAACACTGCTCATGAAACCAAAATGCTGAGACCTTAACAAGATGCTGGTTGCGTACAGCTTCCATGTCTCTACCGTACCCAATTGTTACAGTACCTGACTGAGCAGCAATTTATTTTCTAGATCTAGTCAGGTCACCCTAAGCATGGTGTTAGACTGCTCTTGCCTACCTCTGAAATAAGCTTCCAGAAATAGCATAGGAGGGTTGGCCACTGGGTTCTGAATATTTATCTGACCTCAGCCAATACCTGGGAAGGGGCACCCAGATGGTGTTTTCGGGGAGACGATAAATGTTTAGGAGGGCTGATCCGAGTGTAGCACTACCCTCTTAGGAGCCGCTCGGTCCCCTATAGTCCTGCACAGCCAGGCAACACGCATTGTCTTCCACACTTGCACACCAGAGACAGTAAACAGTCCTTGAACTTGTTTTTGTAGTGTTATTAAGAGGCATTAAACATGGATAGGGTTGATGGGTGTATGGGATGCCCAGGAACTGTGAACATGAGGACAAACTTCTTAGCAACTACTGTATGTACAAGTCCATAAACAAACAGTCTCTTCTTGAAGAGCACTCCAACCCTCCTGGTGTACCACCTCAGACCCCAGATGAATTCTCCACTTCACCCAGCTGCCTGAGGGAATGCCTGGGGACCAAGAAGCTGCCACTTTAATAAAGCAGTCCCAGATGAGGAGCTAGTTGGGTTTTATCCGGCCCAGGGGGTGTAGCACTATTCACTCTCCTGTAAGCTTGATGGGCTGGTGCCTGCCTTCAGGCCCTACACTGGGCTGACTCCTTCCCTGCTTCCCAGGCTGTATTCCCTCAGGGGATGGTTGAGGTAGAGAGATCCTCATGTCCAGCAACTGCCTTCACTGGGCCCCCTCCCAGGCTCTACACTCCAGCCTCTCACTCCATCTTCCACCCAACACTGACTCCTGCTGATCAGGCTCTCTTATATTTAAGGACTGTCCTGGCCCCATGCCAAGGCTCCTGCTTGGTGATTGACCCAGATTGACCAATTATGTAGATCAGCCCCTTTTCACCCCCACCCACTGCCTTCTAGAAACTTCTCAAGCTTCTAGAGCAGGGGGAGTATCAGGAAACTGAACTGCAGAGCCCTCAGCCCTGACCTAAATTAACCTGGCTTACTCATCCCAGGCTGACTCATACCAGGCTGCTACTCAGCCTCTGACTAAAAACTTGTCTAACTCCCCCTAGATAAACTTGAGGGGCACTACAAGAGGGTCTCTTCTGCTAGGGCATCTGCCTCTGGCAGGTAGCTGTTGCTGTCAGGCCTCAGCATGTGCTTGGCTGAGGGCCTTGGAGGGAAATCTGTTGGAAAGTACTGCCTATGAAGCTTGGCTGGAATAGGAAACCCTTTAACTGAAGAGTGTCGCAGGGAAGCTGGTTGGGGAGCTGTCTCTGGACATTGTAATTAGGACCTTGCCTAAAGCTCCAGGGGTGCTTGTGCTTTGAGAGTCAGATGCCAGAGGTTGCTACACGGACTGTGACTGCTCTAACAAAATCTCAGATTTGCTAACTGTTCCCTTTATTTCCAGCAATATTTAAGGCTATTGAAGAACTTTGCTTGAGAAATTGTCCTCTAATGCTTGTATGTGTTTTTGGAGTGTCCTAAGCCCTCATTCCTTTCCCCTGTTCAAGGACTGCAATAAAACTTTAAAAAGAAACCCCTAGACTGTATTTGTTGGTGTGCCTTGGAACTGGTATATGTGCCTGGAAGCCTCTGAACAGGCAAGGGAGACCTGAGTTATTTCCAGCTGGCCCTATGGGGAAAAGGGCTACAAATATTATAGAGTGCAACTGAAGAAAGGGGAAGGGACCCCAAAATATGCTTCATCCATTATAGGATTGTCTGTTTAACATCAATCCTGGATGTTAGAGGTGTGTTTTAGACTTCTAATATAAAATTTTTATTGTTTTGCAGATAAAATGTCACAAACAGGTGTCAGATCATCAATCATTTGTATAAGGCAACATACAGTATATAAAAGGGCAAATGCAATGGTGTCATACTTACAATATCCACAGGTCATTAATGACTCATACACCAACAAAATCAACATCAGAATATAGAATTTAGCTGTTACCTGTCATCCTAAAAAATCCAAGTAACCTCAGTGACTCTCAAATAGAAAAATCACAGAGAAAAGAACGAATATAAAGGCAAAGTATAAATACTAGGAATGAGTGCCAGGTGTCAAATAGCATAAGGCAGAAACATGTTGGGGTTTATATTAGACATACAGTAAAAGTACTGTCCCAGGCATACAATCGGTTCCTCTGTCTAGAATGGTATAAGGGAAAATTTATACACAAATCCTCAATATATGGATATCATACTTAGTGTGTCAGATAGAGGTAAACCGTGTGTAGAAAACTAATCATGGTCTTTTATGTCTTTAGAATAATACTTCCACCATGTGTAAAAAACTAATCATGGTCTTTTATGTCTTTAGAATAATACTTCCACTCAGTTCAAATATCTCGGAACTTATCTTATTTGTCTTGGGAGGTTAGTATTCAACTCTGTGCCTTCATTATCTTATTTACCTCTGCTTTTCAATTAACAATTTCAATTGCTTCCAAAACCTGGGAATGAAACTCTCAGCTGCATTTAATAGGTGAGAGGTGACACTATTCGTATTGGATTTATTAGAGGAAGGTATATCATGGAAAAGGTAGTGGAGGGGAGCATGCTTAATGTGCTTAATATTTATGGAAAGATAGCTTCCTAGAACCTTTAAATCTTAGGCCAAGTCCACCATATATGAAGGAATGTATCTTCTTTAGATTGTAAGCTCCATGAGCAGGGCCCTCATATTCCTTCTGTACTGAAATGTATTGTAATTGTACTGTCTTCCTTAGATTGTAAAGTGCTGCGCAAATTGTTGGCATTATATAGATCCTGCATAATAATAATCTTCTTGCACGCAAACCCTTCAGAAGCTGGGGGACACTCCTGGGAAGATTCTGGCGAGGGGAGCATAATTTTTATACCAGCATGATAACCATTTATAATAAAATTCCAGTGTTTTAGTATTAATAAATGAGGCATGGGAGAGTTTAATTATCTTTTGTAGTGGAGCTGTTGACTTAGCAGATCTAGGGGAAGATGTTTTCCAGAGAGTCAAATTTATAGCATTTGGTATTTCCATCCTTCCCCGTAGTTTAAAGAAGGTTGGATCGTTCCCAAGCTCAAACCATTGGAATGCCCCTAAAGTTGTCAATGGAGAAGTAACTGGAGTAATTGAGTTTGAGTTTGTCCCATATGCACAAATTACCTTCTCAGCATCTGTAGATTACATCAGATTAGGTTAATTTACTGGGCCAAATTATGCCCTATGTAAGATATGGAGAGCCCGAATAGTATTATCACAAGCCACTCGGCCAAGAATAAAGACAGTCGGATCAGGATGGATTAGCAAAGGAATATACTCTTGCAGTCTGGAGGCCAGGAGTTTAGACTATATCTTAGTATGAGTGTTTAAGAGGGCTGTAGACCTATAATTTGGACAGGGTATAGGATCCTTGCCAGGCTCAGGTATCACTGCTATATGTGACAGAAATGGCTCTTTTGGGAGAGGACTAATTTCAGTCAGATATTCAAATATTAGGACATAGGCTCCAATAATACCTGAGATAGTTTATTGTAGTAAGAGTTGGTGATGCCACTTGGGCCAGTATTCTTGCCATTAGGGCGATTCAAAATAAAAAAGCCCAATTCCTGTAGTGTAATGGGGTCATCTAAATCTTGCAATATCTGTGCAGTTAATTGTGGAAACTCAACCCCTTTTAGATAATCTTTAATTAACTTTGAGTGGCACCTCTGGTATATGATGGATGTGGACGATATGTTATACAGGGAACCAGAGTAGCGGTTAAACTCCTTGGCAAACTTAGTGGAATCCAAAACAGGATCATAATGCACCATTAATTTATGAATGTGGCAAAGAGCTTGTTGTTTTTGTAAAATGTTTCCTAGGAGCCTTTCACACTTTTCCCGTGTTCATAGTACCTCTGGGCATAATATCCAAGTGTATCCCTTGCTTTCCTATCCAAACATTTGTATAATTTAGTATACAAGTTATGTAGAGCTACAACATCTGCTGGTAGAAGACGAACGCAGCATAATAAGATTCAGAAATAGAATACAAGTTAGAACCATCAACAAACCCAACTATAGACAGGATGTTGAACAACATAATGAAAAGAAGAGGCTCCATACCAGACCCCTCCTATTTCCTGCTAAATGTAGTAAAGTCTTTGTAAAGCAGGGAAAATCCTAATTGGGGAACGAGGCTGAATTAACCAGGAGCGATTGCTACCACCTTCCCCCGGACCTATGTGAAAAAGAAAAAATGCCAGTGAGAATGTAGCAAAAAAAGACATAGTACACCATCCACCCAGAGAAGTAGGGATGAAAGTCAACTTAATGTGCAACAATTGGTAAATGTATTCTTTCAGACTAAACATCACTGCTGAAACCTCAGCATATCTGGATTAGGAACCAGGAAGATAGCAGGGATTCCTGCTAATGTCATGAAAATATGATCCTGCAACCAAGGACCCAGTACTACCCAATACTCATTAATAATTGCCATTGTCACGGTTCCTGATGTTGACTCCACTGGTAGCTGCTGCAAGATACTTTTTGCCATCTACATGATCAAGACTTAGTTAGATGCCGGTTCTGTTATTGTTGAGGCCTGGGGATGTCATCCATCAGCTGCCAATTCAATGGGAGGCAAACCAAGTTGCTCCAGAATAGTAGGTAGCTCATCTTTATCGCTCATGGACACTGTTTTCCCATTTTTATGAGCTATAAAATAGAATGGGAATCTGCAGGATAATCCAGGACAAAGTGCCCACCGCATAATAATGGTCTACTGAGATAAGTCAAGAAACAGAGAGAATTGTGCTCCATCATAGTCAAAATACTAGACAAATATAACGAGGATCCTCCTGCGCTTAAATGGAGTCCTAACCTCAAGGCTGCTGACACTAACCTTATACCCAATAAGTGAATGAACCAATAAATGACACAGTGCAGCGCTAACAAAACTAAATAATAAATAAATAGTGATCATATAAACCAACTTAGTGCATAATATTCAATCCCCTTGATATCCACATCAGGGAGATCCACATATAAATAAGTGTATATTAAAAAAGTGTATATGAATATATAAATGATTGTGTAACACGTGAATCCCCTCTCACTGGGAATATACAGTGCACATAGTGAAATGTTAACCGTACACACAATACTGTGAAATAACACAGAAAAAAATGTGCAGACCAACTGTAGACAAATGGTTATAAATAGTCCCAAAAATAACAACACATATAGTGGGACTCCAACTTCACTCTCATGCAGTTGTAATGCTGTGTGGGTGATTCACAAGTGACAATCCTCCAATATCCAGAATGCCCCCTCACCTACTTACTTAGACCCCAAAGGGCCAGCTCGCTTTGGGATCAACCGATCCTACAAGGACAGACTCCTCCCAGGGTTCCCCTCAATGGTAGCATGTATCTCCAGCCTTCAACCAACTAGAAGCCAGCTCCTCCCAGGATCATAGTAAAATACAAACAGAGACCCTCCATAGTGTAACCTGTTTATTAAGTATAAAATCCAAATAAAAATGCCCACTCACATAGTAATCTTCTTGTCTTCAGCTCATCTACCACATGCTATGGGTGTACTGCATGGGTATCTGAAAAAGGTGATCCAATATGGCCCCCACGCCGGAAATGATGTCACCACGTTCCCGGAAGTTCCTCCCCGCATACCGACGCGTTGCGTCACGTTTACCACGTGACTTCCTCAGGGTCAAAATACTGTTTCCCCCTCATTGACACCATGATAGCCTCCTCTTTTATGGAGAATTTATGTATCTTACAAATCACATCCCTGGGAATGAGTTAACCCCTTAGCTCTCCTGCTCCTGTGGCTAGGTTCATGGAGTCTCTGTGCCACAGATTCGGTCCCGATTGCTTAAAGAGCACCAGCCCCCTTGCTAACCAGAGTACCCGTCACCCATGCCCAGAACCACTCTCCGCTGTCACTGCTATTACATTCCCACCAGTTCCTGTTTACCCATGGCAACCGCATACTTCTCGCCAACTCCTCTGCTGAGTAAACCTTCTGTGGTGACCCTCCAGTTTGTCCTCTTCCCCCTCGTGTGTACTTAACAGGTCCTGTTATTTTGAATACGCCATATAAAATTTCATGCACCCCTTCAGACCAGGCACATAACAGCTAATACACTTTACTGTAAGAATAATAATACAATTCAGCAACATGACGTAGACAGAACAGTCCATCCCTAACTAAATATCATGGCTGCCCGGATCGTTCCTTCTCAGGGAAGAGTTCTTTTACTCCAATAGTGTAAGTTTCCTAGTTCCAGGTGAGACATCCTGAGGGGGTGACTCAAAGGCAGGGGTCACAGATCACATAATGCAGCAGCCTTTCCCTCCAGTGCCATGGGGTAAGCAGACTCTTACCAGCCTCCAGCCTTTGCTATTTATTGGTTCCTGGTCAGGGGCAGATATCCGAAATGCCTAGGACAAGGCAATCACACAGTTAAACCCTTACCCATCTGGGCAGTCAACTAACTATACAATAACACTGTGCAAATACTTTCAACCCTTTTATGGGTACCCAGTAAGCACCTGCTTATATACCTGTGCATTGGAGGCACCATGTGTAGCAAAATGGTCAAGTACCATCTTAGATGCTGCTGTGTCTTTAGATGAACTGCCTAGGAAAAAAGAACCAAGCGTTACACATCAGGTTCGGTTGGATTGGGAAGAAGCCCCGTGGCATTCCTGTCATGTCAGTAAGACAAGCTGCTTGTCTTTCTCCCTGTGGTCAGCCTGTAGAGTCTGGGAAAAGCTAAAGCTCGGCAGTGGAGTGGTGTATCTTCACTAGGCCATGTTTGGGCCTTCCCCAATTTCTTTTGGTTATCAGTCACATGCTTATATGTTCACTTCTTTAGGTTATTGAGCATATACTCTATTTATGTTTTATGCTTAATAAATTGTAGAATGTGCTTCATGGGACCAGTGTGTTTTTTTTTGTTTTTTTTTAAAGAGTAGGAAAGGGTTATAACCTCTTTTTTCAGATTTTTAGCAGCCATTGTGTCCCTGTTAGGGATCACTTTCTGCCCTGGTGACCGAACAGGAAGTTTGGAGGTATGCACAGAAAGCAATACACAGATCAGCCATAATATGGACTCCACTAGACCTCTGCAGAGATGCTGTGGTATCTGATACCAAGCTATCAGTAGCAAATCCTTTAAGTCCTGTAATTTGTGAGGTGGGACTTCCATGGATCAGATTTGTTTTTCCACATGCTCAATCAGATTTAAATCTGGAGAATTTGCACTCCAAGTCCACACCACAAACTTGTGTTCCTCAAACCATTCTTGAACTCATCAGATCAGACCACCTTCTTCCATTGCTCCATGGTCCAGTTCTGATGCTCAGATACCTATTGAAGGCACTTCTGGCTCTGAATAGGAGTCAAAATAGACACCTGACCGGTAAGCAGCTGCTTTGCCTCATACACAACAAACTGAAATGCACTGTGTGTCCTGATACCTGTCAGAACCAGGATACTTTTTTCAACAATTTGATCTACAACAGCTCTTCTATTAAATTGGGCTACACAGGCCAACCTTTGCTACCCACGTGCATCAATGAACCTTAGTCACCCATGACTGTTGCTGGTTCTCTGGTTTTCCTTCTTAAACCACTTTTGGTTGGTCCTAACCACTGCAGACCGGGAACATCCCACAAGATCTTCAGTTTTGGAGTTGTTTTGACCCACTTGTCTAACCATCACAATTTGGCCCTTGTCAGAGTCACTCAAAATCTTTACACTTGCCAATTTTTTCAGCTTTCAACACATGAACTTCAGGGACAACATGTCCACTTGCTGCTTAGTATATCCAACCCATTTTCAGATGCCACTGTAATGAGATAATCAATGTTTTACTTGTCATGATGTTATGATTAATCGCTTTAGTACCCTGAAAGAAGTTGTCACCCTTCCCTAGTCTACCTTTAAGAACGTTTTATCCCTGCCTGTGGCTCTGTTGAGGAGATTTTGCTCACTTCTCTTGGTGGCAAAACAGGAAGCGATGGAAAATCTCACCAATGGCTATAGAAACACCAGTTTTAAAAAACATCTGCCAGAGGTTCTAACTATTACCATTCTGTTTCAAAATCTCTCTAAAGGCAAGGAGACAACATTTCTGGGTGGACTGTTCCTTTATATCAGTCACATTCATGTTTCTGTGTCATAAAGCAAATGTTTCTCTAAAGCTCTTGTTTCCATTACAAATAGTAATCATTCAATAATGAGATTTGCCCTCTTGTGAACTTGCAGCATAGCCCTTGGCAGTAGCAGGCTGAGTCCAGCTGTGTCTGTCAGTTCAATGACCTGAGATCTGCCTATAGCTACGAAGATTTCCTCTCCAAATCATAACAGAAATGAACGTGCACAGAAGATGCCCAGACACGCGGCCAATGGGCGTATTAATCCCTGCAGTCAGTATTGTCCTCTATTACACCTGAGGAATAGAAGAGATTGTATGGAGACCAAATCACCAAAATTTCCTGTGAGCTTTAGGCTCCATTTATACCTGTGCAGATACGATGGTGCATGAGAGATTGGTGCAACGCATTTAGGGCAGCCCACTCATTTCAATAAGTTGCTCTATGGGCAAGAATCGCACAAAAGAAGTGCAAGAACCTTTTTTTTTTTGTTTTTTTTATTGCATCAGGCCAAAATATATATTGGCAAGTGATTTTGTGCGTAAATGGTACATTGTGGTGCCATTAAGAATTAAAGTGGTTGTAAACCCTTACATATACTCAGTGAAGTGACTGGCCTCAGATGACATACAAAGATAAAACAACTCTTCCTACATAAGTTGGAGGTCCCGGCGGCCATCTTGATATCCACCTCATGGTCAGTGTTGTCATTTTTTCCTCATACCATACTGCATCCAATAAATTTATTCCCTAAACGGTATTACGCTATTGGCCTCCTTTTTTCTTTTGGCTCTTGATGAGCCACTCATTACCCAGAGAGCCAGTTAAAGGAGAGACAAAGGATTACCAGCAGTATTAAGCGGGGTGATGAATACCTGACCAGAGGAAGCTTACCCCCCTTTTGATGATGTGCGATTAGCACGAAACGTGTCGGGAAGGAGCTACAGCGTCGTGACGTCACACCGCCGGCACCACGGAGGTCCCGGCGGCCATCTTGATATCCACCTCATGGTCAGTGTTGTCATTTTTTCCTCATACCATACTGCATCCAATAAATGTATTTTCTAAACTGTATTACGCTATTGGCCTCCTTTTTTCTTTTGGCCCTTGGTGAGCCACTCATTACCCAGAGAGCCAGTTAAAGGAGAGACAAAGGATTACCAGCAGTTTTAAGCGGGGTGATGAATACCTGACCAGACCGGATCCATATCTTTAGGAATCATCAGCGGATCCAATAGAGAAATTTGTCTCTAAATGCGCAGTTACACTGTGCATCTGGTGAGTGCACAGCCTTCACTTTTTCATTATCACAACTTGGAAGAAGCACTCTGATGGAGAGGGATTTTCATCTCCCACGTTTTCACTAAGACTATTATTTTACACTGTGTGTCACTTTGTTAGTGACGGAATATATATGATCCCACTAGTCACTTGATATATGCTCACCATATATTAGTATCGACTATATTGACACTGTGGTTATTAGATTGTTTATAACTATTTGTATTTTAGCGCCGCATCTTTTACACTATAAGTTGTACCTGTTTATCTGAAGCTATCTCTCCTCTACATCTGTTCAACATTATACAGCTTGTCTGAGCTCTCAGAAAGCAGGAGGCAGAGAGCTGAATTTAAACTCTGCAGAGGTCAGTGAGAGCTGATTAAAAACGAAGGGAAGGAACACCCCCCCCACCCCCTTCACACAGCACACAGGAGGCTGTCAATCACAGGTTGTGTGCTGGAGGTCTTTCTCCTGTCACCTTTTTTCTGTTGTTGTCTCATCAGAAGTGACTGGTGCAAATAACAGATGAATGAGGCAGCAGAGAGAAATGACACTTAGCGCTCTGGACTGAGACAGGTACACACTATAGAGGGATATGATTTGTTCATATTTCATGTCTGAGGTTTCAGCCACTTTAACCCTTTCCTAACCTCCCTGGGCAGCCTGTACACCAAACTCACTTTTACATATTTTATTATAACACAGTGCAATACAATAACAAGATGTAGTGTGCACCCCACCTGCCTACACGTCTTTTATGCGGGGTTCCCACCATCTCTGATTTATATATTTTCTATCATGAAGAATGTCACAGGAGAAGCTGGAACATACATATGTGGGTGGGAATATATTTTATCTATCAATGTCACAGCCCTTTTATATTAAAAAATAACAAGACGGTATAATTATTGTATCTTCCACCCTACACTTTGCCTTGAGAAAACATTGCTCAGCTAATATCAGTTGTATCCAAAATAATAACATAATTGGTTCCAATTTTATCTGCTGATCCTAACAGCTTTTCCTAGTTAATGACAGACGTCCTGACCGATCGGCGTTGTATTATTGATCCTAAAAAGCCATATTGATGTGCTACCATAGAGCATAAAATTAGAGCCCCTTTGCCCTCTGCTGCTAAAGTAAATTAAAGTGTTACTAAACCCAGCACCCTACATTCACTATATCTGGTCTCCCACAGTACACAAAAATGCAATTATGTTAGAAAATATAAACTGCTAAATATATTTTTCTCATAAGCAGTCAGAGCAGTCTTCTATCAGTGTCCAGCAGAGTACTCGTAAAAGCTTGTAGGAGGAGTCTTCATTTTGCTCTAGGAGGATGCAGGCCCCTGATCTCTGTTTGGATAGTGCTGATTGGCCCTGTGCTGATCTCCTAGGAAAAAAAAAAACCTCTCTAGCAATACACACTAAACTGAGCATGTGGAGAGTGACTCCACACCATATGTCCTATCAGGAGATAATAGGGAGACACTGGAAGAAGGGGAGAATTGGAGAAGTCAGGATCAAACAGCATTTTTAAACACTGCAGAGGATTAACCCCTTAGGTTTCACAGTGAGTATAACAAGCATGCGTTACTGTGTATACAGACTGATTTTACTGTTGTGAGTTTAGTAACACTTTAAATGTCCAATGTTCACAGGAAGAAATTTAAACTTCTGTTACCAATTTTATAGCAAATCCATTATCAATATCAATCCAACTTTGGATACTTGAAGGGTCATATTCAGCATCCAATTAAAAGGATTCCTAATGATGACTTGAGTCTACATACCTCCATTAAACCATAAAATACATCTCTACAATGATCAAAGATAAGTGACATTTGTGCCATTATAGCAATACTACCAGCAGAGGTAATCACAGCAGTGTTTGAGTTGTTAACCCCTTGCCCTCCTGAGGATTTCCCCCCCTTCCTGACCAGGCCATTTTTTGCATTACGCGTTGCGTTACTTTGACTGACAATTGCGCGGTCATGCAGTGCTGCACCCAAATGAAATTTACGTCCTTTTTTTCCCATGAATTGAGATTTCTTTTGTTGTTATTTGATCGCCTGTGCATTTTTAATTTTTTGCGCTATAGAAAAAAAAAACAACAATTTTGAGATAAAAACTATATATTTTTGACTTTTTGCTATTAAACATGTCCAGTAAAAAAAGTAAAAAAAATCTAATTACATCATAAATTTAGGCCAAAATGTATTCTGCTACCTGTCTTTGCTAAAACAAATCCCAATATGTGTAAATTAATTGGTTACGTGGAAGTTATAGCGTCTACAAATGGCTGTATAGATACTGTGCACAAAGCAAGGTCCATAAAGACAAGGATGAGCGAGTTTGGGGTGGAGGAACCTGACTGGCCTCAACCTGGCAGAACACCTTTGGGATGAATTAGAGTGGAGACTGCAAGCCAGGCCTTCTCGTCGGACATCAGTGCCTGACCTCACAAATGTACTTCTGGAAGAATGGTCAAACCTTCCCATAGACACCCTCCTAAACCTTGTGGACGGCCTTCCCAGAAGAGTTGAAGCTGTTATAGCTGCAAAGGGCGGGGCCAACTCAATATTGAACCCTACGGACTAAGACTGGGATGCCATTAAAGTTCATGTGTGTGTAAAGGAAGGGGTCCCAATACTTTTGGCAATATAGTGTATATTTGTTTTGGAATTTTTGGTGACAACAATAGGAGTAGATCTTCCCAATGGGAACAGACAGCAATAGAAACCTGACCAAGGTTCTAATCCTCAGAGCTTCACTTTAATTCTGGGATCTTCACAAATACCCAGGCCCTTCTCAATCATGATGGGACACAGACTGATGTTGAGAGTAGTCTTGTCTCATACAAAGGTTATAGGTGACCCACTCAGGGAGAGTCAAAGTCTGAAGCATTTACCCGTCTCCATCAGCTGAGTAATACTGTATTGCTGGATTATGGCAGTAATAACATTTAACAGATAATTAAGCTGTGTTTAGGTACTGCTTGTTGCACTGACGGCAGGGTGAGGTATTTCGCGCCTCAACCTCAGATGGATGCAATATACCAGTGAAAACAGGAAGGCAAAGAAATGTATCCTACAGTTACAGAGAAGTCACCTTTTATTCTAGTTATGCATTAATTAAAAACCAAATGTATTTTGGACCCCCACAAAAAATGACCAGTAAGTATCTACACCCCAAAACTAAGTGTCAGGTCAATATATATTTGGAAACGGGGACAGTTTTAGTTTTTTTTCCAGGTATTTACCAAAACATATTGAAGCTATAGTTATATAATGGATATGGGCTGAAAGTGCACACACTCAGATTTAATTTGAGGATATGTACATCCAAATTGGAGGAAGGCTTTAGGAATTACAGCTCTCAAGAGTAGCCATCCCCCCTTTTTCAAGGGACCAAAAGAAATTGGACAATTGAACCAAAAGATGTGGGCTACTCCTTCGTTATTTCTTCCTCAATTAAGCAGGTAAATGTCTGGAGTTGATTGTAAGTGTGGAATTTGCATTTGGAATCTATTGCTGTGAACCTACATCATGCGTGCAAAAGGAGCTGTCCATCCAAGTGAAACAGGCCATTGTAAGGCTTCAAAAATTAAACAAATCCATCAGAGAGATAGCAGCAACATTAGGAGTAGACAAATCAACAGTTTGGTACATTCTGAGGAAAGAAGAATGCACTGGTGAGCCCAGCAACATAAAAAGGCATGGATGTTCATGGAAGACAACAGTGGTGGATGATCGCAGGATCCTCTCTATGGTAAAGAAAAACCCATTCACAACTTCCAGATAAGTGAAGGATACTCTCCAGGAGGTGGGCCTATCATTGTCAAAGTCTACAAACAAGAGAAGACTTCACGAGAGCAAATACAGAGGGTTCACCACAAGGTGCAAACCATTCATAAGCCTGAAGAATAGAAAAGTCAGATTAGACTTTGCCAAAAAACATCTAAAAATGCCAGACCGGTTCTGGAAAAGCATTTTTTGGACGGATGAAACGAAGATTAATCTGTTGCAGAATGACAGGAAGAAAAAAAGTGTGGAGAAGGCTTGGAACAGCTCATGATCCAAAGCACACAACGTCATCTGTAAAACATGGTGGAGGCAGTGTGATGGCATGGAAATGCATGGCTTCCAGTGGCACAAGGCCATTAGTGTTTGATGATTTGACAGAAGACAGTAACAGCTGTATGAATTCTGCAGAGTTTAGAGATATACTGTCAGCCCAGATTCAGCCAAATGCAGCAAAGTTTATTGGACGGCGCTTCACAGTACAGATGGACAATGATCCAAAACACACTGCAAAAGCAACCCAGGAGCTTTTGAAGGAAAAGAAGTGGAATATCCTGCAATGGCTGAGTCAATCACCTGATCTCAACCCAATTGAGCATGCATTTCACTTGCTGAAGGCAAAACTAAAGGCAGAAAGACCCACAAAGAACAACTGAAGACAGCTGCAGTTAGAGCCTGGCAAAGCATCAGAAAGGAGGAATCCCTGTCTTTGGTAATGTCCATGGGTTCCAGACTTCAGGCAGTCATTGCCAGTAAAGGATTCTCAACAAAATATTAAAAATGAAAATTGTATTTATGATTATATTCATTTGGTTAATTACATTTGAGCCCCTGAAAATGGAGGGACTGTATAAAAATGGTTGCAGTTCCTAAAATTTGTACTTGATATTTATGTTCAACCCCTTGAATTAAAGCTGAAGTCTGCACTTCAGATTAATTTGGATTGTTTCGTTTAGGTTTATTCTGGTGGTATACAGAGCCAAAAGTATGAAAAGTGTGCCTGTGTCCAAATATATATGGACCTAACTGTATATTGCAGCTTACACGGTCCTTAGATGTGATTGTATTACTTTGCTTTTTTGGGTGCTTTTTTTTTGTTATTTTCACCTGGTAATCCTGCCGGTTAATAAGCTTCCTTTTCTAGGATGACAACACTCACTGTGCTATATCTATGAAGGGGTGATGTTGTCACCATTGTACAGGAAGTATATTAGAACTATAGAACACCTTCCCTTCTGCTCATCTCCATGTTACACAAGCAGGTGTTTTGTAGTCCATAGACAGACCTGGAAACAATGTAACTGATAAGAGCACAAGCAAATATCAGATGAAGTTATCAGCTCACTAAATTTCCTGCAGGATCAGGATATAACAAACCACTTTCATTGATAATGGATCAAAAGGGATCCAATAAGCAAAGTTCATTGTTCAGGGCCATTTGGGGGATTTCAGTTATTATTATGATCTAAAAAGGAGCCAAATAATAATAATAATAATAATAGTGATAATAAATGGCTTCATATGAAAATAATAATAATAGTGATAATAAATGGCTTCATATGATCACAATCCATAAATAAAAGATAGTTTTTTGGCATGATCAGTTATATTTTTTTTAATATAAATGCCAAAATTTCACGATTTCTGCCAGGGTATGCAAACTTTTGAGCACAACTGTATATGCAAATGCGTTAGAAAAAAAATGGTGACTGTAGCCCTTTAACCTCCCTGGCGGTATTCCCGAGTGTAGCTCGGGGTAAAGTTTCAGTACCAAAAGCGGTAACCCCGAGCTACACTCGGGCTTACCATGCGGCGTTGCATAGGGATTCCCTGCAGTGCTTACCTTGTCCTTCGCTCCCGCGATGTGTCCCCTGCAGCGTCCCTGGCCATCTCCTCCGGCCGATGCCGGAATCCGGCTTCTGTATTCCGGTCCCTGTGACGTCGGGACGTACGGGCGCCAGAACCGGCGGCAAATTTGAAATTTTTTTTAAAATGTCATTTTTTTTAAAAATGATTATTACATAGTAAAACATTACTGTATCAAACCATTTCACATACATTTTGTCCCGAGTGCTTTGTCCTGCGCCCTGCCTGCATTTTGGCTGTTCTTTCTGCCTGGAAACTTAGAAAAATCCATGGTGTCCAAAAAGCGTCCCTTTAGGTCAAAAGCGGGTTTAGACCGGCTAGAGAACAGCGATAGTAAATCAGAACCACTTGCAGAATTGAGTGATAATGATTCGTGGGGGAAATTCGTCATCAGACACTGAAAACGATTCTGCGACTGAGCTCAGCGATGTGCGAACTTGGCGCCATATTTCAAATTTCAGTTTTTTGGTTTGATTATATTATTTAATTACATTTATTATTGTTATATTATTATTTTTTATGATTATTTATTAAATTATAATTTATGATTTTGTGTTTCAAGTTTTATCATATCTGGAATGTTTACTAGACTTGTTTGGACAGATTTCAGTGAGTTATCCCTAAATTACAGCCTACAATAAAAAAAAATACATATTTCCATGCAAATAAATGGTACCGCTTTCAGCACCAAAAATCTGAAATAATCATACCGCCAGGGAGGTTAACACATTTATGGGGATGAACTCCGAATCTATACACTGTGGCACTTTATGAAAAAGGGATGCAGGCTGGAGCGCTGCCAGGAGAGGTGACATGGCATTTCCCGGGAGCCAGCGGTGGAAGGGTTAACGCCGCCATCCCCAGGCCTGGTCTGGTTTGTATTAAGCACAGTGTCCAGGTCTGGGAAATCTCAGTCAGGTGACGTCAGTCATGTGACTTCCAATAATCAATATGTCTGAGGTGGTGACCGGGGGGGGGTGACCTGTATGTCCGGTATCCGCAGGGTGATTATCTCTCCAGAACCAGATGCCAGGCTCTTTATTAATTACCTGGAGCTGCGGGAGTTCCCGGAGTTCTCCTCGCCATGGACAGATCTATTCTCATTCCATATTCACATGCAACTTTTCTTGTGTAAATTACGTCTAAAGGACAATAATCCATGTACAGTATATATGTATGTATCTATATTAAGGTTTCCAGATTTCCAAATTGAAACCTGGGGACACCCTACTAACCATACCCACAAAATCACATCCTATTTTTTTAAGGCGCCTTCAAAAAATTGGTCACAGACTTTTGGAAAGAGAGGTAAAATAAACAATTTCAAATTAGAAGAACAAAGGTAAGTATGCAACGTTAGGATGGGACACAGTGAAGATATCAAGTGCTGCCTGCCAAACCCCTTTAGGCTTGGACAATAAAGTGGGTGCCACGTCATTGTGTACGACTTGTAGTGTAGGACTGAAATAAGGCCCAGCATTGGAGTCCTTGGCAGACGTCACCTGAACACAAGCCTTCATGTCGAAGTTTCTCTCCAAGTGGAGCCAGGACTATAGTTCAATAGTCGGGCAAAGATCACTCCACCTGGCTTCTTTCGGTGCTGGATGCTGGGATGCAGAGAGTTCCAGTACCTGGTACACAACTGGCAGTCTACATATTACCAGCAGACACATCAGGGCGCTCTCCATGTAAGTAGGCAACCCTGGGAAAGTGGAGATCTACCTGGACAACACGGTGATTAAAGATCACCAGGGTGCATAGCTCTTTTTTTTTTTAAGGAGATAACCTAGTAAGGGTCTAATACAAAATAATGAAGGTTTGAATACAAATTATAACAATACAAATGTGACTGTAAAATTACAAATTGTTCTACACCTTTAGCTTCAGTAAGAAACTTGGCATTTATTTCATTTACAGTACAGGGGTCCATAATAAGTAACACAGAGTGCAGGGGTCAGGAATTAGTAGAGCAGAGTACAGAGGTCAGGAGTACGTAGCACAGAGTGCAGAGGTCAGGAGTAAGCAACGCATAGGTCACAAGTGAGCAGAGTACAGAGGTCAGGAGTGAGCAGAGTACAGAGGTCAGGAGTGAGCAGAGTACAGAGGTCAGGAGTGAGCAGAGTACAGAGGTCAGGAGTGAGCAGAGCAGAGTACAGAGGTCAGGAGTAAGTAGTGCAGAGTACAGGGTCAGTAGGAACATAGAGTGCAGGAGTAGGTAACACAAAGTGCAGGGGTCCGATGTCAGAAATGCAGAGTGCAGTGGTCAGGAGTAACACAGAATACACAGGTCAAGCATAAGTGATGCACAGTGCAAATGTCAGGAGTAAGTAACACAGAGTACAAGAGTCAGGTGCAAGATACACAGAGTGCAGGGGTCAGAAGTAACAGAGTTCAGGGGTCAGGAGTGAGTAATGCAGAGTGTAATGTAAGTAATGTACAGTGCAGGGGTCAAGTGTAAGTAACAGGGCACAGGAGTAACACAGAATACAGGGGTCAGGAGCAAGTAACACAGAGTACAGGGGTCGAGAGAAAGTAATGCACTGTGCAGGGGTCAGGAGTAACACAGAATACAGGGGTCAGCAATACGTAACACAGGGTACAGGGGTTAATAGCCCTTGAGAGGATTTCAGAATAAGAATTATTTGATGTGTGAATAGACTTACCAATCATAGGCATATTTTAACATTCAGCAAAAATGTGACGATACATACAGAAAAAAAAATCTGTGTTGTGGTGCATTGGCAGCCCATTGCTTTCAATGGGCTGCCTTAAAGAATATGTGAACCCAAAATTTCCTATTCCTGATATATGCCTGCTGTCCCATGTACTTGTATGAAAAACTGTCCTGTTCTCTTTCTATTGCTTCCTTTGTGTGAAATCCCTGGTGTTCCTGTCAGTCCCTCTGCTTTCCAATTTAAAAAAAACTGACCACATTAGACATGAGAGCACAGAGCAGTCAGTTCTCTAGATGTGCTGAAAACTCAGTGTGCTCTCCTTCAATGGTCAGACTTATCCTGCCCCTCCCTGCCCCCGCACAGTCATTTACTGGGAAGATCAGTATTCTGCTGTGTCTCCTCCCCCAGCTCTCTAAGCGCCTTATGCAGCTGAGAACAGAGAGTATGTGATCACTTATAAAAAAATAAAAAAAAGGAGGGAACAAAGTTATTTATAATGCTTTTAATATGTATACACAAATGTGTTGCCTTTCATTTCTCTGTTAAACCGAATGGATTGTTTTACAAGGTGAGGGTTTATTGATACTCTAATAATGGCAGGAACTGTATATAGGCCTTGACCCTAGGTTCACATCTGTGCGGGTGGTGTCGCTGCGGATCCACACGAAAATCCGTGCAGCCGCACCACCTGCAGAGAGAATTGTGGACCCGCGGGCGGGCACCATTAGTTCTAATGGCACGCCGCCCGCACTGGGAAACGCAACTGTACTGGAAACCGAGGTTCCCGTGCGGGCTGCATTTTCGAAAGAAGCGCAGGACCTTCTTTCCCTGCGTGTCAGGGGCACGGGAGTCCATTCAAATGAATACGCTCTCATGCCCGTGCAAAATGCGTCCCGCACGGCCGCATGGATGTGAACCGGGGGTCAAAGAATCCTGCAGACAGGGCAATGCTTCCAGCCTTGAGACTGATCAGGTGGCGATAATTATAGCAGACCCTCCCTTTTATCAGTCAGTCATAGGTTCACACCTAGGCAGGTTGCATTTCATTCATTTCTGCATTGAGTTTTCCATTTCTTTTTTGCCATGTTTTGTGGTTTTTTTCTTGTTGCTAGGCAGATTTTAAACACAAAACGCGTCAAAAACGCAGCAATAACACAATACATGCTTTTCTGTAGCATTCCCATTGCAGTCTTTAGAACCAAAAACGTAACATTTTACGTTCAAAACAGTCCCTGACCCTTTACAATAAACGCCCCGGGTGAAAACGCGGAGATGTGAACATGTCCCATAGGAAATCATGTTAAATGGATTGTACTGTGTTTCTGAAAAACGCAAAACACTACAGAAACCGCTTAGGTCGGAACGTAGGGTAAGCTTGATTCGCATAGGAACCGCACCCCTGTGCAAATCACATGCAAATCCTGTGTGGTGCAATTTGAGCCATACATTTTGTATGGTTTAAATCGCACCGCGTCCGCATCAAAAATGGGCAGGACCCTTTTTTTAGTCCGCACTAGAATCGAATGGCATGGGTATTCACACCTATGTGATCCGATTCTGCACATCGCACCGCATTTTGCGCATTTTGTGTTAACATACACAACTGCAGTGGTTTTCATGAACGGGGTGCGATTCTGATGCAGTGCGGAATTCGCACAGAAACCGCTGCAAATTTCATACCACATCGGTGAAACCCAGGCTTCGTTCACACTAGGGTGCTTCAAATCACGAGCGTAATCACCTCAATTCTGCCCGCGATTTGAAGACATCAAAACACGCATTCATGTGTCCAGGTGCCATTCATTTCAGTGGCACTTGAAAACAAGGGGCGTTTTTGCAACGATCGAGGCACATTTTTCTACATTACAAATGCGCAATGGTCACGCAAACCAAATTTCGGGAGGCGCGACACCCAAACAGTTCCTTTTTTGGGCGTTGTGCGTCCTTTCTCTAAAGAAGAACCAGTTAAGAATCTGCCATTTTTTTTCTCTCAACAAAACTGAAGTTTCACAAGTAGAAGGCTAGTTATAAATGTCAGCTTTTACACTAAATCTTTGAATAATGATCCATAAAAAATCTGTTAGCTACTGGATATAAAGTAATTCCACCCATCCATCCAAGGCCCCCTCAGGGATTCCCTGCACCTAATTAGATGCTCAACAATGGCTCTTCTAGTCACAAGCACAAAAGAGATACAAAAAAAATAATAAATTCTAAAAACATAAAAAGCTTTCATTTTTACAGTTACTATATAAAGAAAAGCTATATAAAAAAAAACTATATAAATAAATATGTTATATTAATAGAAGCACACAGATTTTTTATCTACTGATTTTATTAGGAAATAAACGGTTTAGCAGAATGGACGAGAGGAAAAGACTGAATGCGTTCATTGTACTCTTGAACATCAGGATGAATAGAGCCTGCATTAGTACCAGAGTTGGCGGCAAATTTTCAGCAACACAAACACTGTTCTGGAGTTCTGGTCCAATCTGGGCCCGGAAAGAGTTGACCATGCAGCAGGATAGCAGTTGTTAAACATGGCGGGCACACAGCAAAGGCAACTTGTGGCTTGTTAGCGGCAGAGGAACCACAAATCCCAGACTGGAGCGAGGTCATCCAAACTGCCACTTGCAGCCTGTGTCTCTCCAGCCAATGGATGTGTTACAACGTGACCTGCTGGTGAGGCTGCAGGGACTTATCGTCCCACAAAATACACCCAGGATGCCAATGGCTGTTCTGAAATTTCTGGAGAACTCCATAGGCCCGCTCCTGGAAAATATGCATAAAAAGTAGTCATCCACATTCAGCTAAACTTGTTCTGTAATAATGAAGACGTTTCGCAACTCATCAAGTAGCTTCCTCAGCTCCAATCTAATCATTAGAAATTCAACTTTATAAAACAAATCAAGCTGAATGTGCTCAACTATTACAAAGTATACCACGGCCATCAAAGTAGCAATAAAATCGCAGCCAAACTCGCACCCATCCAAAATTGCAACAAAGTTGCATCAAGTCCCACCTATCCAAAGTCACATCCAAGGCGAACCCATCCAAAGTTGCAGCAAAGTCACATCCATGTCGTGTCAAAGTTGTACCCAAAGTCACATCAAGGTTGCATCAAAGTCAATACTTTCCTATTGGCAAAAAAAAATAAAAAATAAAAAACAAGTGTTCAAAAATGTTTAAAAGAACAAAAGAAAAAAACAAAAAAAAAAAAAAAACACACACAACACTGCAGAATGCTCTGGAAAAATGCATTAATCGCAACACTCAGAGGTGTGAAACTTGACAAGTCAGAGAAGTATGTTGCCATTCAACATTATGTCAACTTAAGAAAAATAAGAAATCAAGCGAGCGCTTACGATAGCGGCTGTGCACTGAAAAGGAACCACAAACCTTAACAAATCAGACAATATAAAAATGAGTGCAGCGCTCTAAAATATATAAAACAGAAAATATACAATAAACTATATTGATATCTTGTTCTGACTCAAAAAAGCGACACAATATCTGAATAAGAGGATGTTCCAAGTGATATGATGTATCTCAAGCGACAGTCCACCTTGATGTTGATGGATATATATCTATATCGTGATGTGCATCAGAATAATCCGATGATGTGTGACAAATGGAAAGATTGCCCACTCACCAGAAGCGCAATCTTAATGCGCATGGGTCAAATATACCAGAAGCGGAGGTTCCCTTTAAGGTACAGCCTGGGACTGGATCCTCTCTTCTACAGATGTGGGTGCTAGAGATGTCCCTCAGCCTTGTCCTCAACTGGAAGTGCTATGGTAGGATCTGGTCAGACAGGCTCCCCCTTCTCTGGTCCTGGTAGATTACCTGGGATCCTAGATGGATTTAATTGCTCGGTACAGAGCAACAAAAATGGATGCCCATAGTGTAGTAATTAACCATATTTATTGAGCAAAATGATGAAGGTAAAAGTATTCCACATACATCAGTTAAATGAATGCAAGTAAAGCACTAACTATCTAGCAGCTTGGTTACTGCTTTACTTGCATTCATTTACCCAGCCAGTCCCAGGCTGTACCTTAAAGGGAACCTCCGCTTCTGGCATATTTGACCCATGCGCATTAAGATATCAATATAGTTTATTGTATATTTTCTGTTTTATATATTTTAGAGCGCTGCACTCATTTTTATATTGTCTGATTATGTCAACTTAGGTGAGCTTACAGCACTGAGGGAGCTCAGAGTGGGCGGGGCAGTGACACAAAGGCCGGCCATCCATAAGTCGATTTTCATTCGAAAATCGGACCCAAGAATAATTGGACGATTTTCGCTCTGTCAGTGGGGCGATTTTCGTGATTCCCCCCCCCCTATTTCATTTATCAGGCATGCAGGAAAATTAGTGAAAAACTACCGATTTTTTAAATCATTGCTGGCACCATCGGAATACAGAATAAACTATCACAATGAGGAAAATGTGAAGTCCTGAATAAAGTAGATCTAGACCATACGTCGCTTGTTATTGTGGATGAACTCAGAATATTGTAACCGATTGAGCTTCCAATGTTGTTTGGACATAACTGTCACTGTGTAAGTAAGCCGTCCTGTCACACTGTTAAAGTGGATCTATCAGTAACTTTACAAATCTTGCTAAATTCCTGACATGTCACAATATACAGAGACAGTATCAATTTTCAGAAAACCTCCACCATTTATTATTACAATGCCTTCCTCAATCTGCAAGCAGTGTCTCTGCCTAGGCTGAGATGATGTCATCAGTTTGCTGTGGGCAGGAGGAAGATTTCCTCAGTCTCCTCTCCCCCCAGTGATCAGACTGCAACATTGTAACAAGTCACAAGGTGAGAAGCTGCAGCAGAGGCTGATCTTTATAGGACATTTGTAGACACATCCAGGCACTAGGATTTACATGATTGTGTCATGATCAGGGGCGGATTGACAACTCATGGGGCCCCCGGGCAATAGGGGATCATGGGGCCTCCGTGTCCTTGCCCAAACTCCAAAAGCCTATGAAAAAGGTACAAGGGGCATCTCATGGGGCCCCCCTACTGACCCCGGGCAGTGCCCGAGTTTCCAAATGGTCAGTCCGCCCCTGGTCGTGATCATTACATATCTTAGTCCAGGAAGGAGGTAGTGACCCTGGGTGATACCTAAACAAAGATGGTGCTGCCCTTCTGCAAAGAAAAGCAAAATGAAGGCAGTGTCAGGAGAAGGAGCGTGTTGTCTATGAGAGGTATTAAATACGTTGAAGTGCTTGACTACCATACTGGGCAGAACAATGGCTAAATGGTTAGCACTTCCACCTGGCAGTACTAGGGTTGTTGGTTCAAATCCCAACCATGGCACCACCTGCCTGGAGTTTGCGTGTTCTCCCTGTATGGGTTTCCTTCAGGTACTTTGGTTTCCTCCCACACTCCAAAGACATGCTGGTAGGTTAATTGGCTCCTGTCTAAATTGTCCCTAGTATGTGTATGTATGAATGTGAGTTAGGGACCTTAACTTGTACACCCCTTGAGGGTTAGGGACTGATGTGAATGTACAATATACCATATTTTTCGCTCCATAAGACGCACTTTTTTCCCCCCAAAAAATGGGGGGAAATGTGAGAGCGAATATAAAGCGGCCAGTCCGGTATTTCTGCCGCCACCACGTCAGAATATCGGGCCGGCCGCTCGGCTCTTCTCTCCTGCAGGACCTTACCTGTTCCTCGTTCCAGCGCTGCAGTCTTCTCGCGCTGGCTTCTGTGACAGCCGGGTGCTCACATGCGCGAGAAGCGCTGCGCTTTGTGAATGGTCCGGCGTCTTCTGGGACACATGACAGGTCCCAGAAGGCGCCGGGCCATTCACAAAGCGCAGCGCTTCTCGCTCGTGCGCAGTGGGCACCCGGCTGTCACAGAAGCCGGAGCGGGAAGAAGAGGAAAGGAAAACTCAGCGGAAGTGTCAAATTCAGGTACCCGCTCCCCCTCCCTCCCCAAAGGTCTGCAGTCTCTGGTCATCTCCTTTACTGTCTGCAGTCTCTGGTCATCTATACTATGTCCCTGGTATTTTCCCTGTACTATGTCTGCAGTCTCTGGTCATTCCCTGTACTGTGTCCGCAGTCTCTGGTCCATCTACTATACTGTCCGCAGTCTCTGGTCATCTCCTGTACTGTGTCCGCAGTCTCTGGTCCATCTACTATACTGTCCGCAGTCTTTGGTCCATCTCCTGTACTGTGTCTGCAGTCTCTGGTCCATCTCCTGTACTGTGTCCGCAGTCTCTGGTCCATCTCCTGTACTGTGTCCGCAGTCTCTGGTCCATCTCCTGTACTGTGTCCGCAGTCTCTGGTCCATCTCCTGTACTGTGTCCGCAGTCTCTGGTCCATCTCCTGTACTGTGTCCGCAGTCTCTGGTCATCTCCTGTACTGTGTCCGCAGTCTCTGGTCATCTCCTGTACTGTGTCCGCAGTCTCTGGTCATCTCCTGTACTGTGTCCGCAGTCTCTGGTCATCTCCTGTACTGTGTCCACAGTCTCTGGTCCATCTCCTGTACTGTGTCCGCAGTCTCTGGTCCATCTCCTGTACTGTGACCGCAGTCTCTGGTCATCTCCTGTACTGTGTCCGCAGTCTCTGGTCATCTCCTGTACTATGTCCGCAGTCTCTGGTCATCTCCTGTACTGTATCCGCAGTCTCTTGTCATCTCCTGTACTGTGTCCGCAGTCTCTGGTCATCTCCTGTACTGTGTCCGCAGTCTTTGGTCATCTCCTGTACTGTGTCCGCAGTCTTTGGTCATCTCCTGTACTGTGTCCGCAGTCTCTGGTCATCTCCTGTACTGTGTCCGCAGTCTCTGGTCATCTCCTGTACTGTGTCCGCAGTCTCTGGTCATCTCCTGTACTATGTCCGCAGTCTCTGGTCATCTCCTGTACTATGTCCGCAGTCTCTGGTCATCTCCTGTACTATGTCCGCAGTCTCTGGTCATCTCCTGTACTATGTCCGCAGTCTCTGGTCATCTCCTGTACTGTATCCGCAGTCTCTGGTCATCTCCTGTAGTATGTCCGCAGTCTCTGGTCATCTCCTGTAGTATGTCCGCAGTCTCTGGTCATCTCCTGTACTATGTCCGCAGTCTCTGGTCATCTCCTGTACTATGTCCGCAGTCTCTGGTCATCTCCTGTACTATGTCCGCAGTCTCTGGTCATCTCCTGTAGTATGTCCGCAGTCTCTGGTCATCTCCTGTACTGTGTCCGCAGTCTCTGGTCATCTCCTGTACTATGTCCGCAGTCTCTGGTCATCTCCTGTACTATGTCTGCAGTCCATTGGTTCAGAATATTTTTTTTCTTGTTTTCCGCCTCTAAAATCTAGGTGCGTCTTATGGAGTGTGAAATACGGTATATGTAAAGCGCTCTGTAAATTGACAGCACTATAGAGGTACATAAAATACCATTTAAAAAAATGATAGCGGACAATAGGTCCATTTTAGGCAAAGGAGATTTTTACAGTTAAATTTAAATACATTTTCAGGAAGATCACACCAATGTTCTAATAAAAAAAAAAAAAATAGGAATATAAAATTAAGAAACAAAAGCACCTAGTTGTTTACCAACAGCCCCATTTCTGCAACGCTTTTCCTATATCAGAGAGGAGGAAACAATCAGAAGAAAGGACTCGGGACAAAACAGAACACAGCAGAGAAATGGACCTTAATAGGAGGGACCAGGTCACCTGCAAGTACTAATTACAGCAGGCCTGGAGGTCTGCTCTAACCCAAGCTGTCTGCAGGATTAACCCATTCACTGTCACAGCAGTCTGAAGGTTGAATCACTCAGGACAACGAATAACCTTTTCTGTTATGTGTCCCTAAACTATTATTAAAGCTGAAGTTTAATCTGCTTATATAAACCCCCCCCCCCCCCCCAATCAACATGCTACTGACATTTTTATATAAACATTTCTGTTTTCATGACATACCTTTATTCAGAACCAGTTATGTCATCACTGGGTCTCTTTGCTTCTCTATGCAATGCAGGCAAATCATGTATGATCAGAGGAGTCAGCAGGGTGCTGTACATAACTATATGAAAACATCACAGCACCCTACCTCAGTTCTCCTCTCAAGAGCCCTCAGCCCCGATGCAAGAGTGGGCTGGCTCTTAGGAGGAATTATGTCAATATCAAAATGTTGTGATGGCTGGAGGTCAGTCTAACCCCCGGCTCACATCTATGTGGCCGTGCAGGCCGCGTTTTGCACGGGCACGAGGGCCCATTCATTTGAATGGACTCCCGTGCCGCGCAGGGAAGAAGTCCCTGCACTTCTTTGGAAAACGCAGCCCGCACGGGAACCTCGGTACCCAGTACGGTTGCGTTTCCAGTGCGGTCGGTGTGCCATTAGAACTAATGGAACCCGGCTGCGGGTCCCCATTCCTCTGTGCGGGTGGTGCGGCTGCACAGATTTTTGTGCGGATCCGCAGCGGCACCTCCCGCACAGATGTGAACCGGGGGTAAAGGAGTGGGCATTCCTAGACAAGCTATGTTAACATGTTGATCACTTTCGGTAGCATGCACATTTGATGCTGAGCCTCCAAGATTTAGCCCGGGTTCACCCTGATGCGGTGCGGAATTCACAGCGCTTTCTGTGCGAATTCCACACCACATCACAATCGCACCCCGTTCATGCGAACCGCTGCAGGTGTGTATGCTAACAACAGCTCGAAATTAGTTCACAGAACGTGGTGCCGTGTGCATAAACGGATCGCATGGGTGTGGTCCGACCCCAAAAAAAGGGTCATGCAGAAAAAGGGTCCTGCACCTTTTAGGTGCGGATGCGGTGTGATTTGAGCCATACAAAATATATGGCGCAAATCAAAGAATTCGCAAGTGATTTGCACAGGAATGTGGTGCGGTTCCTGTGCGAATCGCAAGCGATATGCCGCACCACAGAAGTGACAACCCGGGCTGAAAGAACTGAAATCCAATGAATGAAAGGATAGGACAGGTAAAGTCAGGCTTGGAAGGAAAGAGCTAGACGATGCTGGATGTCCTCCATCCTGGAAATGAGGAGGGCTGTATCTGACTTGTTGCAACTTCTAATGCACATGGTGAGAAGCTCACAGTGTGCAGTGAAAATAGAGTAAGCCATTTCAGTCCAGGAGAGGAGCCTATATTGTCATCTCTGGCAGCACAAATAGTAAAACATGGGTATGCAAATTTGCATTGCATGTCAAGAAGGACACTGACAAAACGGGGAGGATGGGAAGCCTAAGGTTTTCCTGAGTTAACCATGCAGTATTTTGCATGTTAATGTGCATTGACATAAGCAGGGGCGGACTGACAACTCATGGGGCCCCTGTGTCCTTGCCCAAACTCAAAAAAGCCTATGAAAAAGGTACCAGGGGCATCTCATGGGGCCCCCTACTGACCCCGGGCCCTCGGGCAGTGCCCGAGTTTCCAAATGGTCAGTCCGCCCCTGGACATAAGGCAGCCCAATTATTTTAAATGGACAGCCCATGCCCCACCACAAAACAAATTTTAACTGAGTTGCAGGATTTTTTCTAATGAAGGGCACAATAAGGCTCATATGTATTGTGATACCCTGCAGGGTGGTGCTTTTCTAGTTACTCAAAATTTTTTGTTGGGGTGCCCTTCCAGACCCTCCCACCTGATTTCCCCCAGTAGGTACACCATTCTATACCTTCCAACCTGACCACTTCCAATAGGTATGCCATTCCATACCTTCTAACCTGACCACCACCAGTAAGTACACCATTCCGGACCCCCTAACCTGACCACCTCCTATAGGTACGCCATTCCAGACCTTCATCCTGACCATCTCCAGTAGGTACCCCATTCCAAATCCTTCTACCCGACCACCTCCAGTAGGTACCCCATTCCAAATCCTTCTACCTGACCACCTCCAGTAGGTATGCTACTCCAGATCTTCCAACCTGACCACCTCTAGTAGGTGCCCCATTCCAGACCCTCCAACCAGACCATCTCCAATAGGTACACCATTCCAGACCCTCCAACCTGACCATCTCCAGTAGGTACCCCATTCCAGACCCTTCAACCTGCTCACCTCCAGTTCCAAAATTGTCAACCTGTCCACCTCCAGTAGGAATGGCATTCCAGATCTTTCAGTTTTGCCCACCTCCAGTAGGTATGCCACTCCAGACCTTCAACCTGACCGCCTCCAGCAGGGACACCATTCCAGACCCTCCAACCTGACCACCTAAAGCAGGTACACCATTCCAGACCCTCCAACCTGACCACCTCCAGCAGGTACATTATTTTGGACTTTCCAACCTCACCTCCAGTAGGTACTTCACATTCTTCACCTGGTTATTTTTCCAACTATCTGACTATATTCACCTGAGCTTAGTCTATGAAGCAAGCCATGTGACAGATCTTAAAATTCCAGGTAAATGTATTTAGAAAGGAAGAGTGATCAGGAGCAGATTGAGCTGCACCTGCTGAAAGAGGTCCTATTGGATAGTCTGCAATAGAATGACTCCACACAAAGTGCTGTGTGTTGAGCTAAAGCACTTTACTGCAAGACATGGGTGTGTGGGCATGCATATGATCAATCCCTTTTTTTTTTCTTCTTGAGATTTTGGTCTTTAAATATGATGTGCTGCCTGGCTAAACAATGAGGGCATTTGAAGGCAAGGAGAGCAAGAACAACTTTTCTGACAAAGTCTAAATTTGCATATAAAGGAGCATGACCTTCCGATATGACCTGCAAAGCTACAGATTTCTGCGGTCCTGGGAATCTTTCTTTTCAACCATCTGGCAGTAAAACAAACTTTTTATAAGAGTTCATTGAGAGGGGTTGAGGAACATTCTCTACCTCATGTGGTGGGTCATGTAGATAGCTCTCAAACCATCAGTTCCTCTGGATCTTCTTATGGTTTGGAAAGTTATCAATGAAGGTAACACCATTTTCTCACACACAAGTTTGGGTTGAACTGATTGGGTTTGTGACCACATAGAAGGAGAAGATAGATTCTATATTTTTAATGCCCACTTTTGTAACTTTGCTTTGAAAATGATGCAAAAGCTTTAAGACATCACAATCTGGTTGTACAATCTAATTTAGATGTAAAAACAATCATGTATTCCAAGGACCTTCCTAAATAATGCATTCAGTTCACATCCATTTATATAGTGCATTGTACTGCATAGTGGCATACAAGGGTGTCGTGTGACACCGGAATTGTGAAGGCAGTAATAGCATTTGGTATACATTTGGATAAAAATAATGTGGATTGAATTGTCAAACTCCAACCCCACCCTCCGAATGATTGAGTTCAGGTGTTTTGGGTGAAGGGTATTGTTATTATTATGCTCTACCCAGTCTTGTGGTAACAGTTTGGGGAAGATCCTTTTCTGTTCCACCACAACTGTGCACAAAGCCATCCCACATGGAAGAAAAATATATTTGAAATATATCTTTAAATTATTCTTCCCAAATAAATTGACATAGATTTGAAATGCTACAATTTTGGCCATATTTAATATATTTCAATAAATATGTATATGGTTAGCACTTTCACCTGGCAGTACTAGGGTCGTTGGTTCGAATCCCAGCCACAGCACCACCTTCCTGGAGTTTGCATGTTCTCCCTGTGCCTGCATGGGTTTCCTCTGGGTACTCCGGTTTCCTCCCACACTCCAAAGACATGCTGGTAGGTGAATTAGATCCTGTCTAAATTGGCCCTAATATGTGTATGTATGAATGTGAGTTAGGGACCTTAAATTGTACAGCCCTTGAGGGTTAGGGACTCATGTGAATGTAAAATATATATGTAAAGTGCTGTGTAAATTGACGGCGCTGTACCTAAAATAAATAAAAAATAAGGTGTGCTGTGCATCCAATATATATATATATGGTTCATCACTGAAGTAAGGACAGAAGTGCCCATTAATTCCAGCGGCTCCTTCGGGAAGGGGGGGGGAGTGAGCGCTATATATACGTGATTTTGCATTTCCAGGTAGGGGAAATTCACGGCTGTCAATCACCGGGTCTGGTCTGGTGATTACTCGCTGGCGCCCGGTGATTGCCGAGCATCTCCAATGGGGAGAACTGTTAACAAAACAGTTCTCCTCCCTGTCAGCTCCTGCACACTGCTTTGCATGGCTGTGCAAAAGCAGTATGCTTACATTAAAGCACACAGTAAACCCTTTGATCACACCTCATGTTAACCCCTTCCTGCCCAGTGCCATTAGTACAGTGTCAGTGCTTTTTTTTTTTTGTAGCACTTATCACTGTATTGGTGTCACTAGGGATGTCAGTGACACCAAGTCAGTTCCCCCTGTGTCAGAATGCCCACTGCAGTCCCGCTATAAGTCGCTGATCACTGGCATTACTAGTAAAAATAAATTAAAAAATCCCAGTATATATACCACCATTTGTAGACGCTATAACTTTCACGTAAACCAATTGATTTACACGTATTGGGATTTTGTTTTTAGCAAAGATATGGAGCAGAATACGTTTTGGCCTAAATTTATGACGAAATTTGATTTTTAAAATTTTTTACTTGATATGTTTTATAGAAAAAAAAGTCAAAAGTATTGTGTTTTTCTCAAAATTATCACTTTTTTTATATTAAAATAAAAATAGTGAAAATAATTTTTTTAATTTTTTCATTTTCCGAAAAATTATGACAAAAAAATACAACTTCAAAAAACTCGCCATGCCTCTTATGAAGTACATCGGACTGTCTACTCTGCAAAAAGGGGTCATTTGGGGGATATCTGTACTGTTCTGACATTCTTGGACCTCAAGATATTAGATTGGCTGTCAGTACTTCAGGATTGATCAATATTCAGATCTATACCATAGTTTGTGAACTCTATAACTTTCCTACAAACTAAAAAATACATCCTAATTTGGGTTATTTTCACCAAAGACATGTAGCAGAATACATCTCGGCCTAAATTTATGAAGAACAATTATTTATTTGTAAACTTTTATAACAGAAACAAAGAAAAATGTGTTTTTTTTTCAAAATTTTTGGTCTTTTTTTGTTAATTTAGCAAAAAATAAAATCCCCAGCGGTGATTAAATACCACCAAAAGAAAGCTCTAGTTGTGTGAAGAAAATGATAAAATTTTAGTTTGGGTACAATGTTGTATGACCGCGCAATTGTCATTCAAAGTTTGAGAGCGCTGAAACCTGAAAACTGGCCTGGGCAGGAAGGTGTAAAATTGCCCGGTATTGAAACGGTTAATTGAACAAGCTGAAGTTAGAAGCTGATTGGTTGCTATGCAGAAGTGAGCCTGATTTTGCATTCTCCAGTTTCAGTAAATAAACCCAGAAGCATCACATGACAAGTCGCAGCCCATTGATTTCAATGGCACCCGTTCAAATCTATGTGACTTAAACTTTAAAACGGTTCCTGCACTACTTTGATGCAACTTTCTTGTGACTTGAGTGCCAGGGAGTGTAAAGTCGCAAGAAAGTAGCACTTCAAAGTCACACTGGAAATCATGGGGCTTTTGAGTCCCACTAGAGGGAATGGAACCTAAGTCCTCATGTACACGGGACGTTTTTACAGCTGCTGTTTTTGGCTTTTGATGTTTTTTTTTTTACAGCCAGTAAACCCCCCAGCATGTTATCCTATGTGCCTATGCACACACAAACTGTAATCAACATTTTCCAGGACTCGTGGGTTTCTAGAGGAGTATTCTTAGCTGTAAAAAACGCTCTAACGCTGAAAAAACGTGGTGTTTTTTAGCCTTTTTTGACCAAAAAAAAAAGTTTTTGGTTAAAAAAATGCAGCAAAGCGCTGCTAAACGCTAATGCAAACACGCTTAAAAAAAGCTGAAAAACTCATGTTTTTGTAACGTGACTTTACACAGCTAACGTTACCAGCATTATCAAAACACTCCGTGTTTTTGTTTACATTTCTTCGTTTACTTCCTGGTTTCTTCTTTTTTTGTTATTATTATTATTTTTTAAATTATAGTATCTTTTTATGTCTGGATCTATAAAATTCGGTATCTATAAAAAAATCTATATAGATTAAATTACATCCCACTATTAAATGAGATTAAGGATGGAAGAAATTAGGATTGGGATCTCAGTCATGGATCGGACAGATAAATTTGATAAAAATGGTGATTGTTCCAAAAATGTTATATAAATTTTAAATGAAACCAATTAAACTACCCGAGGTATACTTTAATACGATTAAAAAAATCCTGACGATTTATCTGGAGGAATAAGAAACCTAGAATTAGTTATGATATTCTAAGTAGAGATCCAGACTTCCTGGTTTCTTGTCTATGACAAAATGATGTCATCAGGGGCAGACTGACCATTTGGAAACTCAGGCACTGCCCAAGGGCCTGGGGTCAGTAGGGGGCCCCAAGAGATGCCCCTGGTACCTTTTTCATAGGTTTTTTTTGAGTTTGGACAAGGGCACAGGGGTCCCATGATCCCCTATTGCCCCGGGGCCCCATGAGTTGTCAGTCCGCCCCTGGATGTCATACATCCCAGGATTGTTCGTGGCAATTTTTTTTTCTTTTATCTGGAGGAGGGGCTTTCTCAACTGATCACACCTTCCTGCATGAGCTAAGGGCAGATGGATTCCAAGGAGTAAATGCTACATGAATCACCTGCCCTTACTCAAGATGGCCACAGCTAGAAGTGATAGGGGGTGTTTTTCAAGTGCACAATAAAGCATGGATGGATGGGGGAGTTTTACAATAAATAAAATAAACTAAATTAAAAGATAAAGTGTTCAATAAAGATCACAAAAATCCAAAAGTGTCCAAACAATGTCCAAAAAAGTCCAAACAATGTCCAAAAAGTCCCAAATTTTCAAACTTTTTCATCAAATAAAAGGATTGACTCCTATTCCATCCAGTAAGAACCTCAATATAAAAAGATACGAAATCTAGTGCATTACCTTAATAAACTGAAATAATCACCCAGTGCAACTCTCAATTTAGTGCAAAAAAATATATGTTTATATAGTAAATGAATAAATTATTCCAATCAAAAATGCTTTCTTATAGTGCGCATAATCACACAAATCAAACTGTGAACACTCTGTGGTCACTGCAACTCTGTGCACACCATCAACCAGCACACAATAGTACTAAATACTATTACCCTCTGTGAGTATTGAAAAGCTTTGACAATACTATGGATCAGAAATCCTCCATACTCTCTTCAAAGGCATTTTTCCAAGGTCCTCAGAAAGATAAGAATGGTCTCAGGACTGATATTCAAAGCATAGGGATACATTTAATAATCACTTACATTTAAAACATAGACATTTCAGCTCCAGACATGGCTCTTAAGCAAGTTCCACCAAACAATGTAGAAAACCATGTGTGGATAACCGACAAAATGGCCGCGGCGACACTTCCGGTCTGCGTACGTATGTCTTGACGTCACTCCTCTAACGCGTTTCGTCACTTCCGGACTTCGTCTGAAGGGACAAATGCCTTTGAAGAGAGTATGGAGGATTTCTGATCCATAGTATTGTTAAAGCTTTTCAATACTCACAGAGGGTAATAGTATTTAGTACCATTGTGTGCTGGTTGATGGTGTGCACAGAGTTGCAGTGACCACAGAGTGTTCACAGTTTGATTTGTGTGATTATGCGCACTATAAGAAAGCATTTTTGATTTGAATAATTTATTCATTTACTATATAAACATATTTTTTTTTTTGCACTAAATTGAGAGTTGCACTGGGTGATTATTTTAGTTTATTAAGGTAATGCACTAGACTTCGTATCTTTTTATTTTGAGGTTCTTACTGGATGGAATAGGAGTCAATCCTTTTTTTTGATGAAAAAGTTTGAAAATTTGGGACTTTTTGGACATTGTTTGGACTTTTTTTGGACATTTTTGGACTTTCTTTTTGGACACTTTTGGATTTTTGTGATCTTTATTGAACACTTTATGTTTTAATTTAGTTTATTTTATTTATTGTAATACATCACAAAAAGGTTATATATATATTATTGCACTTTCTAGGGAGGAAGTATGACTTTTTGAGGGGTTGTAAAGGAGGAGGGTATATATTTATTCGGATGGGGGAGTTTGCTTTGGATAGTAAAAATGAATTAAATAGCGTTTTCAGTTTGTCGTGCTCAGATGAAGTTTAGTTCCACTCCTATTGGTCAAGGTGACTCGGTCTCTTTGATGTTTATTAGTGGATCTCTTTTACTTTAATCACGCACAGCTGCTTTTCCTGTTATTTTTCTTTTATTCACAAACATCAGAAAAAATTCTGATTATTCAGAAATGACCTGCTGTAAGTGATTTCCTGTTCAAAACGAAAGAAGGCATAAAAAAAAAGCACTTTGGCCAATTTCCTCCCATGACAGCGCAAGATGCGTCTGATATCCTGAGTATTACACGGCGCCGCCCAGGCTCTTCATCTCCCAGCTGAGGATTGTTCCTTACCCTAAAATCCCCCCATTAGGATCATTAGACAAAATGATACATTAATCCACTTCTAAGGAAAGACTTTTTGTCCATTTGTCTTATTTTCTGAATGGGTGGATGCAAAGGCTTCCTTCCTGCTATAGACGATGAAAGATTGTCCTGTGTAATAAATGACTATCAAATGTTATACAACATCCATCACTCCACAATAGGATAAGGCGGGCTCCGTCCCTTCCAAGGGTTGCTTACCAGGCAATTGCTAGCCAATCAGAAAAAGGGATTAAAGTGGATGTAACCCACTAAACAATTAGGAGGAACCTTAGGCCAATAAAATAGACTAAAATCATCTATAAATGTATTTTGTAAATATAAACAGTGTAAGTACCTGAAGAAGACCTGTTATCAGCCTCTTGGAGTGCCTGAACAGCAGGGTTGGAATGTGAGAGGAGCAAGCAGCACTGTACAGCAGGGTTGGAATGTGAGAGGAGGAAGCAGCACTGTACAGCAGGGTTGGAATGTGAGAGGAGGAAGCAGCACTGTACAGCAGGGCTGGAATGTGAGAGGAGGAAGCAGCACTGTACAGCAGGGCTGGAATGTGAGAGGAGGAAGCAGCACTGTACAGCAGGGTTGGAATGTGAGAGGAGGAAATAGCACTGCACAGCAGGGCTGGAATGTGAGAGGATGAAGCAGCACTGTACAGCAGCGCTGGAATGTGAGGGGAGGAAGCAGCACCATACAGCAGGGCTGGAATGTGAGAGGAGGAAGCAGCACCATACAGCAGGGCTGGAATGTGAGAGGGGATAAGGAGAGGGGGGAGTGTTCTAGAGTCCTAACGCACATTCTCTTGAAATGTATCTAAACCCAAGTACAAAAATGTAATGTTTTGCTGCTTACCAGTCCTTAGATGTGATGACTGCATTTTTTCCCCTTTTATTTTCACATGGTAATCCTGCCAGCAACACACTTCCTATTCATGGTGACAGTGCTGCTCCTCCATGGATACAATGCAGTAAGTGAGCGTTGTCACCCTAGAACAGGAAATGTATTACTGGCAGGATCATCAGGTGAAAATAAAAGGAAAACAAGGCAGCCACCATACAGTATCTACAGTATCTCACAGAAGTGAGCCCCCCCCCCCCTCACATTTTTGTAAATATTTGATTCTATCTTTTCATGTGACAACACTGAAGAAATGACACTTTGCTACAATGTGACGTAGTCAGTGTACAGCTTGTATAACATGTAAATTTGCTGTCCCCTCAAAATAACTCAACACACAGCCATTAATGTCTAAACCGCTGGCAACAAAAGTGAGTCCAACCCTAAGTGACAAGGTCCAAATTGGGCCCAATTAGCCATTTTCCCTCCTCGGTGTCATGTGACTTGTTAGTGTTACAAGGTCTCAGGTGTGAATGGGGAGCAGGTGTGTTCAATTTGGTGTTATCACTCTCACTCTCTCATACTGGTCACTGGAAGTTCAACATGGCACCTCATGGCAAAGAACTCTCTGAGGATCTGATAAAAAGAATTGTTGCTCTACATAAAGATGGCCTAGGCTATAAGAAGATTGCCAAGACCCTGAATCTGAGCTGCAGCACGGTGGCCAAGACCATACATTGGTTTAATAGGACAGGTTCCACTCAGAACAGGCCTCGCCATGGTTGACCAAAGAAGTTGAGTGCACGTGCTCAGCGTCATATCCAGAGGTTGTCTTTGGGAAATAGACATATGAGTGCTGCCAGCATTTCTGCAGAGGTTGAAGGGGTGGGGGGGTCAGCCTGTCCGTGCTCAGACCATACGCCGCACACTGCATCACATTGGTCTGCATGGCTGTCATCCCAGAAGGAAGCCTCTTCTACAGATGATGCACAAGAAAGCCTGCAAACAGTTTGCTGAAGACAAGTAGACTAAGGACATGGATTACTGGAACCATTTCCTGTGGTCTGATGACACCAAGATAAACTGATTTGGCTGAGATGGTGTCAAGCGTGTGTGGTGGCAACCAGGTGAGGAGTACAAAGACAAGTGTGTCTTGCCTACAGTCAAGCATGGTGGTGGGAGTGTCATGGTCTGGGACTGCATGAGAGCTGCCGGCACTGGGGGGCTACAGTTCATTGAGGGAACCATGAATGCCAACATGTAATGTGACATACTGAAGCAGAGCATGATCCCCTCCCTTCGGAGACTGGGCTGCAGGGCAGTATTCCAACATGATCACGACCCCAAACACACCTCCAAGAGGACCACTGCCTTGCTAAAGAATCTGAGGGTAAAGGTGATGGACTGGCCAAGCATATCTCCAGACCTAAACCCTATTGAGCATCTGTGGGGCATCCTCAAACGGAAGGTGGAGGAGCGCAAGGTTTCTAACATCCACCAGCTCTGTGATGTCATCATGGAGGAGTGGAAGAGGACTCCAGTGGCAACCTGTGAAGCTCTGGTGACCTCCATGCCCAAGAGGGTTAAGGCGGTGCTGGAGAAAAATGGTGGTCACACAAAGTATTGACATTTTGGGCCCAATTTGGACCTTGTCACTTAGGGGTGTACTCACTTTTGTTGCCAGTGGTTTAGACATTAATGGCTGTGTGTTGAGTTATTTTGAGGGGACAGCAAATTTACATGTTATACAAGCTGTACACTGACTACGTCACATTGTAGCAAAGTGTCATTTCTTCAGTGTTGTCACATGAAAAGATAGAATCAAATATTTACAAAAATGTGAGGCGGGGGGGTGGACTCACTTCTCTGAGATACTGTAAGGACTGGTAAGCCACAACATACTGTACTACATTTGTGTAGCTGAGTTTAGAGTGAAGAGTGGTTAGTGTCCACATTGTGTGGGTGCGTGTTCATACCCTGATCAATCATTGTGAAAAGCTAAAGCAAACCTTTAGGGCCCATTCGCACTGCACACTGAGGTCAGTTGGCACAACACATGGTAATGCACCTGCTCTATGTGTAGAACGTCACAACAGGTGACACAACGCACCTAGCCTATGTGTGCTGTGCTGCATTAATAAAGGTTAATGTGCATTTCTTCATCTGTTGTGTTGTATTAGCAGCCCATTCATAATACTTAGACAGCTTTAACACAACGCACGGTAACATGTCATAAAGCGTGTTCACACACTGCAATGGATCACTTAAAGTGGTTGTAAACCTCAGAAATGAAATATGAAGAAAGCATATCCCTCTATATCTATAGTGTGTACTTGTCTGTATCCAGAGCACTGAGTGTCATTTCTGTCTGCTGCCTCCTTCCCCTGCTATCTGTATGAGTCACTTCTGACAAAGAGAAAAATGGTGATAGGAAAGGGAGCTTCAGCAGATTGACAGCCTAAGCTCTGTTCCTGTGTTCTGTGTGGAGGGGGGGGGGGGGTATCTCTTCCCTCCAATCATCTCTCAGAGCTCCTCTCACTGAGTCATTCAGCTCACCTCCCCCTTTTTTCTGAACTCTCAGACAAGCTTTATAAATTCTGTATTCAAGGGATGTAGAGTAGACTGAAGATAAACAAGTACAACCTATTTTGGAGGATTGTTTCATCTCTGTGTATCAGTGTTTCTAACCTACCAGAGCTCTTCTTACTGAGCTCTGCAGAGTGTCATTCAACTCACCTCCCCTTTTTTTCTGAACTCGCAGACAAGCTTTACAAAGTCTGTATTTTGAAGGGATGTAGAGAAGACTTCAGATAAACAGGTAAAACATATTTTGGAGGATTCGTTTCATCTCTGTGTATCAGTGTTTTCAACCTACCAGAGCTCTCAGAGCTCTTCTCACTGAGCTCTGCAGAGAGTCATTCAGCTCTCCTCCCCCTTTTTTTCCTGAATTCTCAGACAAGCTTTATAAATTCTGTATTGAAGGGATGTAGAGTAGACTGCAGATAAACAGGTACAACCTATTTTGGAGGATTTGTTTCATCTCTGTGTATTAGTGTTTCCAAACTACCAGAGCTCTTATCTCTTGTCACTGAGCTCTGCAGAGTGTCATTCAGCTTTTCCCCTTTTTTCTGACAGCTCAAACAAGCTTTAAAAATTCTGGACTTTGGACAGATGTGGAGAAGAGAAGACTGCAGATAAAAAGGTACAATTTATGTAAGAGGATTTCTTTAATCTCTGTGTGTCACCTGAGGCCAGTCACTTCACTGGGTATAGGTAAGGATTTATAACCACTTTAATTGTGAATGGGCCCTTATGGTTTGGTATCTGTCATTTCCCTGCCAAAGATGCTGTTTGGCTAGTACATCGGTCAGCTTGGCCATCAGTAAGGTTTGAGTCACTGATCTGCATATCTGCAAAGTCATATTGAAGTCAGAAATCTCTATTTCTAGGCTCGATCGGGCCAGGAAACATTGAGCCTAGGTTGACACTGATGTGGCGCGGGATTCGCAGCGATTCCTGCGCGTTTTCTGCACAATCGCACTCCTTTCATGCAAACCACTGCAAGTGTCAATGTTAAACACACCCCAAAAATGGTTTGCAAGACACAGTGTGATTGGCTGAATTTGAATGCATGGGTGTGAACAACTATGTGATCCAATTCCAGTGTGGAAGAAAAAAAGGTGCATGCACCTTTTTCATGCTGGTGCGGTGTGATTTGAGACATACAAAATGAATGGGCTCAAATCGCACTGCAAAGAATCATATGTGATTTGAACAGGAATGCGGTGCGATCAGTATGAACCTAGCCTTACAGAACAAGTAGTAACAATAGCAGCCACTTTCACACTGAGAAAAAGTCTCTTTAAGGTTAGGTTCACACCTAAGTGTTTTCCGCAGCGTTTTGCAGAAACGCACTATAGTCCATTTAACATGATTTCCTATGGGACAGGTTCACATCTCCTCATTTTCACCCGGTGCGTTTTTTGGAAAGGGTCAGGGATGTTTTTAAACGCAAAAAGTTGCATTTTTGGTTCTATAGACTTCCATGGAGACGCTGCAGAAAAGCATGTAGTGCGTTTTTGTTGTGTTTTTTATGCATTTTAACCTGCCTAGCAACAAGAAAAAAAAAAGCAATAAAAACGCATGTGCAAAAACGCAAAGCGCACCGCAAAATGCACTGCAGAAAAGGATCAAACGCAAACTGGCTATTGGGCAGTGCACCATTGTAGTCATTATTGAGAGAATCCATGAAAAACTAAAATATTAGTCAGTGTGATGCTGAGACTTTAACCATTTGACGCCCGGCCAATAGCCATATGGCGTCCGGAAAAATGTACTAGCTTTCCGGGAGGCTGCCATTTGGCGTCCTCCCGCACATACAAAGTTTGCGTGCTTGCAGAGCCGTGCAGCGGCGCGATCTATCACCGGCCGTTTACCTCGGACACGGCCGATGACAGATCTGAGTATCAGCCCCGTTGCCGGCACCATGTGACCTGCTGTGACCAATCACAGCAGGTCACATGACAGTTGTATACAATGGATGGCTTCTTTCATGCCATCCATTGTATACTAGTGTCTAGCTGTGAATGGTCACAGCAGGTCACATGCACATGTCATGTGATTAGCTGTGGCCAAATCACAGCTAAGCACAAAAAAAAAAAAAAAAAAACCCTGAATGAATCGATGTCATTAAGGTAAATGCTTGCTTATAGCAAAGTAATTCTTTCCTATAAGCAAATTGTGTAAAAAAAGAAAAAAAAAATACTGATCACTTCCCCAAAGTAGTACAATGTTACTATGGTAACATTGTACTACTTTGGTCATAGTGAAATATGAAAAACAAATCTTAAAAAAAAGAAAAAAAGTAATAAAAAATTTAAAATAATAAAAAAAAAATAAAAATATATATATATATTTTTTCACACTGTCACCAGTCAGTGTCCCTGATCACCGCCATGCCAGTTATATGATGACGCTGTACTGCACTGGTGACAGTATGTAAAAAAAAAAGTGAAAAAACTTTTTATTTTTTCATTTTCCAAAAAATTCTGACAAAAAAAATACAACTTCAAAAAACTCGCCATGCCTCTTATGAAGTACGTCGGACTGTCTACTTTGCAAAAAGGGGTCATTTGGGGGATATCTGTACTGTTCTGACATTCTTGGACCTGACGAAATTAGATTGGCCGTCAGTACTTCAGGATTGATCAATATTCAGATCTATACCATAGTTTGTGAACTCTATAACTTTCCTACAAACTAAATAATACATCCTAATTTGGGTTATTTTCACCAAAGACATGTAGCAGAATACATCTCGGCCTAAATTTATGAAGAACAATTATTTATTTGCAAACTTTTATAACAGAAACAAAGAAAAACGTGTTTTTTTTTCAAAATTTTCGGTCTTTTTTTGTTAATTTAGCAAAAAATAAAAAACCCAGCGGTGATTAAATACCACCAAAAGAAAGCTCTAGTTGTGTGAAGAAAATGATAAAATTTTAGTTTGGGTACAATGTTATATGACCGCGCAATTGTCATTCAAAGTGTGAGAGCGCTGAAACCTGAAAACTGGCCTGGGCAGGAAGGTGTAAAATTGCCCGGTATTGAATTGGTTAAGGACTTAGCCCGGGTTCACACTGATGCGGTGCAGAATTTGCAGCATTTTCTGTGCGAATTCCTCACTGCATCAGAATCACACCCCGTTCATGCGAACCGCTGCAGGTGTGTATGTCAAGTTAACAGGCTGAAAGCGGTTGGCAAAACGCAGTGCGATGTGCAGAATCGGATCGCATAGGTGTGAATACCCATGCGATCTGATTCTAGTGCGGACCCAAAAAAGGATCCTGCACCTTTTTGGTGCGGTGCGAATAGAGCCATACAAAATGTACAGCTCCAATCGCACCGCACATAAATCACATGTGATTTGCACAGGAATGCGGTACATGGAATGCGCACCACACATATGTGAACCCAGGCTTAAAGCAATATTAAAACCAAAAGCAAACATTTCTTATATGGCAGCTTGCCAATTCTTAGATGTGATGGCTGTGTTAGCCTAAAAAAAACCCTTTCTTCCATTTATTTTCACCTGGTGATCTGGCTGTTGTTTTTCAACAGAACAAGCTCCCCTGCAAATGTATCAGTTAGAGTGTTGAGACAAACCATTTACCACTGACATGGTTGCTTACAATGATCAGCTTTTATTTATTCATGAAAAACCTTTATCCTAACAAAAAAAACATTGTTGCCGTAACTGCAGTGTGTGCTAGACTTTGGCTTCAATTTGTTAGTGTATCCAAATCTGCTAGTACATCTAACACTACCATCCCCACAGACTGACAATGCTGCTGTCCAAAGGTGCCCTCTGTGCTCCTTCATCCACAGTGGGGGCGCTCTAATACAGGAAGTGTGTTACTGGCCAGACCACCAGGTGAAACAGGCCTAAAAAAAAAGAGAGAACAGTTCAGTCACGTTTTTTTTCAAGAAAAAACGGATCAGTTCACATCAGTTTTTCATCAGTTTCCATCCGTTTTTTAATCCATTTTTTACTTTAATGTTTAATTCAGTCTACATCTGTTTTTATTCTGTTTTTTTACATCCTTTACCAATGCAAAAACGGACTGTATGTCCATTTACATCCGTTGACATCCGTTTTTCTTCCGTTCCATTTTTTTTTTTTACGGAAGGAAATAGGGTTTTCTTCCTTTCAAAAAATGGATGTTAATGGAAGCGGACATTAATGGATGTAAACAGATGAGCATCTGTTTACACCTGCTAGTCCATAGAAACACATGGGTGTCCGTTTTTCATCCGTAAATGGACAGGTGAAAAACGAACATCCGTGTGAAAGGGGCCAAAACAAATGCACCCACCACATCTGATGATTGGTAAGCTGCAAAATAATAAATTTTTGGGGTTTAATGGCCCTTTAATCCATCCAGCTCTATTCAACTGGCATTAATGGAAGGTTGGCCACCAATGAGAAATGGACATTGATGTTTGTTGCCAATTTGGTTTTATCATTTCAGTTCTTATTGAAATGATGTGCTAGATCAGTGGTTTTCAACCTGTGGGTCGCGACCCCTTTGGGGGTCGAACGACCCTTTCACAGGGGTCCCTAAGACCATCAGAAAACACATATTTCCGATGTGTAAAGAGCAGCTACTGTGTAGAAAGCAGCTGCTGTGTTGAAAGCAGCTACTCTGTTAAAAGCAGCTACTGTGTTGAAAGCAGCAGTATTGGAGGTAAAACGACACTCATGAATTATAATTACTGGGTAAATAATTTTATGGTTGGGGGTCACCACAACATGAGGAACTGTATTAAAGGGTCACGGCATTAGGAAGGTTGAGAACCACTGTGCTAGATGGACTCTTGGCCTATAAACCTGGAGCCATTGTTGTACCAATTTTGTTATGTACTTTCAGTATAGTATTCAGCACCGTGCTGGAAGGTTTCCCATCACATTGTACCCCCAAGTCTACAAACGGGCAACATGTCGCTTTTCACTTACAGAACCAGAAAAAAGCTTTTTGATTTTAATTATTAAAGCATCTGAAATAAGAATGGTCTTCTGCCCCCTTCATATGTACGTGGCCAGGGGCGGACTGACAACTCATGGGGCCCCTGGGCAATAGGGAATCATGGGGCCCCTGTATCCTTGCCCAAGGTCAAAAAAGCCTATGAAAAAGGTACCAGGGGCATCTCATGGGGCCCCCTACTGACCCCGGGCCCTCGGGCAGTGCCCGAGTTTCCAAATGGTCAGTCTGCCCCTGTACGTGGCAACCCAATGGTCCTGGATCCCAGAACACTGTTCACCTCACCCACCGTCTGCATTTCATCCACCCATTTTTTCAGGTGGCCATGGGCATTTTATGGATTGGTGCTGCCCAGGCCCTGCTTCTAAATATAGGATATCCACCCACTGAGTTGGTCCCACCCATTTCCCACCTCCAAAATATGCAGAGACTGCCCACTTGCTACCCTGATCGCAGCAACTCATGCCTTTTGTAGTTTATTGCATATATGCAGTAACTCCTAAAAGGTTATTGCTGTGATTCCAGGACTTTGCCCAGGACACAGCACTGGTGAGACAACCATCCTGGCAAATCCAGGACAGTTGGCATCTCTGCCCACAGCAACCAAATCCCAGTTGAGGCAAAGGGACAACTCTAACCAAATTAGCCTGGTGAAAATAAAGGGGAATAATCCCCCCCCTCCCCGTGGTAGTCCGACAACGTAGCTAGCAAGGAGAAGGCTGCCTGAAGACCAGCAGATGACTGTATGTGGTCCTTCCTATCTTCATACAATCCCCTGGAGATATCATACTGACAGCGGGAGACATTCTGCACTGTGAGCAAGTATAACTTCCTGAAATCTTCATATTATCTTCCCACAATTCTCTACAGATATCTGATTTATGCCCCATACACACGGGCCGAATATCAGCTGGTTCAACAGAAACTGGCCGACATTCAGCTCTTGTGTACACCAGCCTGTCTGACAGAAGCCAGCCAAACTGCCAGCTTCTATCAAACGGCCATACTGGAAAACCAGAATCTGATTGGCAGCCGTTCAGTGCTGGCAGCCAATGGCAGGGAGAAGTCCCTGTGTCAGAACACAATAGGTCAGCGGGGAGATCGCTGTACTAACATTGGATAGTTGGTACAATGAGCTCTTTCCGAGCTCCTCAGTTTTTTTTGACCAACCCGATGGGTTGAACAAAAAAAAACTGATGGTGTGTACCAGGCATTAGACCTCATGCACATGGGCATAATACAATACTTCAAAGAACTCTTGACCTTTCTACCATGAGGCTTGTACAAAACTCCCTCTTAAAAAAAAAAAAAAAAAGGGTAATTTGATGCATAATTGTGTTTTATGCGTGTTTACGCTGTATGGCATTTAGAGGAATATGTATGTAAACTCATCCTATTGGCCAGAATATTAATTTACTCTAGCCACTACAATGCATTTTCATTTGGGGAATTTGTCTTTGCACCCCGTCTGTTGTGCGCAAATACGTGTTTAAGCCTGCATGTGCATGCATGGGCACATTAGCTAACATAGCTGTGTTCAGAGGCATAAACAAAAATAAAAAAAATGCACAAACTGGTCACAGCGTGTAAGATTCAGCACTGTGAGCCAACAAGGCTTCACTGCATTACATAGTACTGCTAGGTTTTCAGGCACTGGGAGCTTTAGGAGAAAGTACACTGGCAGCCAATAAGAGTGAAGGAACTACGTGAGAAAGTTTCTTTAGGCCAAAATGACTGCATGAAATCTGTCTTTGTAAAATAAATAAATGTATAAACAGTGTGTGTGTGTGTGTATGTATGTATATATATGTGTGTGTATGTGTGTGTGTGTATATATATATATATATATATATATATATATATATATACACACACGCTATATTGCCAAAAGTATTGGCCCCGCCCTCCAAATCATGTGATTCAGGTGTTCCAATCACCTCCATGGTCACAGGTGTATACAATCAAGCCCCTAGGCATGCAGACTGCTTCTACAAACATTTGTGAAAGAATGGGTCGCTCTCAGGAGCTCAGTGACTCCAAGCGTGGTCCCGTGATAGGTTGTCACCTGGGCAATAAGTCCATCCGTGATATTTCCTGGCTACTAAATATTCCACGCTCAACTGTTAGTGGGATTATAACAAAGTGGAAGCAACTGGGAACAACAGCATCTCAGCCACCAAGTGGTAGGCCACGTAAAATGACAGAGCGGGATCAGCGCATGCTGAAGCGCACAGTGCGCAGAAGTCACCAACTGTCTGCAGAGTCAATAGCTAAAGACCTCCAAACTTCATGTGGCCTTCAGATTAGCAGAACAACAGTGTGTAGAGAGCTTCATGGAATGGGTTTCCATGGCCGAGCAGCTGCATCCAAGCCTTACATCACCAAGTGCAGTGCAAAGCGTCGGATGCAGTGGTGTAAAGCATGCCACCACTGGACTCTAGAGCAGTGGAGACGTGTTCTCTGGAGTGACCAATTGGACTTCTCTGTCTGGCAATCCGATGGGCGTATCTGGGTTTGGCGGTTGCCAGGAGAACAGTACTTGCCTGACTGCATTGTGCCAAGTGTAAAGTTTGGTGGAGGGGGGGGGGTATTATGGTGTGGGGTTGTTTTTCAGGGATTAGGCTTGGCCCCCTAGTTCCAGTGAAGGGAACTCTTAAGGAGTCAGCATACCAAGACATTTTGGACAATTTCATGCTCCCAACTTTGTGGAAAGAGTTTGGGGATGGCCCCTTCCTGTTCCAACATGACTGCACACCAGTGCACAAAGCAAGGTCCATAAAGACATGGAGGAGCGGGTTTGGGGTGGAGGAACTTGACTGGCCTGCACAGAGTCCTGACCTCAACCCAATAGAACACCTTTGGGATGAATTAGAGCGGAGACTGTGAGCCAGGCCTTCTCGTCCGACATCAGTGCCTGACCTCACAAATGCACTTCTGGAAGAATGGTCAAACCTTCCCATAGACACCCTCCTAAACCTTGTGGACGGCCTTCCCAGAAGAGTTGAAGCTGTTATAGCTGCAAAGGGCGGGGCCAACTCAATATTGAACCCTACGGACTAAGACTGGGGGGCCATTAAAGGTCATGTGCGTGTAAGGGCTGGCCAACCAATACTTTTGGCAATACAGTGTGTGTATATATATTTTATGCCCACCAACCCAAAAATAGTGGAGGATTTTGTGCAGTGAGCCATCCAGGCTGTATAGCATTGCACAGTACTGGTAGGTTTTCAGGCACTGGGAGCTTTAGGAGAAAGTATCCAGGCAGCCAACAAGAGTGAAGGCACTGCATGAGGATGCTTTTTTAGGCCAGAATAACTATGAAATATGTCTTTATAATATATAAGCCAACCAGGCTTCATAGCATTGCACAGTAGTGGTATGTTTTCAGACACTGGGGGCTGAAGGTGTGGGGGGGGGGAGGCCTAGGCAGCCTAGAAGAGGGTGAAGAAGCAATGTGAGGATACTACTGTTTTTTTTTGTTTTTTTTATATAACCCATGAAGCAGGCAGGAGTTAGGAAACTTGAGTAGTGAACAGTGGTGACACCTTCTGTATGTGCAGTGTGGCAGGGGCTTGATAAATCACAAAGCTGGACAAAGTTGCAAATATTTTGTCCGGTAAAACATTTCACATATATGTATTTTAAGTGTGGATTCAGATGTGTACTTAGAAAGAAAAATACCTGAATAGTGTCTGATCAGCAAACCAGCTAGTCCACACAATGCAATTACACTCAACACCAAACTCTCCACTCAGTCCAAAAAAAGAAAGTTGGCGGCACTCAGTGAAAAGTTAGCACTGAGAACTTTATTGATCTGGACAAACTGACAAGAATTCCTCCACTTGGGACTTCCTTCTCTGACCTGATTCGCCCACAAGGCTTGTAGAGGTCACCTATGATTTTGAAAGTGATTCTTAATCTGGGTGGATTTGTTCTTTACCAGCAGTGGCCCAATACAAGTAACTAGTCGGATTGTGGCTTTTGTATCAGGATCGAGCAGATTACACCATACATGGAGAGAGATGTCCGGCTCTTCATAAGTTACTTTCATGGCTTCTTCCTCTTTTGAAGGTGGCTGCTACAGTCGCACCCAGGGGCGGACTGACCATTTGGAAACTTGGGCACTGCCCGAGGGCCCGGGGTCAGTAGGGGGCCCCATGAGATGCCTCTAGTACCTTTTTCATAGGCTTTTTTGAGGCCCCATGATCCCCTATTGCCCGGGGGCCCCATGAGTTGTCAGTCCGCCCCTGGTCGCACCTATGGTAAAAGCATTTAGCCTTTTTCAACAAACTCAACGGTACTATTGGCTACAGGTTGTAGAGAAATTAAATCTGTCCATAAAGGTTACAATCTAATTGTACAATCTTCTTTAAAGTGGAGTTCCAGCTGAAAAAAAATAAAAGTCAGCAGCTGCAAAAACTGTACCTCACCACCGCTGGTTTCACTGGGCGTCTTCTCAAACCGGCCGTCTTCTCTCCCTGGCGCCGGCTTCTTTAGTGTGGGCATCCAGCTGTGACAGCTTTTGGCTTCACAGCTGGGTGCCCACTGCGCATGCGTGAGAAGCGCTGCGCTTTTTGAATGGTCCTGCAGTCTTCTGGGACCTGTTGTGTGTCCAAGAAGACTACGGGGAGGGAGGGGGGAGGACGACTTCCGCTTCCGATCGCCTAGGCAGTGGGAGCGGGTACCTGTCAAATTCGGGTACCCCCCCCCTTCCCCAAAGGTGCCAATCCTTAATGAGGAGCGGGGGACAAAGACTTAAAGCGGAACTTCCCCTTTTGGGTGGAGCTCTGCTTTAATTACCGATGACTATGCAGTGCCAGGGCCTGCCTGACGGGATACAAACTGGTTGTATATGGGTAGGTGAAAATCTAAGGCTAGGTTCACACCTATGCAAGTTGCGTTTGAGCCGTTTCTGCGTTGCTTTTTGCATTTTTGCACCTGCCTTTGACGCATTTTGAGGTGGGGGGAGCTTACTTTTTTAACATTTTCTTGTTGCTAGGCAGATTTAAAACGCATGAAAAAAACGCAATACCTGCTTTTCTGCAGTGTCTCCATTGAAGTCTGTAGAACCAAAAACACAACTGTTTGTGTTCTGCATTGCGTTTTGCATTTTTGCACCTGCGTTTGACGCATTTTGAGGTGGGGGAGGTTAATTTTTTTTTTATTTTTCTTGTTGCTAGGTAGATTTAAAACGCATCAAAAAAGCGTGAATACATGCTTTTCTGCAGTGTTTCCATTGAAGTCTGTAGAACCAAAAACACTTTTTGCATTCAGAAAAGTCCCTGACCCTTTCCAAAAACCGCACCGGGTGAAAACACGGAGATATGAACGTGTCTCATAGGAAATCAGGTTACTGTACTGCATTTCTGCAAAACGCTGCTGGAAACGCTTAGGTGTGAACTGAGGGTAAGGGCGATTGTACAATTAGACCGTAATGTGTGTGTTCGACTTTGGCTGCACAATCTCTTTACTGCAATCAGTTGACCTGCTGGCTTTTATCGGGTCCAACGACGGCCACTCTTGGACCAATTCTACAAATACATTTACAGCTGAAGTTTCATGTAGCCTTCCCTGGTCCTCCTTTCCCCCCCAAAAAAGCAGCAAATTTATTTTTTTTAATAACATTTTTCTGTTTTCATTACATACCTTATTTTTAGATCCAGTGATGTCATCACTGGGTCTCTATGCAATGCAGGCAGATCATGGCTGGTGGGAGTGCTGTACATAGCTTCCTGAAAACATCACGGCACCCTGCCTCAGTACCAGGGGCGGACAGACCATTGGGAAACTCGGGCACTGCCCGAGGGCCCGGGGTCAGTAGGGGGCCCCATGAGATGCCCCTGGTACCTTTTTCATAGGCTTTTTTGAGTTTGGGCAAGGACACAGGGGCCCCATGATCCCCTATTGCCTGGGGGCCCCATGAGTTGTCAGTCCGCCCCTGCTCAGTACTCCTCTCAGCCCAGGGGCGGACTGACCATTTGGAAACTCGGGCACTGCCCGAGGGCCCGGGGTCAGTAGGGGGCCCCATGAGATGCCCCTGGTACCTTTTTCATAGGCTTTTTTGAGTTTGGGCAAGGACACAGGGGCCCCATGATCCCCTATTGCCCGGGGGCCCCATGAGTTGTCAGTCCGCCCCTGCTCAGTACTCCTCTCAGCCTTGATACAAGCCAGGGGCGGACTGACCATTTGGAAACTCGGGCACTGCCCGAGGGCCCGGGGTCAGTAGGGGGCCCCATTAGATGCCCCTGGTACCTTTTTCATAGGCTTTTTTGAGTTTGGGCAAGGACACAGGAGCCCCATGATCCTTTATTGCCCGGGGGCCCCATGAGTTGTCACTCCGCCCCTGGTACAAGCAGTAGAAGAAGCCATACAAATATGTAAAAATGCTTTGCTGGGTGCAGCAGGCATTCCTAAGCTGCTTATGTGTGCATGCAGTCAGCCCTGGGCAATGCCTGATGTGATGCTGAGACTCCATGATTGAAAGAACTGAGATCCAATGAATGAAAGGGGTGGGTCAGGGACAGCCAGGCTGGGGAGGAAAGCGCTAGATGATGCTGGATGTCCTCCAGCAAGGAAATGAGATGAGGCAGCTTTGTCTAATTTTCTGCAGCTTCTAATGTACACTGTGAGAAGCTCACAGTGTGCAGTGAAATCAGAGTGCACAATATCAATACAGGAGAAGAGCCTGTACCACTGTGCAAGGCCGGATATCAGCTTCATAAATTGCTTCACTATCTGATTGACGCTCAATTGCAAATCAGTCTGAAGATGGAAAATGCTTCTGTTTGAAGGAAACTGAGTGGAAAATACACTCTGCAGTGAAGGTGTCTGTCACTGTATACAGTCACTGTGCAAACAGCTGCAGAGTCCTTCGTATGACACAAAACACAGAATGTTCTCTCATAGACACAGCTGATCTGTACAGTATATTTAGTGATGGGCCACAAATACGGCTGAAATATGTACATGTGAGCTGTCTTACCTGCCAAAGGATTCCTAATCCAGCACAGCCAGTCTGGGATCCAGGCAGACTGGCTAGCCGGGTCCAAGACCTCACTTTTCTCTAGGGCAGTTGAGCAATACAGCCTGGTCCAGGACCCGCCCCCTCCTGCAGAGTGCTGATTGGACAGTGGTAGAGCAGCAGCACACAGTGCAAAGCAAAAAGAGCCCCGCTCAGCTCACAGTGCCATCCCTCGCGGGTTTTCAGAAAGTGAATTTATTTTTATAAATCCATTGAATCATTCCATAAATACATAACTGGACTGAATATAAATATATATATATATATATATAGCCAAATGTGTATTTGATTGCCACTGATCAGTTTAGACCCCCTGACATTTTCTTACATCTCTTGGTTTGTCAGGTTTGTACACTTGCTTTTCCCATGATTAGGGGTTCCCACCATTCCTGCACTGAGTTTCTTAGTGTGTACAACTCCTGTGTTCATTATGAGAGGCTTCCACCATCCCTGGGCTGTATCCCTAAAGTCCTAACACCTGATGTGCCCGTTGTGAGTGGTTCCTACCTTCCCTACACTGAGTTTTTGGATCAGTATGGCTCCTGTTCCCATTATGAAGAACTCCCAACTTCTCTGTGCTGAGCCCCGGGGTCTGTATACCTGCTGATGCCACTATGAGGTTCCCACCATCCCTGTGCCGATTTCCCGGGTCTGTACACCCACTGTTTATATTATGAGAGGTTCCCTCCTTCCTTGTGCTGAGTTCCCAGGTCTGTACACCTGCTGTTGCCATTATTAGAGGTTCCCACCATCCCTGTGCCGAGTTCCTGGGTCTGTACACCTGCTGTGCCCATTATGACAGGTTCCCACCATTCCTGTGCCGAGTTCCTGGGTCTCTACACCCGCTGTTCCCATTATGAGGGGTTTCCACCATCCCTGTGCCGAGTTCCCGGGTCTGTACACCTGCTATGCCCATTATGAGGAGTTCCCACCATCCCTGTGCTGTGTTCCCAGGTCTGTACACCCATTGTGCCCATCTTGAGGTTCCCACCATCCCTGTGCTGAGTTCCTGGGTCTGTACACCCGCTGTGCCCATTATGAGGTTCCCACCATCCCTGTGCTGAGTTCCTGGGTCTGTACACCCGCTGTGCCCATTATGAGGTTCCCACCATCCCTGTGCTGAGTTCCCAGGTCTGTACCCCGATGTGCCCATTATGAGGAGTTCCCACCATCCCTGTGCTGAGTTCCTAGGTCTGTACACCCGCTGTGTCCATTATGAGGTTCCCACCATCCCCGTGCTGAGTTCCCGGGTCTGTACACCCGCTGTGCCCATTATGAGGTTCCCACCATCCCTGTGCTGTGTTCCCAGGTCTGTACACCCGCTGTGCCCATTATGAGGTTCCCACCATCCATGTGCTGAGTTCCCAGGTCTGTACACCCGCTGTGCCCATTATGAGGTTCCCACCATTCCTGTGCTGAGTTCCCAGGTCTGTACCCCGCTGTGCCCATTATGAGGAGTTCCCACCATCTCCTGTGCTGAGTTCCGGGGTCTGTATGCCTGCTGTGCCCATTATGCGGGGTTCCCACCATCCCTGCAATGCCTCCACGACTCAATAGACTACCTTGTCTGGATTTTGCATCTTTCAGTGAGTTGCACATTAATAGTGAGGTCAGGCATTGCACCCTAATTACTAGTCCTTCCCTCTATCATGAATTCATTAATACCGGCTGCAGTCGCTTGACAGCGGTCCCTCGCCGTTGTGTCAAAGATGCTAGCGGAGATACTGATCTATTATGCAACATAGCTGCGTTTCAAGTGGAAATGCATGGCTGTGTAGAAGCCAGGCACAGCTGAGGGGATGGGGGGGGCGCTTTAGAACCTGATTACCGCTCCCTCCCTCCAGCACAAGAATGGTTAAAGACCAGAGCTAGCCTGCTGCGCACAAACAGCAACCGCCGTGCCACGCCGCCGGGGTTAACCCTTTCAGCAGACTTTCTGCGCAAGAAGGCAACAATAAGATGCTTGGGTTTCACCTCATTTAATACTTTGGACCGATTTGGAGGTTATGATGGGAACAACAAGAATACTTTCATCGAGGGTGAAATATTTTTACCCCCCCCCATGATATTAAAGACTGAGCAAATCTAATAAATGCCAGAAAACCTTCCCTACTGTCAAACATTGAGGCTGATTTACTATGGGAGTTGAGAATCAATCACTCAAGTGATGATTGACTGCAATTATCCAATCACATGAAAAGCAAATTCCTATTTATTTATTTCATCCAAACAAACACGACTCCAATTTATTGGGTGGAGATTCTCAACTCCTTTAGTAAATCATCCCCAAAGTCTTCTATAAGTACCAGAGGGTGACTAGTGAGCACCTTCCCCCCATAAAATCAAAGCCCCATTTTTACAAGTTTTTTTTTTTTTTTTTTTTTGGTGCATCTTGGAGGACCAAAAGCCCCCCTTAGCTGCTTCATACAAAAAAATGTATTGGGTGGAGATTCTCTACTCCTTTAGTAAATCATCCCCAAAGTCTCCTATCTTCTATGAGTACCAGAGGGTGACTAGTGAGCACCTTCACCCCATAAAATCAAAGCCCCATTTTTACAAGTGCTTTTTTTTTGGTGCATCTTGGAGGACCAAAAGCCCCCCTTAGCTGCTTCATACAAAAAAAATTATTGGGTGGAGATTCTCAACTCCTTTAGTAAATCATCCCCAAAGTCTCCTATCTTCTATGAGTACCAGAGGGTGACTAGTGAGCACCTTCACCCCATAAAATCAAAGCCCCATAAATTAAAGCCCCATTTTTACAAGTGCTTTTTTTTTGGTGCATCTTGGAGTATCAAAAGCCCCCCTTAGCTGCTTCATACAAAAAAATGTATTGGATGGAGAGTCTCAACTCCTTTAGTAAATCATCCCCAAAGTCTCCTATCTTCTAAGTTCCAGAGGGTGACTAGTGAGCACCTTCACCCCATAAAATCAAAGCCCCATTTTTACAAGTGGAGGATCAAAAGCCCCCATTAGCTGCTTCATACAAAAAAAAATGGCTATGACACAATGCCACCCACCCACCCACCGGCAGCAAATTTGTCTAAAAAGCCCTTTTTGCAAACTCTGGAGGAAAACAAAGCACGATGGGTTAACACAACAATGTGCCGGAGCCCAAGTGAAGCTAACAATACTGACTTACAACAGCATAAACACGCTAATTTGTGAGCGCCGGAGCACATAAACAGGCAGCTGTTGTTCCTAGCAACCAACCAGAACCCTTGCCTTGGGGGTTCACTATGGCAGGTCAAAAATTAAAAGATCAAATCTGAGTGGTTGCAAGGAGCAATAAAACTGCTGGGCCCGGCAGATTTCAACCCTTTAAATATAAATAAAACTACAAATATATATAAAAAAAATAAAATACATCAAGAAGCAGATACCTGACAAGAACGATGCAGAATGATGATTTTAGTAGTAAAATATATTTATAATTAAGCATTCATAGGTTCACTTACAGCTGCATGCCTTGCAAAAAGGAAAGGCACACTGCTTGGACTGAGTGCACAGTTTTCTCTGAACAACACAAGAGATAAGATGAAGGGTTGTTGGAGGAGATAGGGAGCCCCAAGAGTAAGAGGCATCCCGAATTTAGGGTATTAGTTTTTCTTTTTGTTTTTTGTTTTTTTTAGTTTGGGGTGCTGTCGGTGGGGAATCACACAATCCTTTTCCTCTCCCCCTTGCACAGAATCCGTTTGAAGGACCTCCTGAAGTCATGGTTGAAGATGGTGTAGATAACCGGGTTCAGGGAGCTGTTACAATAGCCAAACCAGAAAAAAAATTTGAAGAGTTTCTCAGGAACGTGGCAGCTCTTGCTGCAGATTGCAATGAGGGAGTAGGTGAAAAAGAAGGGGAACCAGCACACTACAAATACTCCAATGACCACGGCCAAAACAAAGGTGAACCTTTTCTCTCTGTTCTGCCTGCCCCTCCAACGGGAGGCTTTGGCACTTCGTTCCTCCTCTCTCCGAGGCAAGCTGTCCCCTGGTTTGATCTGGCTTAATTTGGTCTTCCCTTTGTTCCTAGGGGCCTTGTCTGCTCTCTTTTTGGAGGAATACTGCTCTTGGTCTTCAGGATGATCAGAAGAGGAAGAGTCCTCCAGGTCCATCCCATTGGCCTCTGGCTCCTGGTGTTGCTCCCCTCCTGACCCCCCGGCTTTCTCCCCATTGAGTTTCACTGGCAAGTCCTTGTCAGCGTAGCCATTGTGCCTTTTCTCAGCTTCGCCGTTGTTCCTTTTGTTGGGAGGGACCCTGGTTCTCTTCTTTGCTATCTGGTAGATCCTGATGTAGACCAGGATCATGATGACGCAAGGGGCAAAGAAGGAGCCGATGCAGGAGGAGATGATGTACCACTTTTCCTCGTTGATCTTGCACTTTGGCTCTTCTTCTTTGCCGCTCTCCTTCTCGATGGTGATGAGTGGAGGGAATGAAATCACGGCTGAGATCACCCACACGATAACTATGATACATTTGATCCGTCGGGGGGTCCTCTTGAGGTTGTATTCGATGGCTTGGGTGATGGACCAGTAGCGGTCCAAGCTGATGGCACACAGGTGCACAATGGAGGAGGTGCAAAAGAGGACGTCCAAAGCCAAGTAAATCTCACACCACACCTTGCCGAAGTACCAGTAGCCCATCACCTCATTGGCCAAAGAGAAGGGCATGACCAGTGTGGCCACTAAAATGTCTGCTGAGGCCAAAGAGACCAGGAACAAGTTCTGAGGAGCTTTGAGAGCTCTGCTTGTAAACACTGCGATGACCACCAGGACATTGCCAAACACTGTGAAGAGCATGAGAATACCCACCAGGGAAATGAGTGCCAGTGTCACCTGCAAGGAGTATGGGGGTCCTCCTTCCTCAGTATTAGTCCCATTGTTCAGGGTGCCGTTGGCACAGTCCCCGAGGCACTCCATGGCAGAGATGCCCCCCCTTGCCGCTAGCGGGTTCTCAAAGTTAATCATGAAATATTAGTGTATGTTCCCCTGGGCTCAGCAGACTTGTTGGGGAGTGACATTGAACCAGACACAAGCGAGAGTTCTTAGCAGCAGCCTGGGTCGGCCATGTCCACCTCCTCCTCTGCACACCGGCTCCTTGCCTCTACTACTCCACACAGGTGTGACACATCGTTCCCTGCACCTCTCTCTCAGTCTTTGTTCTCCTCCCCCCACCTCTATTTGCTGAGTAACGTAGTCCAGATTCTTACCTGTCTGGACATCTGGATGAGCTGCACAACATGCCTGTAGCATCAAGGGTTAAAGGAAGGGTTTAGGAGACATGATGGGTCACCTAAGGGAGATCATTTTAATAAGAGTCATCTGGATTCCTAGTGTGACCACTCAGGTGTCCAGACAGAGGATGCAAGTCGTCTTTAAATAGGTAGCAGCAAGTCTTGTGTCCAGGTAGAAGAGGCTTCAAGTTCTGTGTACAGGTAGAGGTGGTAGGGAAAAACAAATCTTTGTTCCAGTAAAGTCTTGTGTCCAGAGGGTTGATGTGTGCCCAGGGCTTCTCTCCAGAGCACCTAGATGCTGTCCAGTTTGGGTGCAATACTTGGATCCTGTGTCTGTTTATAGCTCAGTAGTGCAATAGTTGGGTGCCGTCTCTGCTCAGCCTGGGTGCTGTCTGGGTGCTGTCACTGGTTGTGATGTATGGGTGATGTCTTAACAAGAACTGGGTGCTGCCTCTGCTTGCTGTTGGATCAGGCACCGATCGAATGTGCTGTTTCTTCTTGATGTTGGTTTAAAACGCTGATCTTCGTGCTTTCTCTGCTTGCAGTTGGGTCAGAACAATGAACTGGGTGCTGCTGCTTCTTCTTCTTCTCGCCATCAGTTCAGAACACTGATCTGGGTGCTGTCTCTGCTTGCAGTTGGGTCAGAGCAATGAACTGGGTGCTTCTTCTTCTTCTCGCCATCAGTTCAGAACACTTATCTGGGTGCTGTCTCCGCTTGCTGTTGGATCAGAACACTGATCTGGGTACTGCTTCTCCTTGCAGTTGGGTCAGAACAGTGATCTGGATACTGCTTCTCCTTGCTGTTGGGTCAGAACAGTGATCTGGATACTGCTTCTCCTTGCTGTTGGGTCAGAACAATGATCCGGATACTACTTCTTTTTGCTGTTGGGTCAGAACAGTGATCTGGATACTACTTCTTTTTGCTGTTGGGTCAGAACAATGATCTAGATACTGCTTCTTTTTGCTGTTGGGTCGGAACAGTGATCTGGATACTTCTTCTTTTACTGTTGGGTCAGAACAGTGATCTTGTTGTCGTTTCTGCTTGCAGTTGGGTCAGAAGACTGATCTGGGTGCTGTTTCCTCTTGCAGTTAAGTCAGAACAGTGATTTGGATGCTGTCCCTGTGAATGAGAAGTATGTGGGTCCTGTGTCAGGCTGCAACTGCCCAGTGCAATCCTTGTGTCCCTGTTGGCAGACAGCAGCCGATGACTGTGCCTGTGTGAACAGATTCAGCTCCTGTTTGCTGTATGAGCTCCCAGCACTGGACTCATATATAGCAGCACAGTCAGTGCTAGAGCAGAGAACAGGCAACGTCACCCCCACGTGGGTATTTACCATCCCTACACCCTGCACACACCCTCAGCCTTCCACTGTTACAACTGCAGCCTGGAGACTGTGCACACACCCCCCCCCCGGTCACTAACAGTCAAATCACACAATTTCCAGCGACCGTACTAATATCTTAAAAAAAGAGCCCCTGAAATTGTGAAATTCCCTAAAAAACAGAATACTGTCCGTGATACTTTTTTTTTTTTTTATTTACACTAATATTAAATTTTTAGAACAAGCTTTCAGGGTATTCACTTTTTTTTTGGTCTCAAGCAGTACACCCTGAACGCCTGTCCTGAAAATAAAAATATTTGTGCAATGAAAAAAAAAAAAAAAAAAGTATCACCATCAGTACTTGGTTGCTTTTGTTGCAAGAAATTCACAATACATGTTTTTTTATTTTTTTTTATGCCTATTTTTACTGTTAATCCTCAGTGTAATGGCATTGTGTGCTTTATTTCTTCTAATTTTTTTTATTTCTATTTTTTTTTAATATCCCCTTAATGTCCATTTTTTACTACAAATTATCGTTGTTTTGCTCTTTTTTTTAATTGTCCACTACGTTATCATTGTGATATATACATATATATATATATATATATATATATATATATATATAAAATTTATTGTTATATTGTTAAATATAATTATCTTTTATTACCATTTTTTGCTCTTTTTATTTTTAATATCTTTTTTTAACACACATACAGTGGGGAGGGAAAGTTTGGGCACCCCAGCTAAAAATTTGTATTAATGTGCATAAAGAAGCCAAGGAAAGATGGAAAAATCTCCAAAAGGCATCAAATTACAGATTAGACATTCTTATAATATGTCAACAAAAGTTAGATTTTATTTCCATCATTTACACTTTCAAAATAACAGAAAACAAAAAAATGGCGTCTGCAAAAGTTTGGGCACCCTGCAGAGTTAATATCTTGTACTGCCCCCTTTGGCAAGTATCACAGCTTGTAAACGCTTTTTGTAGCCAGCCAAGAGTCTTTCAATTCTTGTTTGAGGTATCTTTGCCCATTCTTCCTTACAAAAGTCTTCCAGTTCTTTGAGATTTCTGGGCTGTCTGTCACGCACTGCTCTTTTAAGGTCTATCCATAGATTTTCAATTATGTTGAGGTCAGGAGATTATGAAGGCCATGGCAAAACCTTCAGTTTACGCCTCTTGATGTAATCCCCCGTGGATTTCGAGGTGTGTTTAGGATCATTATCCATTTGTAGAAGCCATCCTCTCTTTAACTTCAGCTTTTTCACAGATGGCATCAAGTTACCATCCAAAATTTGCTGAAATATTATTGAATCCATTTTTCCTTCTACTCGTGAGATGTTCCCTGTGCCACTGGCTGCAACACAACCCCAAAGCATGATTGATCCAACCCCATGCTTAACAGTTGGACAGAGGTTCTTTTCATTCAATTCTGTGCCCCTTCTTCTCCAAACGTACCTTTGTTCATTCCGGCCAAAAAGTTCAATTTTAACCTCATCGGTCCACAGAACTTGTTTCCAAAATGCATCAGGCTTGTCTATATGTTCATTTGCAAAGTTCAAACGATGATTTTTGTGGTGAGGACGTAGAAGAGGTTTTCTTCTGATGACTCTTCCATGAAGACCATATTTGTACAAGTATCTCTTTATAGTGGAATAGTGTACCACAACTCCAGTGTCTGCCAGATCTTTCTGGAGGGATCGTGCAGTCAAACGTGGGTTTTGAATTGTTTTTCTCACAATCCTGCGAGCTGTTCTGATATTTTTCTTGGTCTTCCAGATCTTGCTTTAACTTCCACTGTTCCTGATGACTGCCATTTCTTAATTACATTCCGAACAGAGGATATTGACATCTGAAAACGCTTTGCTATCTTCTTATAGCCTTCTCCAGCTTTGTGAGCGTCAACTATTTTCAGTTTCAGTTTTCTAGACAACTGTTTAGAAGAACCCATGGTGCTGATTGTTGGGGCAAGGTCAGATGAGTCTGGGCATTTAAAACCTTTGAGATTGACATCACCTGGTCTTCCCAGACGATGATTGAGAACAATCCATGACACTGGCAGGTCTCAGCTTGGCAAAGGGGGCAGTGCATGCTATAAATTCTGCAGGGTGCCCAAACTTTTGCAGACGCCATTTTTTTGTTTTATGTTATTTTGAAAGTGTAAATGATGGAAATAAAATCTAACTTTTGTTGACATATTATAAGAATGTCTAATCTGTAATTTGATGCCTTTTGGAGATTTTTCTATCTTTCCTTGGCTTCTTTATGCACATTAATACAAATTTTTAGCTGGGGTGCCCAAACGTTCGATCCCCACTGTGTATATATATATATATATATATATATATATATATATAAAATGAATCGTTATTATATTGTTATATATAATTATTATCTTTTATTACCTTTTTTTGCTCTTTATATTTTTAATATCTTTTCTTAACACCTGGTTTATATTGCTAATTCTCATTCATTTTTTTAATTCTGTTGTTTGTTTTAATTTTTACTCCCCTTTTTTTTTTAACTATTATACTTCTATTTTTTAAAATGTCATTCTTTAGACCACACTCATTAATTATACCACTATAGAGCGCTATAAATAAATAAAGAAACTCTATACCATTCATAAATCGTAAATACAAATCTAAAAAGAAATTATAAATAATAAAAAGAAGTATAAATCATTTTCCCAAAGTTGAGTGATCATCAATCAGTAAAACAATACCATCTATTTTACTGATTGATCATCACTGTTCCTGTTGTTTTTATGGACCTATATGTGTTTTTTATGCACAGTTTATTAGTGGATAGGTGGTATTCATTTATACACTAACCATTTGTTTTACTGATTGATCATCACTATACAGTGCTTGGGATGATGGTTTATATTTCTTTGTATTATTCATGAATTGAAAATGGTTTATTTATCTCTGTATATTGATATTATTCATTTTTAATATCCTTGTGACATTTTATTAAACTGGAAAATGAAGTCTTGCCAGAGCACCTTCGGCATTATTGGGAACATAATGGTCATTATGGTGATATAGTGAAGGTGTTTTTCACAGGTTGGTCCCCAGAGACTCTTATCAGGAGTAAAGGTCCCTGAGTCCTTGGCAGTCACGTTATGGCTCCGTTCACAGCTATGCAGTTTGATTTTTGTCCTTTTTGCAGTGCTTTTCGCAGTTTGTGTTGCGTTTTTCTACACATGTTTTTTTCTGTGATTTTGGAGCAATTTGCATTTTGTTCAGTTCTTTCTTTTTTTTTTTTTTTTTTTTAGTGAAATTTGTTTTGTTGGGCAGAATAAAAATGCAAAACGTGGCAAAATCACATCAAAAATACACTACCATGCATTTCAGCAGCTTCTCCATTGAACTCTATTGTAGCAAAAACGCTGCTTTTTGCTTTTAAAAAAGTCCGACCCTTTCCAAAAACGCAGCAGCTCAAAAAAGCATAGATGTGAACGTGTTCCATAGGAAACCATGTTACATGGACTGTAGTGCATTTCTGCAAAAAGCACTCAAAAACACATTTGTGTGAACAGAGCCTAAATGACCTGGCCACCTTGGCAAAATTCTTGTTGACTGGTTTTGATGCGATCAGAAAAAAGTCTGAAATCCTTATCTGCATACATGTTTTAGGTCAGTGATTACAGCAGTGAAGCCGGAGATATAATAATATGTAATATTATAGTCCCCTGGGTGGTTAAAAAAAAAAAACCCGCTTAGGCTGCACTACTCACCTTCATTCTGGAGCTGTTCCAGCAGTACTTATCCCTGGACACCAGGGGGTTTATTTACTAAAGCTGGAGAGTCCAAAATCAGACTCCCTTCTGCATAGAAACCAATCAGCTTCTAACCTCAGCTTGTGCAATGAAGCTTTGGCAATGAAACCTGGAAGCTGATTGGTTTCTATGCAGAAGGGAGTCTGATTTTGGACTCTCCAGCTTTAGTAAATAAACCCCCAGATGTCTTCAGTTTTTCTGTGTTCAGGCTAGGTTCACACCTATGCAGATTGCATCTGAGCTGTTTATGCATTGTGTTGCGTTTTTGCACCTGCGTTTTTGATGCGCTTTTTTTTTTTCATTTTCTTGTTGCTAGGCAGATTTAAAACACAAAACGCATCAAAAATGTGGCAAAAATGCAATACATGCTTTTCTGCAGCATTTCCATTGAACTCTATAGAACCAAAAACACAACTTTTTGCGTTCAAAAAAGTCCCTGCACAGCACAGCCATCCAGAGCAGTGTGATTACAGTGAAGCACACAGACACCACCCCTTAGTAGAAAACACCCAGCACACAGTTAACCCTTTGATCGCCCCTCATGTTAACCCCTTCCTGCCCAGTGCCATTAGTACAGTGTCAGTGCTTTTTATTAGCACTGATCGCTGTATTGGTGTCACTGGGGACGTCAGTGACACCAAGTCAGTTCCCCTCAGTGTCAGAATGTCTGCCGCAGTCCCGCTATAAGTCACTGATAGCCGCCATTACTAGTAAAAAAATAAACAATTTCAGTACATATACTTCCATTTGTAAACTCTATAACTTTCACGTAAACCAAATAATTTACACGTATTGGGATTATTTTTAGCAAAGACATGGAGCAGAATACATTTTGGCCTAAGTTTATGTTGAAATTAGATTTTTTAAATTTTTTAATTGGAGATGTTTAATAGCAAAATGTCAAAAATATTGTTTTTCTCTCAAAATTGTTGTTCTTTTTTTTTATAGCTCAAAAAATTAAAAAGCGCACAGGCAATCAAATACCACTGAAAGAAAGCTCTATTTGTGGGGAACAAAGATGTAAATTTAATTTGGGTTCAGCGTTGCATGACCGCGCAATTGTCAGTTAAAGTAACGTAGCGCCGTAACACAAAAAATGACCTGGTCAAGAAGGGGGGTAAATCGTCAGGAGGGCAAGTGGCTAGAGAAGAGGACCCTGTGGCATCATGTGACCAGCCTTTGGAAATAGCAAGTAATTAAAAAAAACAAAAACAAAACAACACATAAAATATTGCATGGAGGCGCTCAGAGGAGGGATAGGGGATGGTCTGGGAAGAAGTGGGCATTTGCATTTTAATGGCCCCTGCACACTATACAGCACCACTGTGTTACGTTATCATGTGGCATGTTGCGCATTGATATGGATTCGTGGCAATGAAAGCGGAGACATCTCTGCATATCGTGTAGTGCACTGTATCACAGGGTGCTTTTTACTATATTTTTGCATTGGGAAGCCATTCTAAAGATGGGAATACATGATTAGAAAATCGACCGATCGGTCATCTGACGTTCGTTCGTTCGTTGGTCGAAATCGTGGCCCACATTAACCAATCTAAAGAAATCGTTCGCTGGGCAATACGTAGTGTTGACGTCTTCCGTACAAGTGGAAGTGATGCAGTATAGCCATGTTGACCTTGTAGCCACGCCCTTCCGGCCAGAACGATCGATATACACAACGATTACCAGCAACGAGAATAATATCGTTTATTACGTGACCTATATACATAAATAGTGATACATAAAATATAATCTGCAGAATTCTGGTGTCATTATCTCATTAGGCCAATCTACTTTTAACATTTGGATTTTTCGTTCGTGTTTACGAAGATTTCTTAGACATAAACATCCGGGTCATCTTCTGTTTCCACTCATGCGTGATAGCGCTTGATAGATTTTTTTTCGAACGCATAGAAAATCAGTCGTTCATATGGGAAACAACAACATTTTTCTGATTTTTTCGTTCACAATATCGTTATCGGTTAAAACATCCCGCTCATCAACGAAGAGAACATTGTTCGATCAGTGGTTCCGCAAAATTTTTCGTACAATTTTCTTATCGTGTGTACGGGGCATAAGGCTGCATTCACATTCGGTCGCTCTGAGGGCATGCAGAATCTCATGTTTGTGCCCAGGTTTTCAGAAACCCCAAACACGGTGCAATTTTACGCATTTGTCTTGTGATAAAACACCAAAAATTGTGGTACAATGTGCAGCTCCAAACCGCACTTGGCTCAATGCCACAGTGATGGAACATGAGCTTCTTTGGCACTTTTGTCACTTGAATGGGCTGCCCTGTGTACAACGCATGGAAATGTGCGAAAAATGCACACAAATCGCAACTCACATTCCCGATACAAGAAATGTGAATGGGGCCCAAATGAAAGGCACTGCTCAAAGTGCCATGAGATATTATACATGAGTTTACCACAACACAATAAGTTGAAGCTGACCTAAGAAGAGAAAACAACGAGGGAGATGTACCAAAACCTGTGCACTCAGAAACTGGTGCAGCTGTGCATAATAGCCAATCAGCTTCTAGGTTTGATTGAACGCTTAAGCCCGGGTTCACACTGATGCGGTGCAGAACTTGCACCGGTTTCAGTGCGAATTCCGCACCGCATCATAATCGCACCCCGTTCATGCGAAATGCTGCGGGTGTGTATGTTCAGTTAACAACACCTGAAATCAGTCCGCAAAACGCGATGCAATATGCAGAATCGGATCGCATAGGTGACCTAAGAAGAGAAACGAGGGAGATGTACCAAAACTTGTGCGCTCAGAAACTGGTGCAGCTGTGCATAATAGCCAATCAGCTTCTAGGTTTGATTGAACGCTTAAGCCCGGGTTCACACTGATGTGGTGCAGAACTTGCACTGCTTTCAGTGCGAATTCCGCACCGCATCATAATCGCACCCCGTTCATGCGAAGCTCTGCGGGTGTGTATGTTCAGTTAACAACACCCGAAATCGGTCCGCAAAACGCGATGCAATATGCAGAATCGGATTGCATAGGTGTGAATACCCATGCGATCTGATTCTAGTGCGGACAAAAAAAAAAGGGTCCTGCACCTTTTTGGTGCAGATGTGGTGCAATTTGAGCCAAACACAATGTATGGCTCCAATTCGCATGTGATTTGCACAGGAATGCGGTGTGGTTCCTGTATGAATCGCATGCGATATGCCGCACCGCAGAAGTGTGAACCCGGACTAAGGGCTCTTTCACATTGACATTCCAATTGGATCCGCCTTCCCAGTTTTTCAGGCGGACCCGATCGGAACCTCCATTCTCCTCTATGGAGCGGCGGGTGTAAACGGACATGTGTCCATTTTCACCCAACATCCGATCCAAACCCGGGACGGATGAGGATCTAATTCCCCTTCCGTCCATCGGGTCGGATGAAGACAGACAAGTGGTCCGTTTTTCATACGACCACCCATTGAGGAGAGTGAGCTGCTTTGTGTGTGCTCTGCAGCAGCGGAGGGGACACGGAGCTGTCATTCACTTGCTCATCGGGGATCATAAGAGAGCTCCGAGAGATCTTAAGCGGAGCTCCACCCAAAAGGGGAGCTTTAAGGACTGGTCCCCCGCTCCCTATTAAGGATTGATACCTAGTGCTCCACCTAGACATCTCATGTACAATGGGCAGCAGTACAGCTCCTCAAAAAAAAGCAAAACAGATAGATATTGTAATATTGAAGAGCCCAGGATCACCAGCCAGTCACGCTAATAAAAGCAAAGCAGTCTTTTATTTTACAAAAGGGAAAAACAAAATATGTTGCTTGCAGCATCGAATCAACGGAATAGTCCACACTCCTGGATAAATCAAACGTTTGGCTCACCGCCTGAAAAAACTAGTCCCATACCAGGGTTATGTCCCCGCCTGCCTCGGGGGGGCTCGGAGGCCAGGTCAGCACTGTCTCAGTCACAAGCTGTCCACCACTCTTTCTCCTATGTGCCGGTTCACATATATGTAGATTGGATGTGATTTGTACCGCATCATATTATTATAATACAGGATTTATATAGTGCCAACAGTTTGCTCAGCACTTTACAAAATGAAGGCAGACAGGACAGTTACAATACAATTTGGTACAAGAGGAAACAGAGGGCCCAGATCATTAGAGCTTACAATCTAAGAGGAAGGGTTGAGTGATACAAAAGGTAATGGCTGTGGGGGGATGAGCTGATGGAGGAAATAACAGGCAGTTGACTAAATAGAAGCAGGATAGGCTTCTTTAAAGAGAGAGGTTTTCAGGGATTGTCTAAAGGTGAATAGATTAGGAGATGGATTGATTGGGGTAGGGAGTTCATTAGGATGGGAGAAGCTCGGGAGAAGTCCTGGAGGCGAGCATGAGAGGAGTTGATATTCTGAGACCAGGTTGGTGATGTAGCTGGAGCCTTTTGTAAGTTGTCAGTATTTTGAACTTTAATCATTGTGCGAGTTGAAGCCAATGGAGGGATTGGCAGAGAGGGGTGGCAGACACTGAATGGTTGGTAAGGTGGATGAGCCTGGCAGCAGCATTCATGATGGACTGGAGGGGGGATAGTCTATGTAAAGGCAAGCCAACGAGGAGGTAGTTGCAGTAGTCTGGCGAGAGATAACAAGGGAGTAAATTAGGAGCTTTATGATGTCATTGGTTAAAAAGGGGCATATTCTGGAGATGCTGCGGAGGTTGAGGCGGCATGATTTGGACAGGGTTTGGATGTGGGCCTGAGAAGATAGTTCAGAATCCAGGGTTAACCCCTAGCACCCTGGCATGCAGGGATGGGTTGATAGTGGTGCTGTTGATCCTGACCGAGAAATCAGGGGAAGAGGCATGTGGGGGAGGAAATATTATCAGCTCAGTTTTGGATAGATTGAGTTTTAGGAAGTGGTGTGACATCCAGTCTGATATGTCTGTGAAATAACATTGCTTCCTATGGTGCCTGTTCACATACATCTGGTGCACTGGAGGTGCGGATTCAGTGTGGATTGAAAAAGATTCACATCCGATTTCTGAGCAGTGTGGTTTGGTTCAGGTGCAAATTACAGGCTATTGACTTCTATGGGAACCATTTCTAAACCGCATATGTGTGAACATAAGATCCTGACCTGAACCTGATGTAAACCTGACATGACCCACTGAACAACTACGTGTCAGTTAGCTGTAAAACATGAGATTCAACCCGCACCGCATATGTGTGAACCAGTTCTTAGCCGAGGTTCACACCAATGCAGTGCAGGAAATACTGCGAGTCCTGTGCGTTTCCCGCAATACATTGCAATCGTATCGCATACATGTGATCTGGTGAAAAATTAATGAAACAAAGATAAACTTCCTGCGCTGCCAATAAACCTCAAACTAAAAAAAAGTGAATCTAAACCCCAGACGACAAGAACTAGGAATGGCTGCTAACACCTAACTATAATACCAAATAGTAGAAACAAACGAACAAGGGTGGTGCTGCGCTAGTCCTCTATAAATGAATATATACTGATAAATACCAGAAATAATAATTATTTCTGGTATTTATCAGTTTATATTCATTTATAGAGGACTAGCGCAGCACCTTGTTTGACTGATAAATTAATGACATCCCGAAACAGATCGCAAAAGCGATGCGATTGCCAGAAATTGCATCGCATGGGTGAGAACACTCATGCGATGCGATTCAGGTACGGATTTATAAAAGGGTCCGGAACCTTTTTAATGTGGATGTGATGCGATTTGAGCCATACAAAATGTATGGCTCAAATCGTTCCGCACAGATATTTGCATGTAATTCGCACAGGAATGCGGTGTGATTCCTGTGTGAATTACATGCATTGTCCGCATAGTGTGAACCCGGGCTCAGTGTTCCTGCTTCACACTCCATATCACACACACATGCTGCCGGTGTCCTGCTCGTTTTCAGGCCTCTCCTGCAGGCAGGTTAACCCAAGTCCCTGTAATCAGGATTGGCAGCTCTTTTTTCTGCCTAAAGTCTCTCTGAGCCTCTGAATTCCGAATCTCATACAAGGACTTAACAATCTTGGAAAACTTCAAATGTGTTTTCCCCCTTCTAACCAGAATCCCTCACCTTGTAAGGGTGAGAACTTATGAGTAGTCCCTGTAGGGGCCACAATCCAAATAATGGGGAAGCATACCTGCTTTCCAGGACCCATTCCTGGCGTACAGTACAGTATATACCAGGGGCGGACTGACCATTTGGAAACTCGGGCACTGCCCGAGGACCCGGGGTCAGTAGGGGGCCCCATGAGATGCCTTTTTCATAGGCTTTTTTGAGTGTGGGCAAGGACACAGGGGCCCCATGATCCCCTATTGCCCGGGGGCCCCATGAGTTGTCAGTCCGCCCCTGGTATATACAGTATATTAAATTGTGTGCATCAACGGCTAGTAATCTAGTAATGCTACCAGTGGACTGGCGGAGCAAACTAAAAGCCGCTGTGGGCTCAGACACAAAGTGCCTAATGGTACCTTATCCAACAAGGCAAACTCCCCCATTCACAGAATGCATTAAGCAGAAAGCCATTTCCAACTGTTGCAAACTGATGGAGACCTCATTTCCAGATGCAGACCTTAGTAAAAAAAAAAAGTGCATCTAGTCTGACATTATATTATATTAGATGTGTTTTTATTTTATCTTGAATTGAATATTCCTTTAAACCTCTGATAAAAAAAAAAAGAGTAAAGGTCAGTTTAGGGGTTAAAAGTAACAAAAAGGTCACTTTGTTGTTTGATGACCGATATTCTGGTGTCTGCTGTCAGTCTAAGTCAGTGGTGGCCAACTTTCTTGCTATATGGGATTTCAAGTGTAGCCCCGTCAATAATAAAGGGCCACACATATAATGGTCAAAGACTATGTGTTTGCTACAAGACATGGTCTGAGACTGTACATGCAACAGGAGATGGCCAGAGACTGCACAAGCAACCGGAGATGGCCAGAGACTGCACAAGCAACCGGAGATGGCCAGAGACTACACATGCAACAGGAGATGGCCAGAGACTGCACATGCAACCTGAGATGGCCAGAGACTGCACAAGCAACCGGAGATGGTCAGAGACTGAACAAGCAACCAGAGATGGCCAGAGACTGCACAAGCAACCAGAGATGGCCAGAGACTGCACAAGCAACCGGAGATGGTCAGAGACTGAACAAGCAACCAGAGATGGCCAGAGACTGCACAAGCAACCTGAGATGGCCAGAGACTGCACAAGCAACCGGAGATGGCCAGAGACTGCACATGCAACAGGAGATGGCCAGAGACTGCACATGCAACAGGAGATGGCCAGAGACTGCACATGCAACAGGAGATGGCCAGAGACTGCACATGCAACAGGAGATGGCCAGAGACTGCACATGCAACCTGAGATGGCCAGAGACTGCACAAGCAACCGGAGATGGCCAGAGACTGCACAAGCAACCGGAGATGGTCAGAGACTGCACAAGCAACAGGAGATGGTCAAAGTCTGCAGACATGGAACAGGAGAGGGTCAGAGACTGCAGATGTGTTACTGTAGATGGTCAGAGACTGTACAGGCAAAAGGAGATTGAAAGAGACTGCAGACATGGAACAAGAAATGGTCAGAGACTGCACATGCAACAGGAGATGGCCAGAGACTGCACATGCAACAGGAGATGGCCAGAGACTGCACATGCAACCTGAGATGGCCAGAGACTGCACAAGCAACCAGAGATGGCCAGAGACTGCACAAGCAACCGGAGATGGTCAGAGACTGCACAAGCAACCGGAGATGGTCAAAGTCTGCAGACATGGAACAGGAGAGGGTCAGAGACTGCAGATGTGTTACTGTAGATGGTCAGAGACTGTACAGGCAAAAGGAGATTGAAAGAGACTGCAGACATGGAACAAGAAATGGTCAGAGACTGCACATGCAACAGGAGATGGCCAGAGACTGCACAAGCAACAGGAGATATCACAGACTTCAAGCTTACCACAGGAGTTGGGCAGAGACTGCAAATGTTTTACAGGAGTTGGGCAGAGACTGCAAATGTATTACAGGAGTTGGGCAGAGACTGCAGACATGGAACAAGAAATGATCAGAGACTGCACATGCAACAGGAGATATCACAGACTGCAAGCTTACCACAGGAGATGGTCAGAGACTGCAAATGTATTACAGGAGTTGGGCAGAGACTGCAGACCTACTACAGGAGATGGTCAGAGACTGCACATGCAAAAGGAGATTGACAGAAACTGCAGACATGAAACAGGAGATGGTCAGAGACTTTGGACTTGTGACAAGAGATAGTCAGGTAAATGGATCAGGAGATGGTCAGAGAAGTAGACATGCAATTGTTGGAGAATGGTGACATTCTACAGGGGCATAGACTGTTGACAAATTACACAGGACTTCTAGAAATCAATGCTATTAGAGCTCAATAGGGAAACACAGACTTCTGATGTAGGGGCTCTTACGACCACACAGAAAGTGCCAAATGGCACCAGGGGCCCAAACTGACCTCTGTATTCAGTCATGGGAATACTGGCATTAAAACAAAGGAAGGCACAATAGGAGGTGAGAGCAAATCCCCTCCTAGGCAATTGCCACTGGAACGCAAGTGTTGCAATTGGCAGATTTCACCTCAGTTCCTGTTATGGTGAGAACTGTAACACTTTGGATAGGTAGGATGTTACTTCTGTATAATATGTGCATTGTGATAATGATCCCGGGACAGACAGAGAGGGTGGATCCCCCCAGTGGGGACAGAGGCAGGAGGTCTAAACCTTCCACACTAAATTCTAGAGATTCACTCTTTATATGTATACAATTACCTCCCACGCCCAATTGCAGGACTTCTCCAGGACTTCCCCCATCCTCTGGAACTCCCTACCCCAATCCATCAGACTGTCACCTACCCTCCTCACCTTCAGGCGCACCCTGAAAACCCTCCTCTTCAGGGAAGCCTACCCCAACCTCACCTAACAACTAACCTCCTCCACTCCTCCCACCACTCCATCCCCCACAGCCATCTCCTCCTGTACCTCTATCCCCTCCCTCCTAGATTGTAAGCTCGAAAGAGCATGGCCCTCGAACCCCTCGTGTATTGTATTGTTACTGTCTTGTCTCATGTTCCGTCCCCCTTGTTACTGTACAGCACTGAGCATACCCTTTGGCGCTATATAAATACAGTATAATAATAATTACCCCTTTTTTAAGCCCAATTTAAAGGGTAACTATAATTTTGTGAGATGTAAACATTGCTTGGCCCCTGACAGCGCCGGCTTTTCAGCATCCCTGATCTGGAGTGAGCGCTCACTGTTTGTCGTTCTTACTGTCCTACTGAAATATTTTGTAAACCGGAATTTCCTGTTATGGATCAATGCTTGTCCTTGCACAATGCAAGTCACAACGATGTTATTAATATCTCATTCGGATTATTTATAAAGCTTCACCAAAGCAAAATAAGTATCACGTTTAAAGGATCACTACACCCATAATTCTTCTGGGTGGATGTTGGCATCAGTCTCCCACATCTCCCAGGGACTTGGGTGGTGGGATCTGTGCAGTTGGGTTCCCAGCCCCGCCCAACCTCTGACACCAGTATGAGGGTCCAAATCAGGGACGGACTGACAACTCATGGGGCCCCCGGGCAATAGGGGATCATGGGGTCCCTGTGTCCTTGCCCAAACTCAAAAAAGCCTATGAAAAAGGTACCAGGGGCATCTCATGGGGCTCCCTACTGACCCCAGGCCCTCGGACAGTGCCCGAGTTTCCAAATGGTCAGTTTGCCCCTGGTCCAAATGTTCCTGTTGGGCCTTTCATTCATTTTATGTTCTGAGGAGTGCAGCTGTAGGCGTGAGACACCCCCAACCTCTTTCCTCTTGGCTGTAAAGGATAAAGTTGTTCTCTCTCTCTCCATCTCATAGATTGACTCCGGCATATATTTTACATAGGGTGTCTAGAACTCCCAAATATAGTTGGGGTGAGAGATAACCCACATTGTAATAGTTACGGTCCTTCTTCAGGACACCTTGTCCATCTTATGGGACCATGTCCCAAGTTGAAGAGCTGTTGAGCTGAGCTGGTAGGCACTTTGACTTGTTTACTGAGGACTAATATCTCAGTGGAACATCTTACATGCGTGTTAGGCCATATTGATTCTTCTTCTATGGATCGTGGCTTGGTGTTTGTCATCTCTAGAGCTTTATTTATAGACTGCACTTAAATGGACCTCGCTTTGCCCACCAACTCTTTCTGAGTGGATAATGGATCTAAATAGATACATTTCTTATGAAAAGCATACTTCTCATCTGAGAAAGTCTATGCAGAAATATAATGCTATATGGTCCCAATGGATGGAACATACAGTGTTGTTTTCTTTTTATTAGGTCCCGACGTGTTGTTTTTATGGGGGGATTTGTAATGTATTTCTTTCCTTTACTCTGGCTTAAGTATTATGTATTATTGATCTTCTTCTTTTTCCTGTTTATCTCTTGCGCCCTGTGTGGCGGCCTGTCTTAATGGTGTAAATGGAAAACATTTTCTTTAAATAAAATTTGATTTAAAAAAAAAAACATGAAGTGGAAATCTAATGAGGAGATATTATTGGAGTCACAGTGATATCACCTCCTGCATATTATGATTTACAGTATGTGAAGAATAGCGAGAGCGGCGATGTCACTCCTGTAAAATATAACTTATATCTGGAGAGCGGTGATGTCACTCCTGTATACTATATCTGGAGAGCGGTGATGTCACTCCTGTAAAATATAACTTATATATCTGGAAAGCGGTGATGTCACTCCTATATAATATATTTGGAGAGTGGTGATGTCACTCCTGTATACTATATTTGAAGAGCGGTGATGTCACTCCTGTATAATATAATATATCTGGAGAGCGGTGATGTCACTCCTGTATAATATATTATATCTGGAGAGCGGTGATGTCACTCCTGTATAATATATCTGGAGAGCGGTGATGTCACTCCTGTAAAATATAATATATCTGGAGAGCGGTGATGTCACTCCTGTATAATATAACTTATATCTGGAGAGCGGTGATGTCACTCCTGTATAATATAATATATCTGGAGAGCGGTGATGTCACTCCTGTATAATATAACATATATCTGGAGAGCGGTGATGTCACCCATGTATAATATAATATATCTGGAGAGCGGTGATGTCACTCATGTATAATATATCTGGAGAGCGGTGATGTCACTCCTGTATAATATATCTGGAGAGCGGTGATGTCACTCCTGTATAATATAATATATCTGGAGAGCGATGATGTCACTCCTGTATAATATATCTGGAGAGTGGTGATGTCACTCCTGTATAATATAATATATCTAGAGAGCGGTGATGTCACTCCTGTATAATATAACATTTATGGAGAGAAGTAATGTCACTCCTGTGTAATATAATATATTTGGAGAATGGTGATGTCTCTCCTAAATAATCTAACATTTATGGAGAGCAGTGAGTTTACAATAACTTCTATCCGGAGAGCGGTGATGTCACTTTTCGTTAACATATTTTATATCTGAAGAGCAGTGATGTCACTCCTATAAAATATAATGTATAACTGGAGAGTGCTGGTGTAAATTCTGTATAACATAACATATCTGCAGAGTGGTGATGTCACCCCTGTATAATATAACATATCTGGAGAGCGGTGATGTCACTCCTGTATAATATAACATATCTGGAGAGCGGTGATGTCACTCCTGTATAATAAACCCTCTATCTGCAGAGCGGTGATGTCACTCTGTATAATATAACCTATATCTGCAGAGCGGTGATGTCACTCCTGTATAATATAACCTATATCTGCAGAGCGGTGATGTCACCCCTGTATAACATAACCTATATCTGCAGAGCGGTGATGTCACTCCTGTATAATATAACCTATATCTGCAGAGCGGTGATGTCACTCTGTATAACATAACCTATATCTGCAGAGCGGTGATGTCACTCCTGTATAATATAACCTATATCTGCAGAGCGGTGATGTCACTCCTGTATAATATAACCTATATCTGCAGAGCACTGATGTCACTCCTGTATAATATAACCTATATCTGCAGAGCGGTGATGTCACTCTGTATAATATAACCTATATCTGCAGAGCGGTGATGTCACGCTGTATAATATAACCTATATCTGCAGAGCGGTGATGTCACGCTGTATAATATAACCTATATCTGCAGAGCGGTGATGTCGGTCTGTGTTCTGCTGTGTAATATATTGACTGAACTTTTAGCTGATTTCTAACTCTTGTAGAGCTGGAGAATCTGATTTCTGTGATAACGTCACACTATTATGTCTAGGACAGGAGTTGGTTTTGTTTACTCAATACTTCTTGTTATTAGTGCCGAATATCATCCACCTTATAATTAGACAGACTGATAGAGAACGGGCGGAGAGGAAAAACATGTTGTGGTGAGTCCAGCGGCTGTTGGCATCCATCTGACCGATAATTGGTCGGTGTTTTGCTGACCTGCTGTTTGGCTATTGTGCTGCGGTCAGTATTGCACACAGAACTCCCAGGAAATATTCAATGACTTGGAAACAATATCAATTCCTTGAATGTTACAGTGTAACTCCAAGAAAACTACTTGGCCTTAAAGGGAACCCATAGTGAAGGATATAGGAAGACTGCTATTACTTAGCTCATTCTGAAAATACCAGCATCCTGGCTGTCTCTGACTCCAGTACTTTGTCACTGACCTGAAACAAGCATGCAGATTGTAAAGTCATACCTTCTTGTCTGCATACATGTTCCAGGTCAGTGCCTTAAAGCATTACGGCATCAATACTGAAAAAGGATTGGACCAGCAGAGCCCCCGATTGGTTGGCTCTCAATGCAATCCCTTAAAGCCTATTCTTTGGAATTACAAATAAAGCCCCAGGAGAGGGCAGCTCTGCAAGGGTTAAATACTTTTTAACTGTAATGCAGTGGTCTCCAAACTGGCCCACAGGCCAGGTGGGCACTTATATATACTGTGTGTGTATATACAGTATAATATTATATATACACTCTCTGACCTCTTTTTTAGGTACACCTGTTCAATTGGTTGGTAGCACAAATTGCTAATCGCATGGCAGCACCTCAATGCATTTAGGCATCTGGACGTGGTGAAGACGACTTGCTGAAGTTCAAACTGAGCATCAGAATGGGGAAGAAAGGGGATTTCAGTGACTTTAAACGTGGCATGGTTGTTGGTGCCAGACAGGCTGGTCTGAGTATTTCAAAAACTGCTGATCTACTGAGATTTTCATGCACAACCACCTCTAGGGTTTACAGAGAATGGTACAAAAAAGAGAAAATATCCAGTGAGCGGCAGTTGTGTGGATGAAAATGCCTTGTTTAGGTCAGAGGAGAATGGGAAGACTGGTTGGAGATGATAGAAAAGCAACAGTAACTCAAATAACCACTCGCTACAACCAAGTATGCAGAATACTATCTCTGAATGCACAACACATCAAACCTTGAAGCAGATGGGCTACAGCAGCAGAAGACCACACCGGGTGCCACTCCTGCAGGGGCGGACTGAACATTCAGGCATTCGGTCACTGCCCAAGGGCTCGGGGTCAGTAAAGGGCCCCATGAGAGGGTCGGTCTGCATCCTGGATGTGCTCACAGCTTCTATGCAGAAAGGAGGTTTAAGCAAGCCCCAAGGGGGCAGTGCACGTTGGGAATCCCAGCCAGCAGTTTATGCAGCTATAGGAGAGGACACATGCTGGCCGGGATCAGAGAGCAATGGTGGATGAGGCAGCGGCAGGTGCTCTGGCCACCTCTCTTCCTGCGCGATTCAGCGGAAGGGCGGGTCCACATCACTGCCATGGGTGCCAACCTGGAGAGTTGGAGGCGGCGGGCGAATGTTACATTGGAGAGTAGAGCGGTCGCTGAGCTGCTGGCAACCTACCTTGTGTGCAGCAGGTCACTGTGTAACCAGGGGTGGACTGACCATTTGGAAACTCGGGCACTGCCCGTGGGCCCGGGGTCAGTAAGGGGCCCCATGAGATGCCCCTGGTACCTTTTTCATAGGCTTTTTTGAGTTTGGGCAAGGACACAGGGGCCCCATGATCCCCTATTGCCCGGGGGCCCCATGAGTTGTCAGTCCACCCCTGTATGTAACCCCCAGGTGCAGCTTAATGTGTCTATATACCAGTCAGGCTGAGATTTGTTCTGTCCTGCCCAGTGTCCATACCAGGTGCTATTTCATATCCTGTCTAATAACCCTGATTTATATATGCACACTGATATCTGAACACTGAGTGGAACTCAGTGTACAGATATCAGTGTTATATATAGGGAATGGCAGTCAGTGTACAGATATCAGTGTTATATATAGGGAATGGCAGTCAGTGTACAGATATCAGTGTTATATATAGGGAATAACAGTCAGTGTACAGATATCAGTGTTATATATAGGGAATGGCAGTCAGTGTACAGATGTCAGTGTTTATATAACATTGATACCTGTACACTGAGTGCTTTTCCCTATATATATATCACTGACATCTGTACACTAAGTACCACTTTGTGCTCAGATATCAGGATATCGGTGTTTTATATAGCGAATAGCAGTGTACACATATCTGTGTTATACATAGGGAATAACAGGTTCACAAAAATTGGACAATATTTGAGCATCCCTCAAGAGCAGGGTGTCGAGACAGTATAATCTTTTTTGATGGAACAGGACCAGGCCCAATGGGAATTCAATGGGTTAATTTTGAGACTATTGCATTACATTTTGACGCATAATTGGTTTACTTTTATGGGTTCCCACTACCTCCGGGTGCAGGGCGTGGCTATGGGCACTTGCTGCTCCCCGACCTACGCAAACCTGTACTTGGGGGGTGGCAACGAGACATCTTCTCTAATGAGGCTCTCAAGATGTAATTGGACCATGTAATTTGCTGGTTTAGGTTTATCGATGATATCTTCAATATCATTCACTACCTACATGCTAAGCGAAGAAATGGAAAAATTAAATCAGAGCCAATTCAATTTAAAATTCACTATGAATTGGCATGATAAGTCTATTACCTTCTTGAACCTTTAAATTTACAGAGATGCCGATCATTGTTTGGCCACCAAACTTTACCGCAAAGAGACAGCAGGGAATACTATTCTCCATGCTAAGAGTGCCCACCCATCATACTCAGTCCAGAGCACTCCTTATGCTCAGTATATCCTCCTATGGTGGAATTGTACCCATACAGAAAAATTTAAAGAGCAAGCAGCCTTCCCTACACCAATGCCTGTTGCAGCAAGGCTATAGTAAATCCCTTTCATCAAAGGCTTACAGAGCTCTGTCCCAGACAGGAGCAGCCTTACTGTATCAGGCACAGACTACTAAGCAACAACAAGCTACAGTAAAATTCATTACAAGATTCTCAGCACAACACTACCAAGTACGTAATATCCTCCAGAGACGCTGGCATTTATTACAGGAAGACACTATATAAAACAGACACATCAGAAATCGTGCTGAATTCGTATTCCAGAAAGCACCATACATAAAAGACAAATTAATATCTAGCCACTATATACCCAAACAGTCAATTGTGACTCCACTGAGAGGTATATTCATATGTGGACAATGTACATACTGCCCTTGGGTTCTTGAAGGTACTCATTTCCAACGACCAAATGGCAAAGTGTTTCGGCCTTGTGAAGACATAGATTGCAGTACCCAGGGGGTTGTATACCTCATGTCATGTGATTGTGGTACATATTATGTCGGCAAAATCATCCGACAATTCAGACACTTGTGGTACAGGCCTAAGTGGTGGGTCACAAGTTTGATAAATTCTTGGTTAAATTTATGGTGCTAGATTGTGTACCGCATGATCCACGTGGCGGCACCTGCGACAAAAAGATCCTATGTAAAGAGACTGTATGGATAAAATGACTCAGTACTACACAACCCCCTGGATTAAACAAAATGATATCATACAAACCTTTTCTGTGAAAATGTCCATAGACATCTAAATAGGAGGTACGTTGTCATTACAAAGTATATGGCATGGTTGGGCATCGAGCGCATGCGCTGGTGCTGGGGGCATGCGCAATAGATGTGGCTGGGCCAGATGACGTCACACGCCAACATGGCGTTGACACCACGACAGGAATATATATGCATTTTCTCTACAATGCTCATATCCTCAAATAAATTTTAAACATGATTCAATAAAGTGTCCTTTAATGCCTTCAAACTCAGTAAAGTGGGCACTCAATATGTCTGGAGGAAAATAAATTTAATTTCCAAACATGGAAAGGTTTCTTCACAGTGAGAGCTGTGAAAATATGGAATAGACTCCCTCAAGAGTTGGTTCTGGCCAGCTCAGTGGATTGCTTCAAAAAAGTCCTGGATTCTTTCTTAGATACACAGAATATAACTGGATTCTAACATTTATAGGTAAAGTTGATCCAGGGAATATACGATTGCCTCTCGGGGATCAGAAAGGAATTTTTTTTCCTAGCAGGAGCAAATTGGATTGTGCTTTGCTGGGTTTTTTTTGCCTTCCTCTGGATTAACTGTGGGTGTAGGATTATAACTTTTTTTTTTTTATGGTTGAACTGGATGGACGTTTGTCTTTCTTCAGCCAGACTAACTACGTAACTGTGTCCGTGCTCAAAAAAGTGCTCCATTTCAATCAATCAGTGTCATAGTGTTCCCAAAATCCTCCACCATAAACACAGAACACTCACCAGATTTATATGACTACCTATCACAGGTGAGTGATACAGCGCTTAGTTTCATGGATAACCATCATCAGCCTTCTCCTTCTTGGGCCTGCTGCACAGGAGAAGGTGGTGTTGAGAGAGCCTAGAGCTAGATCCGTGTTATCCCTATGCTTATGATGTAACACGTGCACCTAACAATGTGAGTGGGCATTGTGGAAATGTTTTTTTAATAAATAAAAGGTTTTAAAGAAACAAGAATTCTAAAAAGGGGAGCTCAAAGGCATCTACATCCCAATTGGCAACATAATGCAAGAGAAGGGAGGAGGGGGTACAAAGGGAGATAGAGAGGAGAAGAATGAACTCCTCGCTGGATGATACTTAGTATTATCACCAAGTTTGGATACTTTAATGTATATTTTTTAGATTTGTTCATTTTAAACTATTGCAATAAATGTTATATTTTTAGTTACAATCTTCTCATTATTGTTGGCACCTTGAAAGTCCCGTTTTCTTCCTCTTTTCCAGTGAGGAGTTCATTCTCCTCCTGTCTATCTCCCTTTGTATCCCCTCCTTTTTTCTCTTGCAAAAGGTTTTAAAGATTTCACACTATGGTAGTCTCCCTCCATCTCTCCCTACATGTTGTGTGAGACATTTAGGCTCCATGCACACGGGGCATTTTGATAATGCTGGTAACGTTCGCTGTGTAAAGTCACATTAAAAATGTGAGTTTTTTAACGTTTTTGCATTTGCGGCATTTTACCGCATTTCGCTGCATTTTTGCTCCTCTAGAAACCCACTAGTCCTGGTTTTTTCCAGCCAAAAACTTTTGCAGCCAAAAAACATTGATTAACCTCCCTGGCGGTATGATTATTTCAGATTTTTGGTGCTGAAAGCGGTACCATTATTTTGCATGGAAATATGTCGTTTTTTTATTGTAGGCTGTAATATTTAGGAATAACTCACTGAAATCTGTCCGAACAAGAGTCTAGTAAACATCCCGGGGATGATAAAATTTGAAACACAAAATCATAAATTATAATTTAATAAAAAATAATAATATAATAATAATACATTTAATTCAATAATATAATCAAACCAAAAACACTGAAATGTGAAATATAGCGCCAAGTTCGCACATCGCTGAGCAAAGTCGCAAAATTGTTTTCAGTGTCTGATGACGAATTTCCCCCACGAATCATCACTCAATTCTGCAAGTGGTTCTGATTTACTATCGCTGTTCTCTAGCTGATCTAAACCCGCTTTTGACCTAAAGGGACACTTTTTGGACGCCATGGACTTTTCTAAGTTTCCAGGCAGAAAGAACAATCAAAATGCAGACAGGAGACAGGACAAAGCACTCGGGACAAAATGTATGTGAAATGGGTTGAAACAGCAATGTTTTACTAGGTAAAATCGTTTTGAAAAAAATTACATTTTTTTTAAATTTTCAAATTTCCCGCCGCCGCCCGTACACCCTGACGTCACAGGGTCCGAAACACAGGAGTCGGATGCCGGCATCAGCCGGAGGAGATGGACGGGGATGCTGCAGGGGACACATCGCGGGAGCAAAGGACAAGGTAAGTGCTGCAGGGACTCCCTATGCAACGCCGCATGGTAGCTCGGGGTTACCGCTTTTGGTACAGACATTTTACCCCGAGCTACACTCGGGAATACCGTTAGGGAGGTTAAAGTCTATGTGTGCATGGAGACATAGGATAACATGCTGGGGGGTTTACTAGCTGTAGAAAAAAATGTCAAAAGCCAAAAACAGCCGCTGTAAAAACGTCCTGTGTGCATGAGGACTTAAAAAAAAAAAGTGCAGCTGGCCCAAGAAGGAGAAGTAGGGTTGCCACCTCATCCCTTTAAACCCGAACACATATTAATGACACAGGTTCTGAGGCTGATTTAATTCAGATAAGGCACTAGGTGAGTTTAATTACCACGTTAATCAGCCACAGAACCTGTGGAATTAGTATGTGTTCGGTTTTAACCCCCGGTTCACATCTGTGTGGGTGGTGCCGCTGTGGATCCACAAAAAAATCCATGCAGCCGCAACACCCGCACAGAGAAATGTGGACCCGCTGCCGCCCGCACTGTAAAACGCAACCATACTGGGAACCAAGGTTCCCATGCGGGCTGTGTTTTCCAAAGCAGTGAGTCAAATGAATGGGCTCTCGTGCCCGTGCAAAATGCGGCCCGCACGGCCGCATATATGTGAACCGGGGGTAAAGGGGTGAGGTGGCAACCCTAAGGAGAAGACTGATGATGGTTACTAATGATACTAAGCGCTGTATCACTCACCTGTGATAGGTAGTCCTATAAATCTGGTGAGTGTTCTGTGTTTATGGTGGAGGAGTTTGGGAACACTATGGCACTGATTGTTGGAAATGGAGCACTTTCTTGAGCACGGACACTTTAATAAGTTTGAAGGCATTGTGCATTATACTGGGAATAACTGAAAACACTTGGACACTTTATATGCACAGAGAAACTTTATTGAAGCACAAAGGACACTTTATTAAATCATGTTTCATTTTTATTTGAGGATATGAGCATTGTAGAGAATATGCTTGTTTATTGCACATGTTTAAACAAAAACCAAGAGCAGTGTATAAACGATAGGGTATGTATGAGAGCTGATACAATTAGTATAGCACTTGGTACAGCAGCTGCGGTGAATTAAGGGATCACATCCAAAGCGCTGGTTCACATTATTTAAAATCTTTTGGGACAAGCCTGCGGGCAGCCTGTCGATACTGCGTTGGATGAATCAGTAAATGTTCTTTTTATTACGGTCCATATATAAGCTTTATCGGCCCAAGAGAGATACTATTTGGGACGTCCTACTTTTCTTGGGGCACCCCTTAACCCTTTGAGGACCAAGGGACGTATTTGTCCCATGTTTTTAATTGCCTGTATCATCTGATTAAGAACTTAAAATACTTTTTTTTTTTTTTTTTGGTTTGAGTCAAAATATTAGTTCTGATCAACAAATGGATCTAACTTTTTGCCAATTATTTCATGAAATGGCTTAGTTACAGCAACTGAAGTGTACGAACTTTAAAAACAAAAAATTGATTCTTTTGGCGTTCCGTAATCTTATGGTCCTCAAAGGGTTAACCACCTAATGTCCGGCCGTTGTATATAAACGGCCGGACAGTGGCAGTGCAGGGGCGGGTGGCCGTTTATAAACGGCCTCCCCACCCCCTGCTTGTGTGCGCTCTCCGGGAGCGTGCAGCACCGCGATCCGATGCCCACTGTGTCCGATTGTCATACGGGACCTCTGTGCGAGGTCCCAATCTTGTGATCACTGATTGGCCAATCAGTGATCACATGCAGAGTAGTGTGCAAGATGTCACTTCTGACATCATTACTTATTACGTGGAAATCTGTGAGTGATCACAGAGATCACATGGTACAAGGCTATTCATAACAGCCTTGTACCATGTGACAAGCTGTGACCAATCACAGCTCACACAGTATTTCTCAATGGCTGCAAGAATGCAGCCAGAGAGGAGAAATGATTGCTTTTACAGCCTTTATGGGTGTAAAAGCAATCAGTGTAAAAAAAATAAAAATAAAAAAAATCTTCATCACCCACCACAAGTAGTACAGTGTCACCATGGTGACACTGTACTGCTAGGGTGACAGTATGTAAAAATAAATAATATAAAAAAAATACAAATGTAAAAAAAAAGTTTAAAAATTAAAAATTTTGGTTATAAACTAATTTGGGTTATTTTGTTTTACTAAAAAGATAATGAAATACATTTTGGCCAAGATTTATGATGAAATATTATTTATTTGCAAAATTTTATAAGAAAAACACTTTTTTTCTAAATTTTTGGACTTTTTCATTTACATAGCAAGAAAAAAAAAAATCCCAGTGGTGAATAAATACCACCAAAATAAAGCTTTATCTGTCTCAAAAAAATACCAAAAAATTCATATGGGTACAGTGTTGCATGACCGCGCAATTGTCATTCAAAGTGTGATAGCACTGAAGGCTGAAAATTGGCCTGGGCAGGAAGGGGGTGAAACTGTCTGGACTTGAAGTGGTTAAATACAAGTCTTCCCTATATTACCACAGGAATCTATGGCCATAAGTAAGTTTGGAGGGACTATAGTGTGGAAGATGTCGGTAATTTGAGGATACTTGGCGCAATATGGTTTTGGAAAACCACACCACAGGTAAACTTTATAATTTAGTATAAGGAAAATATATATACAGTAGATATAAAAAGTCTACACACCCCTATTAAAATGTCAGGTTTCTATGATGTAAAAAAATGAGACAAAGATAAATCATTTCAGAACCTTTTCCACCTTTTTAATGCAACCTATAAACTGTACAACTCAGTCGAACAGCAAACTGAAATCTTTTAGGCGGAGGGAAATAAAAATAAAAAACTAAAATAATATGGTTGCATAAGTGTGCACACCCTTAAACTAATACTTTGCTAAAGCACCTTTTGATGTGATTCCAGCACTCAGTCTTTTTGGGTATGAGTCTATCAGCATGGCACATCTTGACTTGGCAATATTTGCCCACTCTTCCTTTCAAAAACGCTCCAAATCTGTCAGATTGTGATGGCATCTCCTGTGCACAATGATATAAAATGCAGCGCTAAAATGATGATATATAATTATAAATAAAAGTAACCAGTGATAAGATCAAGCGCCAAATGGAGCTCTATAAAGTGACAATGGTGTATCGTCAAGGATATGATGAATAAAGTGCCGTTCCTGACATATTGGACACCTGGTGTAAGTGAAGCAAAGGAGCAGTCCCTGTATGCTGTGAGGGTCCTAGCTGAGAGGTCTGGAGTTCTTTCCTGTGTGCTTGGTGTACCAGTGGAGCCCCTTATCCCCACCAGTTCCTTGATGACCACCAGTGCCTTTCCGGATATTACATTACATGCGCAATAATATTGTGCGTCCGGTGAGTGCAAGCATACCTCATTTTCCTTACCACGGAAGTCACAAGCACCTTATTTCCATGCATAACCTGTGAGGACGACCCGTATCCCAAGATACCGGAACATTGTTACACTATTTGATATTTGCTTTATCACCATTGTTCATTGGACTTCTATCACGTTTATGTCATACGTTTATTTGTCACTTTATTCATCATATCCTTGACGATACACCATTGTCACTTTATAGCGCTCCATTTGGCGCTTGATCTTATCACTGGTTACTTTTATTTATGACAATATATCATCATTTTAGCGCTGCATTTTATATCATTGACGTTTTAAAGGACCTAGGGGTTTATCCGTATGCTAGCTGCTTAATTACACAAAGCTCTCCTTTGTCATATCTATTATTTATCTCTTGTGCACAGCCCTCTTCGACCACCACACAGATTTTCGATCAGATTCAGGTCTGGGCTCTGAATTTAAAATTTTAATCTTCTTCTGGTGAAGCCATTCCTTTGTTGATTTGGATGTATGCTTTGGGTCGTTGTCATGCTGAAAGATGAAGTTCCTCTTCATGTTCAGCTTTCTAGCAGAAGCCTGAAGGTTTTGTGCCAATATTGACTGGTATTTGGAACTGTTCATAATTTCCTCTACTTTGACTAAGGCCCCAGTTCCAGGTGAAGAAAAACAACCTCAAAGCATGATGCTGCCACCACCATGCTTCACTGTGGGTGTGGTGTTCTTTTGGTGATGTGCAGTGTTGCGCCAAACATATCTTTTGGAATTATGGCCAAAAAGTTCAACCTTGGTTTCATCAGACCATAACACATTTTCCCACATGCTTTTGAGAGACTTCAGATGTGTTTTTGCAAAATTAGCCGGGCTTGGGTGTTTTTCTTTGTAAGAAAAGGCTTCCGTCTTGCTACTCTACCCCATAGCCCAGACATATGAAGAATACGGGAGATTGTTGTCACATGGACCACACAGCCAGGACTTGCCAGATATTCCTGCAGATCCTTTAATGTTGCTGTAGGCCTCTTAGCTTCCAAGACCAGTTTTCTTCTTGTCTTTTCATCAGTTTTGGAGGGACGTCCAGTTCTTGGTAATGTCACAGTTGCGCCATATTTTCTCCACTTGATGATGACTGTCTTCACTGTGTTCCATGGTATGTCTATGTCTAATGCCTTGGAAATTCTATTGTACCCTTCTCCTGACTCATACTTTTTAACAATGAGATCCCGCTGATGCTTTGGAAGCTCTCTGCCGGCCATGGCTTTTGCTGTAGGATGCAGGTCAGGAAAGACCTACTAGAACAGCTGAACTTTGGGGTTAATCAGAGGCACTTTAAATGATGGCAGGTGTGTACTGACTCCTATTTAACATGATTCTGAATGTGATTGCCTAATTCTGAACACAGGTACATCCCCAGTTATAAGAGGGTGTGCACACTTATTCAACCACATTATTTTAGTTTTTCATGTTTACTCCCCCCCCCCCCCCCCTTGCAAAAAAAAAAAAAAGTTTTCAGTTTCTCTTTTTTTACATCACAGAAACCTGACATTTTAACAGGGGTGTGTAGACTTTTTATATCCACTGTAGAGTCTCTAATAGACCACCAATAATTTAATTTCTAATTTGTATTCATAGAACCTGTGGCCATTTAAGATACCACTTCTTGGACCACCTTAATTACTATACAATGACCCGTATGTGAAAATTAGTGGATGATTAAGTACTAGCACTTTTCTAGTTAGCCCTTGTGGGCTTCTTAATAGCATCACTTCATTGAGGCCAGTTACCTTACAACTCCAATAGGTATTTATTATTTTATTCCAGGTACTTATATAGCGCCGTCAATTTACGCAGTGCTTTTACATATATACTGTACATTCACATCAGTCCCTAACCCTCAAGGGGCGTACAATCTAAGGTCCCTAACTCACATTCATACATACACATACTAGGGACAATTTAGACAGGAGCCAATTCACCTACCAGCATGTCTTTGGAGTGTGGGAGGAAACCAGAGTACCCAGAGAAAACCTACGCAGGCACAGGGAGAACATGCAAACTCCAGGCAGGTGGTGCCGTGGTTGGGATTCAAACCAACAACCCTGGTACTGCCAGGGGGAAGTGCTAAGCATTCAGCCACTGTGCTGCCCATTTGTATTTGTGCTTCCCATTATATTTGTATTACAATATTTCTTTCATGTTCTTTGTCATCAGTACAATTAATACTTATTCAGCTCATTAATATGGATAACCATCCCCAATTTCCTCCCCCCTTTCTCTCCTCCCCCTCCAGTTCTGTATGTACCTCCACATCCACTCATTACCAGGCCTTATCTTCGTCCCGCGGGGTCCTCTATTCAATTGCGTATGCATTTGACCGTCCAGTCAAGTTTTTCGTAAGTCATGTAATAGTCATCTCTGTTTATAAACAAATTGTTACTTGAATATGTGTGCTCATTATATGTGTTCTACTTTCATATAGACAATAGCTTCTGAAGAAGCAACAGCTGGTCGCGAAATATGTAGAGCACTTAATCTCTGGTGGATAGGAGCACCCCATCAGTTGGAAGTATATGGAAGGGTTTTAGGACATTGCCATTCCCATTACCAATTGTCAATACCTCTACTGTTAGGGGGTGAACACTAATATGCTCCAACATTAGTGATATTTTTTGGAAGCGTTTTTTATTGTTTGATATATATTGCATTTTATGATCATGGTTCAAAATAAACTATTAAGTTTTAACTAACAATTGTGTCGGATATGTACCTAAAAAGTCCATATATATTGTCCCTTCTCCCCTTTTGTCATAACTATTAGGATGTGGCACATGCTTTAATATACAGTTGTGTCCAAAATAATAGCAGTGTGTTGAAAAAAGTGAATAAAGCTGAAAATCCTTCTAATCGCTTTTATTTCCATCCACACAAATGCATTGGGAACACAACACATTCTATTCCAAATCAAAACATGAAGAAAAATAGATCAAATTTGTGTTGTTCCTCTGAAAAAAAATTGAAGAAAAGTGAATATTAGACTGTTCAAAGAAAATAGCAGTGTTTGTATTCTTCTTTACAAACTCAAACATTCACTATATAAACTGAAAAATGTTTGAAGATTTTGCTTTCCTTTGAATGACTTCATGAATATTTGGTTGTAGTCGCACTGTTTCTGAGAACTGCTGTACATCTGTGTTGCATGGAGTCACCCAACTTCTGGCCCCTGTGATCAGGTATTCCAGCCCAGGATGATTGGACTACATTCCACAGTTCTTCTCTATTTCTTGGTTTTGCCTCAGAAACGGCATTTTTGATGTCACCCCACAAGTTTTCTATTGGATTAAGATCCGGGGATTGGGCTGGCCACTCCATAACGTCAATCTTGTTGGTCTGGAACCAAGATGTTGCACGTTTACTGGTGTGTTTGGGGTCGTTGTCTTGTTGGAACACCCATTTCAAGGGCATTTCCTCTTCAGCATAAGGCAGCATGACCTCTTCAAGTATTCTGATGTATTCAAACTGATCCATGATCCCTGGTATGCGATAAATAGGCCCAACACCGTAGTATGAGAAACATCCCCATATCATGATGCTTGCACCACCATGCTTCACTGTCTTCACAGTGTACTGTGGCTTGAATTCAGTGTTTGGGGGTCGTCTGACAAACTGTCTCCGGCCACTAGACCCAAAAAGAACAATCTTACTTTCATCAGTCCACAAAATGTTGCGCCATTTCTCTTTAGGCCAGTCAGTGTGCTCTTTGGTAAATTGTACCCTCTTCAGCACACGTCTTTTTTTCAACAGTGGGACTTTGCGGGGGCTTCTTGCAGATAGCTTGGCTTCACATAGGCGTCTTCTAATTGTAACAGTCCTCACAGGGAACGTCACACCTTCTTTCATCTTCCTGGAGCTGATTGTTGGCTGAGTCCTTGCCATTTTGGCTATTCTTCTCTCCATTCGAATGGTAGTTTTTCGCTTTCTTCCACGTCTTTCAGGTTTTGGTTGCCATTTTAAAGCATTTGCAATTTAGCTGAGCAGCCTATCATTTTCTGCACTTCTTTATATGTTTTCCCCTCTCCAATCAACTTTTTAATCAAGGTTCGCTGTTCTTCTGAACAATGTCTGGAACGACCCATTTTCCTCAGAATTTCAGAGAGAAATGCACTGTAACCAGCATGTACAACATTTGCTGCCTTCCTTCCTTAAATTAGGGCAATAATTTCCACCTGTTTTTCAAAAAATGAATGACCTCACTAATAGAACTCCACACTGCTATTATTTTCAACATGCCCTTTTCAATTAGTGATTCAATTACACAGAATCAGCAGCATGCATGTCATGACTGTTGGGTTTGTTGGATTTCTATTACTCTACTACACCTGCTAGTAAATTATTTGCCATGTAGAAATATCATTTCTACCAAAATCAGTGATTGATCCGGTTAGTGATGTCTGACTGCTATTATTTTGAACACAACTATGTATCCACGGCGCCACCCAGTGGCTACAAAAAAAAGGTATTATCTCTGCTAAAATTGGACAATTGAAGATTTTAAAAATGTTGCCTGGTCTGATGAGTCTCAATTTCAGCTGCAACATTCAGATGGTAGGGTCAGAATTTGATGTAAACAACATGAAAGCATGGATCCATCCTGCCTTTTATCAAGGGTTCAGGCTAGTGGTGTAATGGTGTGGGGGAGATTTTCTTGGCACACTTTATGCCCCTTTAGTACCAATTGAGCATTGTTTAAACGCCACGGCCTGAGTATTGTTGCTGACCACGTCCATCCCTTTATGACTACAGTGTACCCAACTTCTGATGGCTCCTTCCAGCAGGATGATGCACCATGTCACAAAGATCAAATCATCTCAGACTGGTTTCTTGAACATGACATTGACTTCACTGTACTCCAATGGCCTCCACAGTCACCAGATCTCAATCCAAAGAGCACCTTTGGGATGTGATGGAATGGGAGATTCACACCATGGATGTGTAGCCAACAAATCTGCAGCAACTGCGTGATGCTACCATGTCAATATGGACCAAAATCTCTGAGGAATGTTTCCAACACCTTGTTGATACCAACAATGAAGCACCATTCCTTCCACTGACATCAATGATGGGGCATTTTCCTTTCACTGACACTGTTGACGGGGCTCTATCTCTCCCACTGAGGCTAGTGACGGAGCACTATTTCTCACACTGACACTAATGAATGGGGTATTTCTACTCCTAGTGACACTAATGATGGGGCATTTTCCTTCCACTGACACCATTGATGGGACACTATTCCTCCCACTGAGACCAGTGAAGGGGCATTTTTCCTTCCATTGACACCTTTGACTGGGCACAACTCTTTCTACTGACACTAATGATGGAGCATTTTCCTTCCACTGACACCACTGAAGGGGCACTATTCCCCCCTCTGTGACCAATTATCGAGAATTTTTCCTTCCACTGGCACCAACGATGGGGTGCTACTCCTCCTCCTACTCAACACAGACACTGTGTAACTTTTTTTACTTGCAGTGACCAAAATGTCTAAGACGTTGTCTACTCACACAGCTGCTGGGGCATTTTCTACTCTCGTTGGCCACAGTCTGGCCCTCCTAAAGTCTGATGGATGATAAACAGGCCTTTTATTTAGAAAGTTGGAGACTCTGCTCTAGGGTATGAGGAATAAGGTGTAATACTTACCTTACTTCTCTCTCTGACAGGCTCTCTCCATCTGCTGCCCCGAAGCCTCTTCTACAAGAAGCTCCATGTACACGGTCCCATAATGAGATCATCAAGTAGAAAGCAGAGTCAATGGCTCAGCACTGTATGAGAGGACGGTGAGGGACTCCCTACAAGCCTTAATGGACAAGAACAGGGGTGGACTGACAACTCATAGGGCCCCCGGGCAATAGGGGATCATGGGACCCCTGTGTCCTTGCCCAAACTCAAATAAGCCTATGAAAAAGGTACCAGGGGCATCTCATGGGGCCCCCTACAGACCCTGGGCCCTCGGGCAGTGCCCGAGTTTCCAAATGGTCAGTCCGCCCTTGGACAAGAACATCAGAGCCTTCCAGGGCGAGGAGTAAGTTAGTTATGTATCCATCCATGACACTTTGCAGAGAATGCTGAACTTTCTATTAAACAAGTCAAGCATGCTACATGCTTCATGTTACCTATAAATGTAAATAATTAAACTCTAACTCCACCCCTTCCACATAGTTTTATTACTTTTTTTTTAAATCATCTTTATACATTTTCACTTATTTTCTGAATGGTCACACAAAGTCATAAGGTCCTTTCTCTTTTCCTCCAGCGGAGGCTGTAGAGCAGGGTAGTCAAACTCATCAGCATTATGGTTGCCCTCTAAGGGCCAGTTGTATTTTTAAGACTAGCTGTCCACAGCTCCCCTCCCCTCTTATATCAGATGTTCAAGAGGTGCCCCCCCCCCCACCATCAGAAGTCAAGAGTCCCCCACTCTCCCTTATCACACAGTACTCCAACTCACCTTGTTCTGCAACCGGGAAGAAGCTGGGGAAAAAGCTGAGAAGCAGAAAGTGCAGGGTCTGGAGGGGGACCAGAGGAGGGCTGGACTCAGCTGCAGGAGTATGCTAAGAACAGACTAGGGGGTGCTGTAGCTGCACAGAGAGGCGCAGACACTGTAGATGGAGGCCTGTCCTCCTCTTTGCTGACAAATGCTGAGAAGGGGGGGGGATAAGCAAGCCCTTCTGTGGCTGCACAGAGAAGAGCAGGATCTGTAGAAGGAGTCCTGTCCTCCTCTTGGATGCTGACTGTTGAGACGGGGGCTCAGAGACGAGCCCTGTCTGGCTGCACAGGATCTGGCAGAGGAATTTTTTCCTCATCTCTGCTGCCAACTGCTGAGACAACATGGGTGCAGAGATAAGGGGGGGGGGGGTGCCGCAGCTCCAAAGGGGTGCAACATGAAATGGCCTGATGGCCCGTATTCAGCCCCTGGGCCTTGTATTTGACACATGTGCTGTGGACAGTTGGAAAGTAATGACGTATGCACCATTCTCTGAAGCACTGTATTGTTAGCCCAAGGCACCTTGATGACAGAACCCCAGAGGGTGAGTCCATGACAGCCTGGGCTCACAGCAATTGGTTTGAATACTGCTGTGTGTCAATCAAACCAGCAAAGGAGTGGTGGTGGTTTGGTGAATGTGTATTAAGGACAACCCCAGAGAGGAGGTAAGTATTACAGCAAGAGCTCATACTTTATATTTAACTTTGCTTGGCTCTCTGATTTTTAATCTAGTAGCACTACCCCCCTTAGGAGTTACTGAAGATTTGGGTCCCACTATAGTCCTGCACAGCCAGGCAATACGCATTTCCCACAGACTTGCATTCAGAGTCAGTAAACACACCTTGAGCTTGGTTTTATGTTTTATTAAGGGGTGTTGAACTTGGATGGGGTAAAGGGTGTATGGGATGCCCAATGGAACTGCCAGCTGAAGATAAACTCCTTAGCAACTATGTACAAGTCTTTACGCAGCAGAAACACTTCTTGGAGAGCTCTCCAGCCTCTCCTGGTGTACCACCCCAGACCCCAGATAATCCTCTTCTTATCCAGCTGCCTGAGCGAATTCCTGGGCAAGGGAATCCAGTGCCTGCCACTTTAAATGAAACAGTGCCAGGTAAGGAGCTAATCTGATTTCCCACCAGAGTGCTATTTTTCCCCTAACTGGCCCAGGGGGTGTAGGACTACTCACTTGGTCTCAATCCTGTGAGCTGATTTAGGTAGGTTGCTGCCTGGGCTGGCTCCTTTCCTGGCTCTACAGATGGTCCTCGCTCTGGGGGCCCGTGAGGCTGAGCAATCCTCCTTTCCAGCATCCTACCTGCAGATAGGCCCCTTCCCTGAGGGTCCTGCATCTCAGCTTCCTCACATCTTCCACCCGAACTCTCCTACTGCTGAGCAGGCTCAATCACTCTTAAGGGCTGTCCTGGCCCCAAGCCAAGCCTCCTGTTTGGGGATTGCCCAGGATCCCTTGAGAGTGCAGACCAGCTCCTCCTCACCCCCACCCACTGCTTCTAGAATCTTCTCCAAGATGCTAGAGCTGGGGGTGGTATTAAGGAACTGGTCTGCAGAGCCTTTCAGCTCTGACACAAATTTGACCCAGCTATTGCCCAGGCTGCTACTCAGCCCTGAAAAAAAATATTCAGCTAGCTCCCTGTGGCTAACTAGATCCGATACTGGGATTGGGCATGTTCTCATTTTTGATTGGAAGCAGGTTGTGTTCCTCCTCTGACTCGTTTGTCAGTATTTTTTTTTTCATAATTTAGAAAGCCTTCAGGCAGTATATGAAAAGAACTTCAGATGGTGCGTGAAATATAAATAATATTTCATAACTGCTTGCTTAAAGCTGAACTCCAGGTATGATCCTAATTGCATACAAACATTGATCCAGCTTGGTATAATTTAAAAAAATTTATACAGCAGAATTCTGGGCAAAACAATTTTTCTACCATGCAGTGGGGCTAACTGCTCGTTTGTGTCTAGTGGTGATAACAGCAAAGATATACTTACTCCGCCGATCCTCTGAGTGCAAGATCAGTCCCTGCTACTTCTGCCCCCCCCCCCCCCCCTTCACCGCATTCTTGTGAATGGACTGTTCCTGATGTCATCACACCTATAGACTGGTTCTGGGCGTGAGGCTAGCAGGAACAGTCCACCCCTGGAGGTGGGGGAGTGCCATTTTTGGGAGCTTTGAAGGACAGGGTAAGTATTGCCTTTTGGGGGCCCCCTGGGCAAAACAAGCAGTTAACCCATGCAGTGCAGGCACAGCCCTACTGCATGGGACAAAGAAAAAAATTACATGGAGTTCTGCTTTAAGTATACATATCTCATACCTGATGGACGGCTGTGGAAGCTAACAATCACTGTAGTAGTCAGCACTACTACAGTGATAGCTATAATCCTCTGCAAGCTGACCAAAGGGGGTCGCTGTTTCAGCACCGCCACCATTCATAGGATGCCTTGTATTATTTTCAGTGGCATTCTTTGATTGGGCAAGGTAAAGATGAAGACCGGTGACGTCACAATCTTTACCTCTTCCATTCATGAAAAGCCTTGTATTCATTGAAAAAATACAAGACATTTTATGAATGGCGGCAGAATTAAGCGAGGACTGAAAAGGTTGTAGCCATCACTATAGTAGCGCTAGCTACTACAGTGATTGTCAGCTTGCTGAGTGGCCCTTCAGGTATGAGATACGTATACTTACATTGGTCCAAGATGGAGTAAGTATGCAGTCATACCTTTTATACCTTCTTGATACAGACAGGCGGTATTTCCCAGGAAGTAGAGTCTGTATTAGGAAGACTATTCATCATTTCCCTTTCTATGTGAGCAGCTGAGCCTGAGTCAACCTTAAGGGCAGCACAGTGACTAAATGGTTAGCACTTCCACCTGGCAGTACTAGGGTCGTGGGTTCGAATCCCAACCATGGCACCACCTGCCTGGAGTTTGTATGTTCTCCCTGTGCCTGCGTGGGTTCCCTCCAGGTACTCCAGTTTCCTCCCACACTCCAAAACATGGTAGGTGAATTGGATCCTGTCTAAATTGGCCCTAGTATGTGTATGTATGAATGTGAGTTAGGGACCTTAGATTGTACACCCCTTGAGGGTTAGGGACTGATGTGAATGTACAATATATATGTAAAGTGACAGCGTTATATAAGTACCTGAAGTAAAATATTCTCTGGCCATCCTGCTATAAAGGCCCTTGTTTAGGCACTTCCTATTCTACGGCGACAACGCTCTATTCCTTTCTCTTGTGTTGTCACCTTGGTACATAGAGACACGAAGTGGCTGTTTTAATGTACTTTAGGGCTCATGTACACTGCAGCTGATAAACTGGCGTTCAGGAGCTGTTCAGCGTTTTTTTCAGCAGCCCCTGAACTCTCCCTAATGTTTTCCTATGTGTCCATGTACACATCATCATTTACAGGCAGTTGAGTTTACAGTCACTTTTGTGAACTCCCCAAACTTGCGTTCAGGAGTAGATTTTACCAGCATTTCAAACGCCAAATGCTTGTAAACACCTGTAAACGCAGTTAACCGCGTTTATAAGCGTTTGCGTTTAGAAGCGTTTTTTAACTGTTCCATGTCCAGATGCTGTCCGGAGCCTATTTTCATCATCAGAAATGCATGCAAAGCGTTTTCCATGTATTCAAATGGACCCGGTACACCAGCGCAGTCAGTTGCAGATTTCGTGTGAAGGAAAAAATGGTAGAACGTGCTGCATTATGCTCATGATGGGATCCATAGTGAATACAACCAGAAAAGACAGGTCATCTCAGCACATACTGCTCTCTCTGCTTCTGCTCTCTCTATTTCTCTCAAAACATCTGAAAAAGTAAATTTTTTACTATTTCTCAATGCATTCAGGGCATTTGGGAAGGTCTCCTGAGGTTATCGTTTAAAAACGCTTCTAAACGCGGTAGGTAAACGCAGCTAAACTGACTTTTTTAACCTACGTTTTCCAGCAGTCAATTTCCAACGTTCGGAAGAGTTTTCCAAATGCCCCGTGTACATGAGCCCTCACACAGGCATGCCACTGTTCTCACTATCAGGAAACCAACCCTGAGAAATGCCTTACAGCCAACCCTGGAGTGCATGGAGGCAGGAAGTGGCTGCAAAGAAGCAGCAGAAGATCAGCAGCACTGAAATGCAAAAAGGCAAAAACAAGTTTGTTATTTTAAAAAACATCACAGTTGTTGATAAGACACAGCGCACTGAGCACACTAAATGTCATCCAGTTCTAGTTTACACCTACGTTAAGCTGAGTAAGACATATCGCTCCGGGTAACAGAGAAGAGCAAAGTCTGACTGTTCACTGCTGATAACAGCCTATAAATCTCTCTTCCAGAGAACACACAGGTAACAGCTGTGCGGGAGACAAATGAGGCCTCTTATTTATTGTGTACAGGGCTGGATCCCTTCCCTCCTCCTTACTGCTCTGTAGATTGCAATGTATTGGCTATGGGGTATATATAACAGGGGAACTTGTGGCTGCTGATAATCTGTCCCAGTCCAAGCTACTGAATGTTTTTGGATTTTTATTTAAAGGATTAGCTGGTGTACAGGACTTCGGCATTTCCTGCATTAAGACAAAAGTCGGGCTTTAGGCATCCTCTGCAACAGAAAAGTCATTTTTTGGTGAGATACTCCTAAAGGGTTAATCACTTCTAAAGGGATGCAGACACTGCAGCTTTTCCCATCAGAACTATGATAGGGCACCAGCTGACTAAAAGGAATTAGTCGCTCCCACTCAGAATCAGTATGGAAAGACACAAAGTGGAACAAACTGCTTTTTCTTCAGAGCAGAAACAGGTAGGAATCTGCAACTAAATTTGTTAAAATTCTTGCAATGTACACTGATCCCCCAGAGGGGATTGATTTTTTTTTTCCCTCAACAAGAATGGAGCTAATTTTTAATCACTTGAGCTCTAGAACATTTTACCCCCCTTTCATGACCAGGCCATTTTTTTGCTATTTAGCTACTTTAACAATTACGTGCTCATGCAGCACTGTACCCAAATTAAATATATATATATATATAATTTTTTTTTAATTTTCAAAAATCAATAATACATTTCTTCTTAAATTTAAGACAAAATATTCTGCTACATGTATGTCTTTGGTAAAAAAGGAATCCCAATAAGTGTATATTGATTGGTTTGTGTGAAAGTTATAGCGTCTACAGCCTATGGTATATACAGGTGAAACTCAAAAAATTAGAATATCGTGCAAAAGTTAATTTATTTCAGTAATGCAACTTAAAAGGTGAAACTAATATATGAGATAGACTCATTACATGCAAAGCAAGATAGTTCAAGCCGTGATTTGTCATAATTGTGATGATTATGGCTTACAGCTCATGAAAACCCCAAATCCACAATCTCAGAAAATGAGAATATTGTGAAAAGGTGCAATATTCTTGCCTCAAAGTGTCCCACTCTAATCAGATAATTAAGCCATAACACCTGCAAAGGGTTCCTGAGCCTTTAAATGATCTCTCAGTCTGGTTCAGTAGGAATCACAATCATGGGAAAGACTGCTGACCTGACAGTTGTGCAGAAAACCATCATTGACACCCTCCATAAGGAGGGAAAGCCTCAAAAGGTACTTGCAAAAGAAGTTGGATGTTCCCAAAGTGCTGTATCAAAGCACATTAATAGAAAGTTATGTGGAAGGGAAAAGTGTGGAAGAAAAAGGTGCACAAACAGCAGGGATGACCGCAGCCTGGAGAGGATTGTCAGGAAAAGGCCATTCAAAAGTGTTGGGGACTTTCACAAGGAGTGGACTGAGGCTGGAGTCAGTGCATCAAGAGCCACCTCACACAGACGGATCCTGGACATGGGCTTCAAATGTCGTATTCCTCTTGTCAAGCCGCTCCTGAACAACAAACAACGTCAGAAGCGTCTTACCTGGGCTAAAGAAAAACAGACCTGGTCTGTTGCTCAGTGGTCCAAAGTCCTCTTTTCTGATGAGAGCAACTTTTGCATCTCATTTGGAAACCAAGGACCACGAGTATGGAGGAAGAATGGAGAGGCACACACTGCAAGATGCTTGAAGTCCAGTGTGAAGTTTCCACAGTCATGGTGTAAACTGAAGGTTTTGCCATGGCCTTCACAATCTCCTGACCTCAACATAATTGAAAATCTATGGATAGACCTTAACAGAGCAGTGCGTGACAGACAGCCCAGAAATCTCAAAGAACTGGAAGACTTTTGTAAGGAAGAATGGACAAAGATACCTCAAACAAGAATTGAAAGACTCTTGGCTGGCTACAAAAAGCGTTTACAAGCTGTGATACTTGCCAAAGGGGGCAGTACAAGATATTAACTCTGCAGGGTGCCCAAACTTTTGCAGACGCCATTTTTTTGTTTTCTGTCATTTTGAAAGTGTAAATGATGGAAATAAAATCTAACTTTTGTTGACATATTATAAGAATGTCTAATCTGTAATTTGATGCCTTTTGGAGATTTTTCCATCTTTCCTTGGCTTCTTTATGCACATTAATACAAATTTTTAGCTGGGGTGCCCAAACTTTCGATCCCCACTGTGTATATGTATGTATATATATATATACAGTTGTGTTCAAAATAATAGCAGTCAGACATCACTAACCTGACCAATCACTGTTTTTGGTAGAAATGATATTTCTGCATGGCAAATAATTTACTAGCAGGTGTAGTAGAGTAATAGAAATCCAACAGACCCAACAGTAATGACATGCATGCTGCTGATTCTGTGTAATTGAATCACTAATTGAAAGGGGCATGTTCAAAATAATAGCAGTGTGGAGTTCTATTAGTGAGGTCATTCATTCTTTGAAAAACAGGTGGCAATTATTGCCCTTATTTAAGGAAGGAAGGCAGCAAATGTACATGCTGGTTATGGGGATGTTTCTCATACTACGGTGTTGGGCCTATTTATCGCATACCAGGGATCATGGATCAGTTTGAATACATCAGAATACTTGAAGAGGTCATGCTGCCTTATGCTGAAGAGGAAATGCCCTTGAAATGGGTGTTCCAACAAGACAACGACCCCAAACACACCAGTAAACGTGCAACATCTTGGTTCCAGACCAACAAGATTGACGTTATGGAGTGGCCAGCCCAATCCCCGGATCTTAATCCAATAGAAAACTTGTGGGGTGACATCAAAAATGCAGTTTCTGAGGCAAAACCAAGAAATAGAGAAGAACTGTGGAATGTCGTCCAATCATCCTGGGCTGGAATACCTGATCACAGGGGCCAGAAGTTGGGTGACTCCATGCAACACAGATGTACAGCAGTTCTCAGAAACAGTGCGACTACAACCAAATATTATTATTATTATACAGGATTTATATAGCACCAACAGTTTGCTCAGCGCTGTACATTACAGTGGGAGACAGTACAGTAACAATACAATTCAATACATGAGGGGTTCGAGGGTCCTGCTCCTTGGAGCTTAGAATCTAGGAGGGAGGGGATAGTGGTACAGGAGGAAATAGCTGTGGGGGATGGAGTGGTAGGAAGAGTGGAGGAGATCGGCAATTAGCTGAGGGTGGGGTAGGCTTCCCTGAAGAGATGGGTTTTCAGGGTGCGCCTAAAGGTGAGGAGAGTAGGTGATAGTCTGATGGATTGGGGTAGGGAGTTCCAGAGGATGGGGGAAGCCCTGGAGAAGTCCTGGAGACGAGCATGGGAGGAGGAGACCAGGGAACTAGAGAGTAGGAGGTCTTGTGAGGAGCGGAGAGTACGTTTTAGGTGGTATTTGGATATCAGATCGGTGATGTAGTTTGGGGCAGTGTTATGAACAGCTTTGTACGTCAATGTTAGCATTTTGAATTTTATCCTTTGGGCAATCGGAAGCCAGTGGAGGGATTGGCAGGGGGGGGGGGGGAGCAGATACGGAGTGGTTAGTAAGGTGGATGAGTCTGGCCGCAGTATTCAGGATAGACTGAAGTGGGGATAGCCTGCGGTGAGGTAAGCCGATGAGGAGGGAGTTGCAGTAGTCAAGTCATGAAATAATAAGGGAGGGAATGAGTTGCTTAGTGGTTTCCGGGGTTAGGAACGGACGTATTTTGGAGATGTTGCGGAGGTGGAGTCTACATGAGTTTGTCAACGATTGGACCTGGGGCTGGAAAGACAGATTGGAGTCTAGGATGACACCTAGTACTCTGGTTTGAGGGGAGGGACTGACGGTGGTGTTGTTGGTCATGATGGAGAAGTCGGGGGGGGGGGGGCACGGGCTGGGGGGAAAACTAGGAGCTCGGTTTTTGAAAGATTTAGTTTGAGGAAGTGGAGTGACATCCAATCCGATATGTCGTTCAGTAGGCTTGTGATACGGGCGGAGACTGATGGGTGAGGTGAGGGGTAGAGAGATAGATTTGCATGTCGTCAGTATAGAGATGGTAGTTGAAGCCGTGAGAGTGTATCAGTTGGCCAAGGGAGGAAAGATTTTGCTTTCAAAGGAAAGCAAAATCTTCAAACATTTTTCAGTTTATATATTCTTATTATACAGTATTTATATAGCGCCGAAGGTGTGCTCAGCGCTGTACAATAGCAAGGGGGACAGAACATGAGACGATACAGAAACAATACAATACACGAGGGGTTCGAGGGCCCTGCTCTTTCGAGCGCACAATCTACAATCTATATAGTGAATGTTTGAGTTTGTAAAGAATACAAACACTGCTATTTTTTTGAACCGTCTAATATTCACTTTTCTTCAATTTTTGTTAGAGGAACAACAAAAATTTGATATTTTTCTTCATGTTTTGATTTGGAATAGAATGTGTAGTGTTCCCAATGCATTTGTGTGGATGGAAATAAAAGCTAATAGACGGATTTTGAGCTTTAGTCACTTTTTTCAACACACTGCTATTATTTTGAACACAACTGTGTATATACAGTGGGGCAAAAAAGTATTTAGTCAGCCACCAATTGTGCAAGTTCTCCCACTTAAAAAGATGAGAGAGGCCTGTAATTGGCATCATAGGTAGACCTCAACTATGAGAGACAAAATGAGAAAACAAATCCAGACAATCACATTGGCTGATCTGGAAAGAATTTATTTGCAAATTATGGTGGAAAATAGGTATTTGGTCAATATGAAAAGTTCATCTCAATACTTTGTTAATATCCTTTGTTGGCAATGACAGAGGTCAGACATTTCCTGTAAGTATTCACAAGGTTGGCACACACTGTTGCTGGTATGTTGGCCCATCCTCCATGCAGATCTCCTCTAGAGCAGTGATGTTTTGGGGCTGTCGCTGGGCAACACGGACTTTCAACTCCCTCCAAAGGTTTTCTATGGGGTTGAGATCTGGAGACTGGCTAGGCCACTCCAGGACCTTGAAATGCTTCTTACGAAGCCACTCCTTCGTTGCCCGGGTGGTATGTTTGGGATCATTGTCATGTTGGAAGACCCAGCCACGTTTCATCTTCAATGCCCTTGCTGATGGAAGGAGGTTTGCACTCAAAATCTCACAATACATGGCCCCATTCATTCTGTCCTGTACATGGATCAGTCGTCCTGGTCCCTTTGCGGAGAAATTAGCCCCAAAGCATGATGTTGCCACCCCCATGCTTCACAGTAGGTATGGTGTTCTTTGGATGCAACTCAGCATTCTCTCTCCTCCAAACACGACGAGTTGTGTTTCTACCAAACAGTTCTATTTTGGTTTCATCTGACCATATGACATTCTCCCAATCCTCTTCTGGATCATCCAAATGCTTCTAGCAAACTTCAGACGGGCCCGGACATGTACTGGCTTAAGCAGGGGGACACGTCTGGCACTGCAGGATCTGAGTCCCTGGTGGTGTAGTGTGTTACTGATGGTAGCCTTTGTTACGTAGGTCCCAGCTCTCTGCAGGTCATTCACTAGGTCCCCCCGCGTGGTCCTGGGATTTTTGCTCACCGTTCTTGTGATCATTTTGACCCCACGGGGTGAGATCTTGCGTGGAGCCCAAGCCCTGATCGAGGGAGATTATCAGTGGTCTTGTATGTCTTCCATTTTCTAATTATTGCTCCCACAGTTGATTTGTTCACACCAAGCTGCTTGCCTATTGCAGATTCAGTCTTCCCAGCCTGGTGCAGGTATACAATTTTGTTTCTGGTGTCCTTTGACAGCTCTTTGGTCTTCACCATAGTGGAGTTTGGAGTGTGACTGTTTGAGGTTGTGGACAGGTGTCTTTTATACTGATAACAAGTTCAAACAGGTGCCATTGATACAGGTAATGAGTGCAGGACAGAGGAACCTCTTAAAGAAGAAGGTACAGGTCTGTGAGAGCCAGAAATCTTGCTTGTTTGTAGGTGACCAAATACTTATTTTCCACCATGATTTGCAAATAAATTCTTTCCAAATCAGCCAATGTGATTGTCTGGATTTTTTTTCTCATGTTGTCTCTCATAGTTGAGGTCTACCTATGATGCCAATTACAGGCCTCTCTCATCTTTCTAAGTGGGAGAACTTGCACAATTGGTGGCTGACTAAATACTTTTTTGCCCCACTGTATATATAATTTTTTTTTAAATATATAGAATATGTCCAAAATTGTAGCATTTCAAATATGTCAATATATTTGGGAAGGATATATTAAAAAAAAATATTTCAAATATATTTTTCTTCCACATGGAAGGCAGCGACAACAGTTATGTCGCTATGCCTGTAGGAGCCGCCCATCCGCAGTACCATGTGGGTGGGCGGTCCTAAAGTGGTCAAAAGAAAAATATGGGCAAACATTGTCTTGCTATACGTCTTTTCTGGGTCACGGGAGTGCATTTTGTTTTTGCTCTCCTGTGACTCTGTGAGCCAATTTATAGTGACCTAAAGTCCACTGCAGCTGACCTCAAAGTTGTTCCAGGCTCTGGAAGGATCCTGACCATATTGGCGGGATCCACCCAGCTGTGTGATTGACAGCTCATTCCGACTGTCAGCGTGCGATTGAAAGCCAAAGCCAGCTGCACCCGCCCCCTCTCCAGTCTGTCACCCCCAGTGAACACTGGAGGAACAGAGCGGGGACTGACTGAGTCACTGCTCTCCACTCTAAGAACTGAGTGATCAAAGGTCACTCAGTTCTCAGGCTTAGAACCCGATGGGGGACACCTGCAGCATCAGACCGATGCAGCAGTATGGAGGTGAACATAGATGTTTGATTTTTTTTATATACCCATAATTATACTTTTTTTTCTCCTGTTTCCTATGATTTATTTTTTTTTTAAATTTGCAATTTTATGTTGCATAAAGGGAACCTGTCACAATGGCTATCATTCAAGGCTTCCAAGTGCTGGAGGATGTATAACTCCCCGACTCGTTGGCCATACCAGGGCAGAGCACGTCTGCGCAGCATCTCAGAGATTGATGCAATGACACCAGATGTAGTGCTGCTTGCAGTTGGGCAGCGGCAGCCTCAGCTGTGACCGGTAAGAACTGCACTGGCAGGTTCCTGTTAATGAAAAACCTGATCTTTATCCTACAATATGCACACTAAATATTGATGGCTTGCTCTTAGCACAGTGGGGACTGGTAACTCAGCAGCCCAGACAGAACAATGAGCTGTTGCCATCTGCTGGCAGCTTCCACTCACTGCACTTACTCCAGAGCACAATGGGATAGATGCGGTACTTCAGACAAGAAAACTGGGGATCTCAGATACTTGGAGATCATAGAAGAGAGCAGGATGAATATGCGCGGTATTTTCCACCCAGCATTCTAACTATCAACGGTTACTGAGCACATAACGATTTTAAGGATTTAAATGCAATCGCTAAAATGTCATACCTTATCATTTCAAAAATTGTTTTAGATCTTTTTCTATCAGCAGCTTTCATTAAAATAATTGGAGAACCTGCCATGAAGGTCCTTGTTCAAGCGCTTCGTGTTATAGGGCGACAATGCTCTGTCCTTGTCTATGATCTGTGCTCCTGTGTTGGCAGATTATATAGCTGGCATTTAATGACGGACAGCACAGTGGCTAAATGGTTAGCACTTCCGCCTGGCAGTACTAGAGTCATTGGTTCAAATCTCAACCACGGAACCACCTGCCTGGAGTTTGCATGTTTTCACTGTGCCTGCGTGGGTTTCCTCTGGGTATTCCAGTTTCCTCCCACACTCCAATGGCCTGCTGGAAGGTGGATCCTGTCTAAATTGTCCCTAGTATGTGTATGTGTGAATGTAAGTTAGGGACCTTAGATTGTACGCCCCTTGAGGGTTAGGGACTGATGTGAATGTACAATATATATGTAAAGTGCTGCGTAAATTGACGGTGCTATATAAGTACCTGAAATAAAATAAAATAAATGAGGAAATGATTAAAGCAGATATAAACCCCAGTGGATTATGGCTGCTATACTTTCTGCAGTATGTATCGTAAGCAATCACCTTTAAAATACATATATATAATTGGTGAACCTTTTGATCGGGACCTTCTCCGATCATGTAACCGCCGTGACGTCAAATCACAGCGGTCACATGACCATATATATATATATATATATATATTTTTTTTTTTTTTTTTTTTTTTTTCAGCATCAGCTCCACACCACTGATCTGGTCTGGCTTCCTGAGAGTGACGACAGTAGACCATGTCTGTGCAATGTGTGTTGGCACTTGTGGTCTCCTCAGGGGAGCATGTGACAGGGTGACAACACGGTAGAACAATCAGGAAACCATTGTCAAACAAAAAAGCGGAAGTACCTGAACAAAGACTTTCATGCAGAAACAACAGATATTCATTTAACCCCTTGACACTGATCGCACGCAAATATGCGGCCTCTCGGTATCTGGGCCTTGACACCGAGCGGCCGCATATTTGAGTGCAATTAAGAAATACATATGTGCTGAGAGCGCACGCCCTGCACGCTCCCAGCACATATGTCCACTACTCCCGGAAAGGTCCCGATCTCCCCTTTTGATCGGGACCTTCTCCGATCATGTAACCGCCGTGACGGCAAATCATGGCGGTCACATGACCATAAAACCCCGCCTGGCCCCCCAGCTGCTGAAACTCTTAAAGGACCGGGAGGTGCTGATGCCAAGAGGTTAAGCAAAGCTGCAGATTTGTGATCCTCCTCCTATATCTCAATGAGGAGGCTGAGATCTGGGACAGCATCTGCTCTCATACACATGACTGGAGCAGGTTCAGGTGAGTAAAGGGGTGAGGGGGCTGCGGAGGGAACTGCACACTACAGGTTTTTTTACTTTCATGCATAGAATGCATGAAGGTAAATAAAAAGGCCGGCCTTTAGAACCACTTTAACAAGTTGAGGGATTTTATGAGATTTACTGATTGCATTTAGATCTATTTTAACAACTAGAAAATCTACAATTTCTGGGGAAATTGTGTGAAGTGTTCTTGCCTCCAACACTAACCAATTGATTGATCAAAGTTAAAAAGTGCACATGGATAGCTTGATAGAGTGAGAAATGCATTTCAACTTTTATTTTTCAGCTCACACTCTAGCTTTTGTCACTCTGCTGCCTGCTGACCCCCCTTCAGTTGCTATGGCAACTCACTCCACAGCAAGCTCAGAGGAACTTTTATAAACAAACCGCTCCAACTTGCTCCCTTCACTGGCGGTTGCCATCTTCAAACGGTTGTAGATTTAAAAGTATACATCCTACAGCAAAGATATATATATATATATATTTATATTGTGAGAATCACAAGACCCAGACCTACATTTTGATGCATAGTATGTCTCTGAAATATTAAAAATTAAGGCACAGTTGCAGTTTAGAATTGGCCCTTCAAATTTGAGGTGGCTAGAGTGGAGTTTCAATGAATGTCAATGGTCGGCGTGAGTTGCAAACAAATGGTCATATTGTGAAAACTATCAGGACTATGGCTTAGACGTGGACATTTTTAGTGGCAGCAGGGATAGCTGAACGTTTTGATATAAGATTTGTGTAGGTGGGCTTGAAAATGAGGGAGTGATGGCAGTTTAGAAATCATGTCCTGATTTTTCAGCTCACTCTAGCTTTTGTCAGCTGCCACTCTAGTTTAGGTCATTCCTCCATTCATTCCTATGGGACCAATTTCACCACAAAAACGCCGATATTTCGTAAACCATTCGGTGAAACGTTCCACAAAGTAATAGCACACCAATCGGGAACAATCCGCACGTTTCGGTATATTACTGTCTATGTAGTGTAAAAACTGTGGGAGGAGTTAGGGTGGTAAATTTGGCCATAATAATAAGAATATATATGTGAGATAACAGGAAGTGGTCGCCATGCAAGAACACTTCATTAATCTTTATTGTAGGTTTTGTATATCTGTTCCACCTCCACCTAATTTCCTACAATCTTAAAAACACTACTGTTGGGCTGAAACATTTTCCATATATATATATATATTATATGCAAAGCCACAGCTAAACAGTGCTTTGATATCTATATATTGGAAATGGAAGTTAGGCTATGTTGGTTAATATTGTGCCTTCTGTTGTCAATACCTGATGCCTGCCAGGGCATTTAATTTTTCACACACGTGTTAAAATCAGCTTTTTTTTTTTTTGCTAGAAAATTACTTAAAACCCCCAACCATTATATATTACCTGAAAGCAGAGGCCCTGGAAAATAAAATGTTGACTGTTGTAATTTTTTTTATGCCAGATGATATTTGTGCAGCCATTTATTAAGTGCAATTTTGCAGAAACAAAATACACTTAAATGCATTTTAGTGCACACAAACGCAATATAATACCCATTTTTTTTGGTAAAATATAAAAGATGATGCTGCGTTGAGTATATAGATACCAAACGTACAAGATTTAAAATTGTGCATGCCTGTGAAATGGTGAAAATTGTCCACAGGCGATGCTTTAAAAAACCCTTTACAGGTTATGAGTATAGGTTATGAGTGTCCCAAGCCTGACACCACCTGCCTGGAGTTTGCATGTTCTCCCTGTGACTGCGTGGGTTTCCTCCGGGTACTCCGGTTTCCTCCCACACTCCAAAGACATGCTGATAGGTGAATTGGATCCTGTCTAAATTGGCCCTAGTATGTGTATGTATGAATGTGAGTTAGGGACCTTAGATTGTACACTCCTTGAGGGTCAGGGACTGATGTGAATGTACAATATACATGTAAAACGCTGCATAAATTGATGGCGCTATATAAGTACCTGAAATAAATAAATAAAAATAGGGTTAAATGTGAGCCCTGGTGCTAGAATGATTGCCATCACTCTGATGTTCAAGGCAATACCTCACAAGTGGCGCATTACTTATGTGTGCTGGACCAACCTGCGCATTTGTATTTGCGCGCGAGTACGGGGAAGGACGGGGGGGGTCAGGGGTGCTTTGGATTTTTTAAAAATTATTTTTATTCTATATCATTTTTTTTTTTTTGGTATGCTTACTTACTTTTACTACTATTACAAGGAGTGTACAAGCCCCTTGTGATAGCTTTGGGCAGTGACAGGTACTCTTTATTGGGACATCAGGGTCTATTAGACCCCTGGTATTTCCCTCGCCCTTCAAAGCACAGGATTAAACACAGATCTTAGATTGTAAGCTCCCAGGATCAGGGCTCTCTTAAACCTCTTGTATTGAACTGTATTGTTGCTGTATTATCTCTCTTTATATTGTAAAGTGCTGAGCAAACTGTTGGCGCCATATAAATCCTGTATAATAATAATAATATAAATCCTGTATAATAATAATATATAAATCCTGTATAATAATAATATAAATCCTGTATAATAATAATAATATAAATCCTGTATAATAATAATATAAATCCTGTATAATAATAATAATATAAATCCTGTATAATAATAATAATATATAAATCCTGTATAATAATATATAAATCCTGTATAATAATATATAAATCCTGTATTATAATAATATAGTAATCAGATGCTTCTCTGGTTGTACTGGCCAGGGAGGCACAGCTCTGAAACCGGAAGTTTGTTTGTTTATTTATTTATTTCAGGTACTTGTATAGTGCTGTCAATTTATGCAGCGCTTTACATATATATATATATATATATTGTGCATTCACATCAGTCCCTAACCCTCAATGGGCATACAATCTAAGGTCCCTAACTCACATATACTAGGACCAATTTAGACAGGAGCTAATTCACCTACCAGCATGTCTTTGGAGTGTGAGAGGAAACCGGAGTACCCGGAGGAAACCCACGCAGGCACAGGGAGAGTGACAAAGTCCTCATTGCTTCCAGATTTATTAGTCACAGAGGAGATCAAGGAATGGATGTTCCACCTTCTCTTCTGCTCACAGCAGTCCTGGGCTCCCTGGTGGAATGGGAGAGTCTGGGAACAGCGGCGGATGGCGGTGAAGGGGGGGGGGGACCCTCTTCCAAGCGCTGAACAAAGTGATCCAGGCAGCTGTAAAGCCAGACTATGCTGTATTCCTGTGCTGCAGCCCTGTTATTACCAATAATATATCATATTCCCAGATCTGTCTGCCATCCCTATGCTCACATTAGGCAGCAGCGCTCACGCTGCGAATGGGAAGAAAATGTTTGGTGATCATCCGTGTGTGTGCTATCTTTTCTGAACAGCAATCATGTACTATTTTGTCCCGTCCTCATTTTTTTTTTTTAGGACTTGGAAAAGCTTTACCGATAATGGATGTCATCACCATAAATCTGCTTTCCTATTGATTTCTGCAATTTGAATAATTAATTATATGCTGTGTGGTGCCCCTGCCTGTAACGGCACAAAATGACAAAAAAAAAACCCCAGCATTTCACAGGTGCATTGTAATGATTTCATTGCCGGTGCAGACAAAGTGCTTCTACCCTCACAGCAGTGCGCCTAAGTGGCACAACAAACAGACCGCTTGGTAGCTGCGGATGTGTTTTGCCTATTGCTAACAACAGCCTAAATGCAGCAAAAATGTACCATTCCTGAGATTAGCTTGCCAAGGACGCCGTGCAATTCGCAGATTGCAGAGGCAGACCATCATTATTTTAAATGTATTTTGTGATACAGATGTGCTGAAGTGATTATACATCTCCGGGTACAGCGCTCAGGTGTATGCTTTCATTGAGATAATGCGATTTACTCAATGCATACTGATTGCTGTATATATTTACAGCTTTGTTAGGACAAATGGATGTCTCCAGTGATGCAGATATATATATAATTTGCTTGGAAATATTTTTACCTTGCTTACATGATAAATGGGATTCCATCATGTCCAGTGGTCGGTCATGGTGGTATAGTGTTCTGTGTATAGAGAGTAATAGAATTGTATTATGATCATGTCCAGTGGTCGGTCATGTTGGGGGTGTAGTGTTCTATGTATAGACTGTAATAGAATTGTATTATGGTCATGTCCAGTGGTGGGTCATGTTGGGGGTGTAGTGTTCTGTGTATAGACTGTAATAGAATTGTAATATGGTCATGTCCAGTGGTGGGTCATGTTGGGGGTGTAGTGTTCTGTGTATAGAGAGTAATAGAATTGTATTATGATCATGTCCAGTGGTGGGTCATGTTGGGGGTGTAGTGTTCTGTGTATAGAGAGTAATAGAATTGTATTATGATCATGTCCAGTGGTGGGTCATGTTGGGGGTGTAGTGTTCTATGTATAGAGAGTAATAGAATTGTATTATGATCATGTCCAGTGGTGGGTCATGTTGGGGGTGTAGTGTTCTATGTATAGACTGTAATAGAATTGTATTATGGTCATGTCCAGTGGTGGGTCATGTTGGGGGTGTAGTGTTCTGTGTATAGAGAGTAATAGAATTGTATTATGGTCATGTCCAGTGGTGGGTCATGTTGGGGGTGTAGTGTTCTATGTATAGACTGTAATAGAATTGTATTATGGTCATGTCCAGTGGTCGGTCATGTTGGGGGTGTAGTGTTCTATGTATAGAGAATAATAGAATTGTATTATGGTCATGTCCAGTGGTGGGTCATGTTGGGGGTGTAGTGTTCTATGTATAGAGAGTAATAGAATTGTATTATGATCATTTCCAGTGATCTGTCATGTTGGAAGTGTAGTGTTCTACTGTATGTGTGGACTGTAATAGAATTTTATTATGACCATCACCAGTGGTTTGTCATGTTGAGAGTTTATAGTTCTATGTGTAGATTGTAATAGAATACTATTATGATCAGATCCAGTGGGCGGTTAGGTTGGAGGTGTAGTGTTCTATTTATAGACTGGGAAGGACCAGTCCTTCCCAGAGCGCAGTTACCAAAAACAAGGGTACCTTCGTTGAACCTGGAAGCTACAATGTCCACATCTGGGGTCCCCCTTTTGTGGCATTGGAGGTGGGAGATATCAGGATGAAATGGCCATTCCCCTAGGTCCAGGTGGTGATGGAGGAAATCTGCCTTTCAATTGTCCATTCCTGGGATGTGAACAGCAGAGATTGCTGGAAAGTGTTTTTCCACCAAGGAGATGAAACTTACTTTTTCCTGGTTGTTGATCTAGGCCCACTGCTGTGGTATTGTCTAACTGCACCCTGACTGGATGTCCCTGAAGAAGGGGGATCCAGGGGTATAGACCCAATATTTTGAATTCCAAGATACTGATGAGAAGTTTTGCTTACCTGAGTGACCAGGTTCCTTGAACTTTGAGAGACTGGAACACTGCTCCCCCGCCTGCAAACTGGCATCTGTTGTTACCACCATCCATGAAGGTGGGAGAATAGACCTTTCTATTTCCAAGGTTGGATTGGCAATCCACCATGCTAGTGAGTTCCTCAAATGAGGCAACCATGAGACTTAGCACTATCACATACAATCTCACTGACGGATGCTTTTGAATCTTAAACGCATGAGACCTTAGAGAAGCCTGTCTGCCAGAAGGAAAATTTGAGCTATGTCTGGGATGAGCGCTAGGTATTCTAGGCAAAGGGGAATGACAGGAGGGCAGACTTTTGGAAGCTGATTATACAACTGAAGTCTGTAGAGTCTTGATAGTCTTTTGGCTGTTTGCAGACAGTTTGTCTAGGTACCCAGTAACCTGGATGCCGCAGTTTTTTAGGAGGTCGAGTATGGGAATAGTAGGAATAGTCTGGGTGCAGAGGATAGGCCAAAACGGCCATGTGACAAATTAGAAGTATTCGGATGCCTGCCTTTACACACACATGAACTTTAATGACATCTCAGTCTTCGTCCGTAGGGTTCAATATTGAGTTGGCCCCGCCCTTTGCAGCTATAACAGCTTCAACTCTTCTGGGAAGGCCGTCCACAAGGTTTAGGAGGGTGTCTATGGGAATTTTTGACCATTCTTCCAGAAGCACTTTTGTGAGGTCAGGCACTGATGTCGGATGAGGAGGCCTGGCTCGCAGTCTCTGCTCTAATTCATCCCAAAGGTGTTCTATTGGGTTGAGGACAAGACTCAGGCCAGTAAGTTCCTCTACCCCTAACTCGCTCATCCATGTTTTTATGGACCTTGCTTTGTGCACTGGTGCGCAGTCATGTTGGAACAGGAAGGGGCCATCCTCAAACTATTCCCACAAAGTTGGGAGCATGAACTTGTCTAAAATGTCTTGGTATGCTGACGCCTTAAGAGTTCCCTTCACTGGAACTAGGGGGCCAAGCCCAACCCCTGAAAAACAACCCCAAACCATAATCCCCCCTCCACCAAACTTTACACTTTGCACAATACAGTCAGGCAAGTACTGTTCTCCTGGCAACTGTCAAACCCAGACAGGTCCATCGGATTGCCAGAGAAGCGTAATTGGTCACTCCAGAGAACATGTCTCCACTGCTCTAGAGTTCAGTGGCGGCGTGCTTTACATCACTATATGCGAACGCTTTGTATTACACTTGGTGATGTAAGGCCTGGATGCAGCTGTTCGGCCATGGAAATCCATTCCATGATGCACTGTTGTTGTGCTAATCTGAAGGCCACACGAAGCTTGGAGGTCTTTAGCTATTGACTCTGCAGACAGATGGCGACTTGGCTGACCCCGCTCTATCATTTTACATGGCCTACCACTTTGTGGCTGAGTTGCTGTGGGAAAAAATAATAAATGCACATTTTTTTTCCTGCATAAAAAATATGAGCATTTATTTTTTTCACTCAAATGTAAACTTAGCCTTTAATCCTGGGCTCAGCTCCCTCTATGTTATGCTTTTTAATGTTTTTCTTTTTTAATACTTTTCCATGTCTTCAGGCTGTTCACATGACAGGCAGAGTCTTCGTTTGCTGGTACTTTATAATGTAGGGAGCGGCCCTGCCATGTTGACATAAGAAACAACTCTCTCTGCATCATTACACTGCGTACAGGGCAACATAATCACACCCCCTCAGGGGAAGGTCCATGCCTCCCTGCACTTAGTATCCTTACACAGTCTTGGGGACTGACAGATACTATTCATCATTCAACCCAAAATACTGAGATCAATTTTTGGTAGAATATTACCGCAAGGGGGCATCTCCAGGGAATATGGCAGCTTGAGTTGCCCGATTTTTTTCTTTAAAGGTAAATGAAACCTGGAGATCAGTTTTAAAATAAGTTTGTTTGGACCATCTTGGTCCAAATGATCAACAAATTGCCTCTAATGATGTTTGGACCATGCGCGGATGTCTGCTGTTATTTAAAACTCTTCCTGTTCATACAAAACATTCTGTGATTGGATGAGGGAAGATCACGACTGATGATCCTAGTCTGAACCCACCTAAATGAGCCCTCCAGGAAGCTGTCACCATGATAGGCCAATCATAAGTGGCCAAGGCATTCCCTGCACCATAGCCACATGTATACAAGGCCATTGTAGGATTAGACTCAAGTATTCCATGCAAAAGGAATGGTGGAGCGCAGATTTTTGGAAGCTGAATATCCAACTGAAAGCCTGAAGCATCTGACTTGTCTTGTGGAAGTTTGAAGATAACTGGAAAGGAGACAAATCCTTCAGGAGAAGGTCATCTAGGTAATCTGTGACCTAGATACCCTGAGTTCTTAGACAAGCAAGAAGAGGTGCAAATACTTTTGTGCATTATTATTATACAGTATTTATAAAGCACCAATAGTTCGCTCAGCGCTGTACATTACAAAGGGGGACAGAACATGACAGAACAACAATACAATGCAAAACATGGGGGAAACGAGGGCCCTGCTCTTTCGAGCTTACAATCTAGAAGGTAGGCATCTTAGAAGTCTTTGGATGCCAAGTATTCCCCTCGTCTCAGGGAGGCAATAATTGACCTTGTGAATTACATGCAAATTTATAAAATGTGAAGGTATTTGTTGAGGGATTTTAAGCCCAAGATAGGACCTTCATTGGGAAGAAGGCTGTGGGGAAGAATTGTGGGCCAAGTTTTACACCAACAAGACCTTAGAGTTTGAAGTTGAAGGACATTTCGAAGATATAGAGGACCATTTGGGAGGGGGGGTCAGGCGGCTGAATTTTTCACTGTAGAAGAACCCGCTCTTGTGATGTCTTTGATAAACTTTTCAAGACATCTGCCTTCGACGGGCATACATGTGAGGCATCTTTTACAGGCAGCTTCAGCTGAACAGGCTTTGGGCCCCAAGAATCTGCTGGGTATTCATTGGCCTATTCCAGTTAGCTGCAGTTTGACAGGCAGAAATCGCAGCAATAGCTGGTTGCAGAGACAGGCCTGCAAGTGTACTAAGAGCATCCCAAACTTCCTATTCTTGGAGTCTTTGAATGATGGAAAATCTTCAATTGGTACAATGAAATGTTTGCTTAACATTGAGACAGCAGGATCAACTACTGAACCAACCAATTTTTAGTGAACTTTTTCCACAAGACAAATCTCACCAATGATTTTCAGACTGAAAATATTTTCTGGATTGACCCAATTGCCATAAATTTCCCATTCTATTTACTCATGAACAGGGATAGTCTTTTAACAGGTCTCTTTGTACCCAAAAGGTTATGGCAAGACATTGGAGATTCAATTGCAACAATGACAAGGCATTTGCGCAAAGTGAGCATAAACACATTGGCATCCATATTGTGTGAAGCTGCAACCTCTGGTGCATAGGAGTCTGGGGTTGAAAAATCTTCTGCAGCCTTCTCTTGCATTGCTTTAGGGTCCTCTTCATTCTTTTTTTGTCCACGTCTTGTAGGATGAGAATATTGGGACGACTCAGGTAGAAATGGTGGAGCTGAAGAAGAAGCCTGGCTTTTTAAAAAGCTGGACAGGGATGGCTATATTAAATTCATTCGTTATCTGAGAAATTTGGGTTATTTACTAAAACTGGACAGTGCAAAATCTGGTGCAGCTCTGCATAGAAACCAATTGGCTACCAGCACACCTGCACAAGATTCTGAGTGCACCAATTTCCCCCATGGTGACACAGTTGCAGAGAAATCTGCCTTAGTTAGGTGGGCCATTTGTTGCAAGCCTGAACTATAACTAAAATTGAAGCAAAACAAGTTAACATCAGGTCCCAGTGTGATGCAAGGAGAGCATCGTCAATGTGGTTGTGTTGTGTGGGCCTTCTGCAGAGCAAATGTTGAGTTTTTGCCATGGTTCCCTTTCACCTGTTTTGTGCTGCCGCTACGCATGAAGTTATTCTCCTGTGGGGCACCCACAGAGCATAGTGTGAACTATAAAGCATATTAGAGAAGGATTATGCAGCAAGTCCTCATGGGAAAGAAGGGAGGGAGTGCATGAGTACCTTTTTGTAGGGGCTGTAGGCAGAAGTAGCATTAAAGTGTGCAGCCTGTGGTATATTGTAACATCTGGTCATCCACTTGAGACCAATCTCTGAAAGGTTGAGTTTTAGCACCAAGCTTGAAAAGTTTACACTGTTAAGTGCATACAATCCAAACATAGCTCCAGCTCTACAGTAACAATCAAAGGTACAAGGTGACCTAGTCTTACCTGTCCACAATGGTGTACCCTATATAGCATTCAGGTGCCAAAGGAATGGACCACGACCTAGACCAATATAGAACTCTGCAGCCAACTACACACATTGCACAAAGTTTCGAGGTGGGCGCCCATGCAAGATCCAGTGCCCAAAGCAACATAACAGGCTGTCCTCATGGCTCTTAACGTTTTACTAGGCTGGATACACTGCTTCTATTGTTGTAGGAGAAGACAGTGAGGAATAAATTGAAGAATCTGAAGATAAAATAATAAAGTAGTTGTCAGGAATGGACTTGCCAATAATGGTGGGACTCACCTGCCTTGTGGGCTGCAGTACCAGGGCTGGCCAGCGGGTGCTCTCAGCAATCAGAGACTCACCCCTGCAGTCAGCCAAACACCTGAAGCTGATTGCAGGGGTTGTATTTAAGGAATGGCCAGACTCACAGTCAAGGCCTTGGTGTGTGCTTCCATGGGCCCCTGTATCTTGTATCCTGTATTCCTGTCTGACATGTTACCGACCCTGCCTGATCCTGACCTCTGCTGACTTCTCCTGCTTGATCCCTGGCTTGTGACCCCGACCATTCTCTGCCTGACCCTCTGCACCGTACTGCCCGTGAGTTACTGAACCCAGCTTGTGACCCCGACCACTCTCCCGCCTGTTCCTGGTACTCCGTTTGCCCGTTTGCTACTGACCCGGCCTGCCTGACGACTCTCGCATTGTATGTATTGTTATCTGTGGGTGGGTTGGTTTGGTTTGTTTGCACTGTGTTTATGTTTAGTTTTGCACTGCGGTTTGTATTGTTAGTCTTAATAAATTATATTGTTTATACCATATCTGAAGCCTGCGTTTCCCTGTGTCAGTCCACACACCTCTGGTCATACATGGAGCCCTGACAGTAGTTAGGCTAAAAGTGATTTCTCTGTAAAAGGAGACGGTCCATCACCTTAGGACACTAGCAAAAAATTGAGGACTGACTGCGTGGACTAGGATTAGAGGGAGACACCCAGGGGTCATTTCCTCAAAAGGTTTGCCTGTATCCAAACACCTGAATGCAAAAGTCAATAACCCAGGATCTATGAATACTCACAGCCTGTGTCCTGTACTGTAAGATTACAATGCAATTCTAGAAGAGAAGGGAAAGGTTAGGTTGTGGTCTGTGCCTTCCTGCCATAGTGACAACCACATCCCTCATTTATTGTATAAAGGTGAGAGAGACAAAAACAAAAAAGAAACTCTACTGCTATCCAAAACCCAAGAAGACATTTTTTTGAACTGGAGTTAGGCTTTTAATACTGATACCTGGGCTACATTTAAATGGTATTTAAAAATTTTGAAATTCTTAGTTTTATATAATGCTGGGAAGTTTTAGTAAATCCTTCTATTACTATGTTTGGGAAAGTGAGTTTTCCACTCTTTTGCTGTCCTGGTGTGAAAATGTCAGTTTGGGCAAAAAAAAAAAAGATATAATTTTTTTTTTTTTTACCCAAGAACAGACAATAAGCTGTTGGCCTGCCATAACTCTAGTGGGCTCCTAACTTCCCATAGTGAGCCAACGCTGTGCCTCTACTATACTCAACAATCAGCGTTGTCAGCCCTGCCCGGTTTCCTCCTGCTGAATTACAGGACTTCTTGCCCTTATTGGCAGGCGGGGGCAAGGGTGTTCAAGTTATTTTTCTGTTTTTCCAGCCTTTTTAAAAAAGGAAATAAACACAGGGCGATATAGATGTATTGCAGAGATACTGATTTAATTTTTTTTTTGTCATGACATACACTTTAAATGAAACCTGAGCTGAGAAAATATTTAGTGGATGCAACTGCTAACCTGCTGGAAATGCTAGTTGCATGGCCACTACAGTTACTTATTAGCAAGCGGCGATAGTCCTCTAAAGCTGGCCAAAGATGGATCGAATCTTAGCTGGTTCAACAGGGACCAGATGAGATTCATTCCATTTTTAGGCAGGCGGATTATACCCAAGTCGAGCCATCAATCAACTTGGGTACAATCAGCATGTTGGATTTTTAGCATGCGATTTACGCCAGCAGCTACAGCCACTAATAATTGTTTTCTGTGCCTACCGCTCTATAATATTCACCTTATGTGCAAACCCCGAGCATATGTACCTCCCCAAATGTAGATCTGAAAGAATATAAATGTTGTGTAATAATAGAACACCCCAAGTTAAAGTGTCATATCAGTGTCCTATACAAATAATAAATGTCTTTAATTATTCAGTCTTATGATGGACAGTAAACACATGAACTTCTTCAAATCATACATTGCGACTCCCAACACCGCATTGACCTTAACTGGTGGACCTGCCAACCACCAGGTCATAACACACTTTGTTCCACTTTGGTGACTCCCCTTGATTCTGGTAAAGTTTGCTGTAGACATCAAACAGCCCCAGCCTGCTGATATTACAATATGATCAGTGATCTGAGTGCGAGGTATGACAATGACACAGCCAGTAGTAACTGTGTGAATAAGGCCTACCGGGAGAGGCACTCCGCCTCTGTAGTAAGCCTGACGCACTGTACACCACATGGACCTCAACAAATAACAAAACTCACACTAGGCTGTACCTTCCACACGGACAGAAAAAAAAAATGGATTCTAAATTTCAGGCATGTGGACATCAGGGTCCTGAAATTTAGAATCCATTTTTATTTCTGTCAGTGTGGAAGGTACAGCCTAGTGTGAGTTTTGTCATTTGTTGAGGTCCATGTGGTGTACAAATCATCAGGTTCACTACAGAGGCTGAGTGCCTGTCCTGGTAGGCCTCGTTCACACAGGTACTATAGGCTGCATCTTTGTCCTTCCTTGCACTTAGATCACAGATAATCCCGTAACTCCAGCAGGCTGGGGCTGATGGATGTCTACAGCAAACTTTACCATAAGCGAGTTAAGTCACCAAAGGGGGACAATGTGCTATGATCTGGTGGTTGGCAGGTCCACCAGTTGAGGTCAGCACAGTGGTGAACTCTCAAATCGTATGTAGTGATTTCCACCACCGGGAATCACTACATATGATTTGGATTAAACTCAAGAGGTGAAACACAGGAAGTTGTTAAAGTTCACGTGATTAATTTAAGATGGACAGTAAAGACATTTATTTGTATGACACGTCTGATTTGACACTTTATGCTCATATGGTATTGTATCTTCAGTTGTTATATTATCACACGATATTTATATTCAGATATATATTTGAGGAGGTATTTATGTACATATGCACAGGGTTTGCACACTGAAGTGTACGTTTATTAAGCAGAGAAAAATTTATTTCATTTCAGTTCTCAGGGAAAAATCTTTTCCTCTGTCCCCGTTTATGAAGCGGAGAACATTTGTTCTCAGAGGCAAAACTCTCTTCTTCTGAGAACAGCTGAGATCTGTCTAGAAGGGGGAGGGGCTGCATGCGATCTCCTGAGATAATTGTGTGATTACAGATCACCTGAGTTTAAAGTGAAACCAATATTTCCCATGCAATTACATGAAAATAATAAGCACAAACTACTGGTATTTTTTTAATGCCCATTTTGGCACACATCCTATAAATGTGTATTTTGGCTCCATTTTATTGCGCATTTTAGCATTATTTAGGTGCATTTTGCTGCTTTTTAACATGCTGTATTTTTTTAACACGCATTTTGACATTGGTATTTTTAATGTGCATTTTTGCACTTTTCTGAAGGCACATCTAGGCTCTTTAACGCACATTTTTGCACAGGTTATTTTAAAATGCATTTTGGCATGGTTTGTAATGCACATTTTGGCACTTTTCTTAGCAGGTATTTTGGCACTTTTTAAAAGTTCATTTTGATTTGGTTTTTATGCATATTTTGGCAAACTGCACATCTGCTAGCCACTTTTGGGTGCCATTAAATAATGGCACTGCAAACATGACATGCATTTTGCATGCGTTTACAGAACACACAAAAACACAGGTAAAAAGCCAAAATACATGTTAAAAAAGCACCAAAATGCACATAAATGTGTTTTAAAAATGTGTGTTGAAAAAATTGTTTTTTAATGCCCATTTTGGTGCAGTTTATAACAAAGGCCCAAAAAAGCCAAACTTTGTCAAATGGTAAAATGCATGTCTGCTAACAGCAATTGGAGTGCCATTCTTAACAGAATTTTAGCACAATTTGGAATTGTGGCAAGAATTGTGCAATTCTGCCTTGCTCAGGTGTGAATGCAGTCTAAACGACAAACTATACTGTATGTGTGTGTATATATATATATATATATATACACACACACTGTAAACTATCTAAAACACAAATATAGATATATACATATAAATTTATAATTTATATCAATGTTTAACCCTGCTGGTGCTGAAAGAAGCTTCTCAGCCATATTCTCCAGCTCAGGGCTGGAGAATGTGGGATGGAGATATTTTAAAGAGATCTCACCTTCGCAAACTGGCCATCTCTGTAAGGCTACGTTCACACTAGCGTTGTGTGCAGGCGGCAGAGAAGCGTTTTTACCGCTTCCCAAACGCCTCTGACAATTCTGCACATTGCAGCACACAGTGCTGTTCTAACGGGAGCGTTAGCGTCGCGGCAAAACGGACGCCTCTGGTCGAGTCAGAAGGTGTTGAAGCCTCCTATTCTAGTCTATGGTGCCGCTCCGCAAACGTCTGGCCGGCATTTGCAGCGCGGTTGTGGGGGCACTTGCGGAGCGGTAACACCATTTAAACTTCATTATAGGCGTTTGCGGAGCATTTTTAACGCTCAGCAAACATCTAGCAGCCGCCGCTGAACCGCGCATGTGGCGTTTGCGGAGCGTTAAAAAACGTTCCACAAACGCTGGACCAAAGCTTGCCAAACACTATAGGGGCGTTTGGCAAGCGTTGGTAAAACAGTCAAGTGTGAACGAGCCCTAAAAGTTAATGACAGAAGGGTGTGTCTTGTGATCAGCTTCATGAACTGGCACACCTGAGAGATCAACTGTGATCATCAGGATCTTTGCTTTTTTTTTCTCTTTCATAAACAGACCCCTGAGTGAATATTGATAGAGAGGTAGGTGCAGCAAATATTTTTTTTCATTGTATGTACAGTTGTGTTCAAAATAATAGCAGTGTGATGAAAAAAAGTGAATCAAGCTCAAAATCCTTCTAATAGCTTTTATTTCCATCCACACAAATGCATTGGGAACACGACACATTCTATTCCAAATCAAAACATGAAGAAAATATATCAAATTTGTGTTGTTCCTCTAAAAAAAAATGGAAGAAAAGTGAATATTAGACTGTTCAAAAAAATAGCAGTGTTTGTATTCTTCTTTACAAACTCAAACATTCACTATATAAACTGAAAAATGTTTGAAGATTTTGCTTTCCTTTGAATGACTTCATGAATATTTGGTTGTAGTCGCACTGTTTCTGAGAACTGCTGTACATCTGTGTTGCATGGAGTCACCCAACTTCTGGCCCCTGTGATCAGGTATTCCAGCCCAGGATGATTGGACTGCATTCCACAGTTCTTCTCTATTTCTTGGTTTTGCCTCAGAAACTGCATTTTTGATGTCACCCCACAAGTTTTTTATTGGATTAAGATTCGGGGATTGGGCTGGCCACTCCATAACGTCAATCTTGTTGGTCTGGAACCAAGATGTTGCACGTTTACTGGTGTCACATATACATAATAATGATGCAGCGCTAATGTAGAAAAATAAACAATCATGGGTGATACAGTGTATAAAACATAAAATATGAAAAGGTCTAAGAATCAGACCTATCAGTGATCACACAGCAAGAGTGACCCCAATCCACATGGGGATATAATAAATCGTGACCCCCAAGTGCCCTGATGGGACACAATAATAACAATCTGTTTAATAACTTTCTGTTCTATGGGCATATGATTTATGATACCTATGAGAGTGCTAAGCCGCCTGCAGACCGGTCCAGTGGAATGGTGATTAGCTATTACCTGTTGGCACCATCTGATTAATAGAGTGGTTACTCTGAGGATCCAGAGGAGTTTTTTTGCTTTGTGGCCCTGCAGAGTCATGAAGTAGAGGTGAGAGGCCATTGCAGCCATTCCTTTGGGGATCACATTGAGGGTGATTTGACATCCACACCGTGCATGAACAGGAAGATCAGTCCACCAATTTATGGACTTTTAAGTCACTGTATATGTGATGTGTGTTTCACATAGTGTGTTGTTTTGATCCCTCAGCAGGGATTCACATCAGTGTTTGTTATTATTGTGTCCCATCAGGGCACTTGGGGGGTCACGATTTATTATATCCCCATGTGGATTGGGGTCACTCTTGCTGTGTGATCACTGATAGGTCTGATTCTTAGACTTTTTTTAAATTTTATCTGTTTTATACACTGTATCACCCATGATTGTTTATTTTTCTACATTAGCGCTGCATCATTATTATGTATATGTGATTTAGACCTTATGGTATAGGATAGGATGTTAGCTGCTTCCTAAATATCTATATATATTTTACTTGTTTACATAAGAGCACAGGAGGTTTTTTCTTTTTTTACGTTTACTGGTGTGTTTGGGGTCGTTGTCTTGTTGGAACACCCATTTCAAGGGCATTTCCTCTTCAGCATAACCTCAAGTATTCTGATGTATTCAAACTGATCCATGATCCCTGGTCTGCGATAAATAGGCCCAACACCGTAGTATGAGAAACATCCCCATATCATGATGCTTGCACCACCATGCTTCACTGTCTTCACAGTGTACTGTGGCTTGAATTCAGTGTTTGGGGGTCGTCTGACAAACTGTCTCCGGCCACTAGACCCAAAAAGAACAATCTTACTTTCATCAGTCCAAAAAATGTTGCGCCATTTCTCTTTAGGCCAGTCAATGTGCTCTTTGGCAAATTGTAACCTCTTCAGCACGTATTTTTTCCAACAGTGGGACTTTGCGGGGACTTCTTGCAGATAGCTTGGCTTCACATAGGCGTCTTCTAATTGTAACAGTCCTCACAGGGAACGTCACACCTTCTTTAATCTTCCTGGAGCTGATTGTTTGCTGATTCCTTGCCCTTTTGGCTATTCTATCCATTCGAATGGTAGTTTTTCGCTTTCTTCCACGTCTTTCAGGTTTTGGTTGCCATTTTAAAGCATTTGTGATCATTTTAGCAGAGCAGCCTATCATTTTCTGCACTTCTTTATATGTTTTCCCCTCTCCAATCAACTTTTTAATCAAGGTACGCTGTTCTTCTGAACAATGTCTGGAACGACCCATTTTCCTCAGAATTTCAGCGAGAAATGCACTGTAACCATCCATGATCCTGGTATGCGATAAATAGGCCCAACACCGTAGTATGAGAAACATCCCCATAACCAGCATGTACAACATTTGCTGCCTTCCTTCCTTAAATAAGGGCAATAATTGCCACCTGTTTTTCAAAGAATGAATGACCTCACTAATAGAACTCCACACTGCTATTATTTTGAACAAGCCCCTTTCAATGAGTGATTCAATTACACAGAATCAGCAGCATGCATGTCATGACTGTTGGGTCTGTTGGATTTCTATTACTCTACTACACCTGCTAGTAAATTATTTGACATGTAGAAATATCATTTCTACCAAAAACAGTGATTGATCCGGTTAGTGATGTCTGACTGCTATTATTTTGAACACAACTGTAAATCCATGTTGTGGGAACACAATTTTTTTGTTTGCAGGCATCCTATAGAGCTACGTTCATGGTATATAATTTAGTTGATATGACTGCATTTCAATCAGTTGTTGGATATATTTATATATGTTTATTTATTTATTACACAGTCTGGTTCATTTATCACTATTTATAAATAAATAGATTTACTATATCATTTATCACTCATTGGAGGCGTGGAATAAAACAATTTAATTTTTAGCAATAATCACTGTGTTCTCCTGGCAGGGACTGATCCCCACGCTCCCTCCACTGGGAGAACACGATAGCTCCGGAGGGATTCCTCCATCAGCACTGTGTTGATGGGGGATTCTAGTGTATTTCTTTCCTGCAACCCATAGTTGCAGGAAAGAAAAATCGCAAAATCTATGGTCTGCCTTATTGTGTACATTTGGCGTATCTTGTGCAGGTGTATCAGTCATTGACAAACACAGTTGCATAAAGAACACAAAGACAGCTGACACAATGCACAGTTTGAACATCTGTTTAATGTGATAATTGCTGACATTTATATTTACAAATGATTAAGAGAAAGGCAAACAAAAAAAAGTGCAAATGTCCGCCATTAGAGAGAAATAAACGTGTCCCGGATCAGTCACAGGGGTCCGTTGAGCATTACACAGAACACGTGAAATATTACAACAACCCAGGTGGGGGCGAATGCAAGGTGACGCGATTCTGTGGCTTAATGCTACAAGCCGCGCCTCTGGTCACAGAATGACATCTAGTCTTCCCCATGAAAGGGAACCCATTTCATCTTGAGAGACAAGATTCATTACTCCCAGCTTGTAGGAGCTAGCAAATAAAGGGAGCATGCAGTGACTGCATTGAAAGCTAGAGGAGGATAACCACAGGCGCTCATCATCTGACTGAATTTACCAAGGGAGCACACGCACTGAAAATCATCCATCATGCTACCTTAAAAAAAATGGTTGGACAAATTTGTCAGACCTGTAAAACTATTCAAGACCAGAAGAAAAAAAAAGACCAACATTCTATCCTATCCCCTGGAAATTACAGTATAATTAAAAAGCATGTTTTAAAAAGTGATGCTCCGGTCTTGAACCCCCTTCCCGCAATCAACCAGATGTATGGCGAGGATTTTAGCAAACTGGATTCTTATTTGTTCTACAGATACTGCACCATAAATGTTGGCACTTCAGTTGCTGAAATATTTCAAGATGAGTGGTAAGTGTATTTTCTTTGAAAACAATTTACACACTGTGAAATTTAGCAATGATCCCTTTTATTTTAGAACTCTGCTAAAGTACGTCAGGGGTTAAAACTCCCACCACAGCAAATATTTCTAATCAACCCAAACCCTCCAAACTAGACAGAGTTCGCTATAAATGATTTCTAAGAAGCTGGGGATGTCACTCTTCACAGAACAGTGAGACAAATGCAGAAAGAAAGGAGAAAGATTTGGAAAATCCTTGACAAGGGACATATAAATCATACTTTGGCAGTTAAAAAAAAAAAAAAACACGACAGGTCTTTTATATTTAAATTACATTTTTTTTGTTACAAATCTGGGTTAGACTTTAAATTGGGAAGGTAAAGAGCATATGACAACAGTAAGGATATGAGGGGTGGGCAAAGATGTGAAGAAGGAAGGAGACATGAGCAGAAAGTTAAAAAGGGTAATACTCTTGGCACAAATCATATTCAATTGGACTATTTGTCTTACAGGAGTTGATGTACTAAAACCAGAGAGCAAAATCTGGTGCAGCTCTGCTTAGAACTTACAAACCAATCAGCTTCCAGCTTTTTTTTTTTCTTGGTAAAGCTTCATTGAACAAGCTTAACTTAGAAGCTGATTGGCTACCATGCACAGCTGCACCAGATCAACCTCAAAGTGTCGAATTATGATAAAATCCAGATCAATTGTTCCCTGTAACCCCCCGATTCACATCTATGCGGGCTGCGTTTTGCATGGGCAAGAGAGCCCATTCATTTGAATGGACTCCTGTGCTCGTGACACGCAGAGAAAGAAGTCCCTGACCTTCTTTGTTGAATGCAGCCCGCAGGGGAACCTCGGTTCCCAGTACAGTTGCGTTTTCCAGTGCGGGTGGAGTGCCATTAGAACTAATGGCACGCCAATTCTCGGTGCGGGTGCTTTCATGCAGATCCGCAGCACCACCACCCGCACAGATGTGAACCTAGGGTTATAGAAGGGGCATTATACTCATCTGCTCGGTGGCTTGTGTCTCTTAGCTTTGCTCCACTGAGTAGCTAGAGCCTCAGTCAGAGACTTCAACAGTTGGTACTCCTGTGAGTGTTTGATGCCTGTGATCCCCTCACACCAAACACAGTCCTTCTGTCCTCTGACCCCCTATCAGGACAACGCAGCAATTCACAGGTCAAAGGAAGGAACCACACAGTGGCACAGCAGACCAAGGCATCAAACGATTTCAACGAGCCTTACAGAGGCTAAAGTGCTGGACTGGTGGTAAGATAGGAGGCAATAGTCACCAAAGAGCTGGGTTGAATACCTTTTCTTTCAGGGAACTTTGATCTTAAAAAAGTTGCTTTATAAAAAGTGCAATTCTCTTAGGCTAAAGATGACAATTTTGATGTTCATTGTATTGTGTGGCATTGGAATCAGTTCTATTACATTTGTAAGCATTTTTGTTTTGGCTTTGTATTTGACATTTCAATTATGCCTCCAAAAATTCAAGGGATCAATTCTTTATTTTGCATTTAAAAGGAGTGAATAAAAATTCATATCTTTCTGATTTTTTATTTATTCAGTGAAAAATGCATTAAAAGTGGCTAAAAAAATGCCTTCCCAGGGCTTGTTTCTTATATAAACCTTCCCCTAGAGCAAAGGAACCATCGCACTGAAACATTTGAACATCCTAAAGCTGGCCATACACATGGCACGTCAACCGAGCAAAGCAATCCAAGACATGAAATGATGATTTTCATGGACAGCAAGTATATGGACTCAAAATTGCCCTGAACGGACACGGCTGAAGAATCCAATTGCTTTCTATGAGATTGCCTTAAAAAGTAACTATAATTCATAATGTTATTTCATAGGCTTTTTTTATTATTCACTTTAAAAAATGTTAGATATCAAACATTTCTGGGACATTAACAAAGGGAACATAAGAGAAAGGCACCTATATCCAACTGCAACTTTTCTTCCCACATCTCTTAACAAAATTTACATACACTGATATGCCAAAAATTGAAATAAAATGTCAGAACTCAGCAGACAGAAAATGAACTATACATTGAATCATTATTACAGTCATAATTATCAGTAAAGAGACAATTCATCAATACCAAGCAACTTGTTTGGCATATAAAACGTGACATTGCAGAATCCTAGTCCCCCATGTCTATACAAACCCTTCAATACAGGAAATACGGTGACAAGAGACGCCACCTGGGAACAGAAGGCAGTACGTCCTTTTAGTATTGGCAAGTGGTAAAGACTGCATGACTTCAATTAAGCTGAAACAAAATACAAAATTTCCCTTTAGCCTCAGTCTATCGTAGATTTTTGTCTTTCTTTGTGGTAACACTGAATGGAAATCTTCCAAGTAAAAAACTTTGATTGATCAGAAAGGACGGAGTCTGTGGGCCAGCTCTATAGCAGACTTGTGATGGAAGAGTTGGAGACTGAGATGTTGGACATGACAACAGAACATACTGGAAGGTGAACATCCTAAGGCAAGCCTTCGTAGACCTTTATGCCCCAGAGGAACCCTTAAAATAAATGTTTAGGTCTCGGAGAACCTTGCTAAAACAATTCATTTGCGTCAGTGGAAAGAATATCCCTTTCCCCCTTAAAGACAACTAAAAAAGCTTTAAGAACAGCCAATCTCAACCAGGGTTCTGTGGAGCACCAGGGTTCCTCCAGAGGCTGCTAGGGATTCCTTGAACAATGAGCAATTTCTGCTTCTCTGATAATCTACCACTGACATCAATAACCTTTATTTTTACCATTTGCCGTTATCTTTTTTTCTTTTGGCCAGAGGGCCGTCTTCTCACTGACCACCATGCTAATATGCCATGAACTGTAAATACTGCCAGGAGTTCCCCGAGGTCTGAAAATTATTTCAAGGGTTCCTCCATTCTAAAAAGTTTGAGCAACTATTCCAGAAGCTTGCTGTACACAATGCTCTTATACAAGGCCTTACAGATACAAATTGCGCAGTATTCCTAACACTTACATTCAAATTAAATCCAAATTCTTTTCCTACAGAAGGTAAGTTTTAAATGTTTGGCATCCAGATTATAGGAACACTGTAGAGACACTTCATACTTGGCTGAGACAACTGCAATGTTTTCAGCTGAAAAATAACCTCTCTTTTGTCCATTCACCAGGTGGCACGAGTTCCAGAACTGTAAAGTGAGATTCACTAACAACATTTGGCCTTAAAATATGTGATGTGGGGGTTCAGTGGCCAATAACCTTGATTCAGTCAGGTAAGCTGTGTCATGGTGGTGCCCCTTTAAACCGATCACACGGAAGTGTGGGGCGTACAGGGGCTGGACAATATGGCACTAATACATTTTCATTTGGCAGAAATAATTCTATGGCACACAGAGGGCTTAGGGCTGTTGAGGACAATGGTTGCCCCCTGGAATTATGAGCCTTCTCTGCATTTTCTTGCTGTACAGGGCTTGCCCATTTTGGCAAAAGTAGAAAGCATAATTTCTGTTTTGGGCTAGTTAAATAAATAGTTTCATCATGAGGACCAAACTTGGCATGACAGCCAAGGCATGCAGGGGCTTTTAGTGCTAGATTACTGAATTAGGAGCTGACTACGTACCAACACTGATAAAAGAAAAAAAAACGGACATTTATTACATTTTTGAAAAAAAAAAAAAAAAGACAGCACTGCAAATTTGATTAATGTGTCATAGGTGCAATGCGCAGGTGCCCTGCATTGGTTACACCCAAGGCTGCATGAACTTCCTGTTATGGGGCTGAAAAGGAAGTTCTGAATGAGCTATAGTTGCATTGATGCCACTGCCCACCTGCCAGCAGCTACTGCAATGGCAGATTGGACTTGTAGTATATGCCACTGATGGATTCCCATGAATGGATGATGCAGCTGTGTGGGCGGACGCACGCTGAATTCAAACAAGTCACCACCTACAGTAAGAACCACCTAGTGATTTAGGCTACTTTTAAATGTGCCAGATCAGTTTTGCTCAGCAGGGGATCATTCCGCTGATCCCGATGAGCAGAGCAGCCTAGATAACAGGTCCGCATCCACTCTGTTTATGGCAGCGCGGACACAGCCTACTCTGTTCTATGGGCATTCAGAAGTAATCAGATGGGCTGTCTGTTTACACCCAACTGCCCCCCGATCCTGCCAAAAGGAGGGGTACAGATCCTCTTCCTCTGTTTTTGGTAAATTGGATTGGAGGTAGCTGGGTGTAAACTGACACAAGTGTGTTTACATTCGACTGCCCATAGAGGAGAATGGAGGGTCCGATTGGATCTGCCTAAAAAAAACGGACAGGCAGGCCTGATCGGACAGATCATGTGAAAGGGGCCTTAGGTAGGAAGGAGGGAGCGGTTTGGTTATAGGTCTTTGCATGTGACCATACTTCATATTACACCCTAAACGTGGGTATAACATGAAACAGGATCTATAAAACAGACTATGCTTTCAAAAAAAAAGGAGCTCTAGGCAAATATATACTGAAACCCCTTTAAAGTCCAGTGGTCTATTAACTTAGTCCAACTATCTTCTCATTAGAAATAATCAAATGTAATTCTCCAACACCAGTGGTAACTTTCAGAATGCCTAACACCAGAAAGCAGGCTTAGAGTGGTGTCATTGGTTGTGAACTAAACATTCTACTACCATTATACAATACTGTCACACGGACATTTTCCAGAGCACAAGGCAGAAACCCACCAATAGGACTGGTGCTCATTCAGTGCAATCAGCGGACTAACTATGAGCAGGGCATAAAACAATGGTGTCAATCTGCAGCTATATCAGAGACCACGGGCATGCATGAATCAAAAGCCTGACTGAACACAATTACTAAGATTTTGGCAAGTAAAACAAACCACATTTAAGCAGTGAATTTTGCCGAGTTCTGATTTAAATTTAAACTCTCAGGCCGATGACAGAGTTGAATTCATGATAGTTTTTTGGTTTTTTTTTTAAGATATGAGAGACTCCAGCTGCTGAATAAAGCTGTCTGGTTGCCGAGCTGTACATACATATATACCGCATTACAGAGAGTATGGTAGGGGAGACTGAGCGATCAGTTTTATGCTTTGCTGTGTTGGAAAGAAGAGTCAGGACCTCCCATCAAGGCAATCTAAGCAGTTTCCAGGTGATTCTACCCTTCTTTGTCTGACTAACTAATACCAGGCTGAGGGAGTTATGCCTTAAAGCAAACCTGTGCTTTGCCCAATCAAGGAAAAACTGGAATTACAGTCTTGCTGAAAAAGGAATTGTCAAGACTGACACAGACACCCAGAAGGCCTCTTGTTTCTGACATCTGGTTATGTGACCGAATTGACTGCCTAAACGAAGGCTTGGCTTTTCCTAATGAGCACTTAGCTCTGCACTTCCAAATGCATTTCATACTTAATGTGTCTTAATGAGGGACAATAATTCACCATCACCCAAACACTAACCACATGCTAATCTGCCTTTTAGAAACATCCCTTCACAAGCTGCGTTCTCCACAACCCTCTTCCTTATTAAATTCACCAGAAAACAATTTCAGGATTATATATTATTTTGCCCTGTTTAACCCCTTCCTGCCAGTAGGAATCATCCTACAGACTTCCTGATGTTTGCTAAGTGATCCGGAGCCATCTGTAACAGTAAGGTCACAGTGCTGACGGCACGAGTAGGCATGTTCCCAGCACAAAACAGAAATGCCCCTTGTATCAGCACGGACTTGAGGCTCACCACTATTCTGCCATATATATGCGTATGGCCAGTGAGAAGGAAAGAGAGTTAAAACCACAGAGGTTCACAAAAATTCACAGGCTTACTTTCACTTTGATACCAAGCTGGTAAAGCTCTGCTCAAGGCAAATAAACTACTATTAAAGTATAAACCTCAGACATTACAAATTAACAAAGCACATCCCACTATAGTAAGTACTAGCCTGAATCCAAAGCATTGAGGCTGGTTCCTCTCTAGGCTCTTTTTACCTGTTCTTAATGGATTAAGCTGACACCTCAGCCTCCTGGGAGAGGGCCTTCCTCCCCTTTAGCAGACATCTCATACCTCTGTTTCTCTGTGCCTGTGAAGAGAAGGGTAACGTCACTTCCTTCCAATCAGCTGTCAGATTTCACCAAGCTCTGTGCTCTAACTCTGCAGTGTGTGTGGCACCAGATCCCTGCGCCCTGCTTTCTGCTGCTAAGAAATGGTGTGTAAAATGTGCAAACACAAGGCCTGTGGGCCACATCTGGCCCTCCAGGCCATTTCATATGGCCCTCTCACTTCTCCTGCAGCTGCGGCACCCCTGCTCGTCTCCTCTCCCCACCTTGCCTCAACAATCGGCAGCAGAGAGAGAACAAAATTTCTGCCAGATCCTGTGCTTCTCCATGCAGCTGCTAGTCTCTGCATACCCCCCCCCCCACCCCAGCAGCCAGTAGTAGAGAGGACAGAACTCCTCCTACAGATCCAGCTCCTCTTTATGCAAGTGCAGCATCCCTTCTTCTCTGCTTCCCTTGTCTCAGCTTGCAGCAAACTACAGAATCCTGGTCCTTCTTCAGACCCTGTACGTTCTGCTTCCCAGCTTCTTCTCCACAGCAGCACAAGGTAAAGGGGTGCACTGTGATGTAAGGGAGGGTGGGGGACCCTGGACTTCTGATGGTGGGAGGACTTTTGACATCTGATGTACGGGAGGAAATGTGCTCAGGTTGGAGCTGCACCGATTTCTAAAGTAGTGCATGCACTATTTTTGTTGCGATTTGCATAGATATCTGTGTCAGATGTCTTGCAAATCGCAACTGAAATCGGCAGGTCACCAGATTTTGAAATCATGCGACTTCACTGTAAGTTGTACGATTTCAAAATCGGCTTTGAGGTGACCGGGGGCTAACGCCTTGCTCATCCAGCTGACAAATGGGTGACGTGTAATCAACAGAGTGTTTTACTGCTATGCTGTGAGATCCTAGTGCTGGTGAATTTGCTAGTCTGACATGTCCCTAAGAAGCGAAGGGGAGGGGAAGGGTTAGCTAAATAACACAGGCTGACAAAACCTCACCTACGTTAAACAATTTAGTGGATACAAAATACTGTTTCTATCCACAAAGAAATCAGTACTTCCAACTTCTTCCATTGTAAGGGCAGAGCGGCTGAATAAATTTAACTAATGCCCAATACCCTCACGGACTACATCTTTGAATATTCCCTTTGTTTTTCTACAGCTCTACCATGAGGGTGTCTCTAAATCTTGTTCAAACCTGCTCAGCTACAACATGATGAGAAGGGGCTAGACACTGGAACTATAATTCACATTTCTGCACGTGTCCAGCAAGTAGGGGTTACGTGGATTATTTTTAAATTTAAAGAACTAATTTACATAGGTCAGCTTCTATTTTTATTAACCACTTCAGCCCCAAGCCATTTCTGGAGCTGCAGGCATCACTCCGGTATAACCACTGAAAGTTCAGCGGTGGTCAGGCACATCGATGTCCTAGAAGTGGAAAAAGCTGCTCAAGACAAAAGTATAATTGAAAAACTCCAAAAAATGGTCAAAAGAATAAAAAAAAAAAGCCACAAACCAGTCCCAAGAAATAATCCAGTTTGTCACATTTATACAAGAGAAGGCAAGGTATGGGAGTACACAAACTAAAGTAGATGTAAACCCTAACTTAGTTGGCTAAAGCACTAAGTATCAAACCAATAGTGTTTTTTGTAATAAAATATTTGTTTTCCCTTTTTTTCATCCTTTGTTACCTCTCAGTGCTGCTGATCTCCGTAATCTTTTTTGCTGCCACTTCCTGTCAACATGCATCCTAGCAATACCTGCATTCATTTCTCAGGACGGGTTTCCTGATGTTGACAACAATGGACCATGCTTGTGCAAAGTGCATCCGCACAGCCACTTGTCTCTATTGGAAGCCTGTGTGAAAACACAAGAGAACAACTCGGTGACCTCAGCAGAGAGCGGTCACCCTACAACAAGAAGTGCCTGAACAAGGAACCCCATGGTAGGATTGCCGGAAATTATTTTACTGACAATTCCAAAACTTGAAAATGACTTTTAAATCACATTAATAATTCACAGCGTATGCTAGGATTTTTGTACTCATTGTAAAATCCTTTTCTTAAGTCTATGTAGGGATGCTGGAAGCCTTGAATATTTGGATTATACTGTTGTGTACAGGAGAAATGGAAAATGACAAACAAAAAACCTATCAACCATCCCAGGATAACCCTTCCTACTGACAGCAGGCCTCAGTTCTGTAGAAAACAGTATTAAAGTGAAACTTTAGTCAGAAAAAGTCCTGCAAGATTACTTCAGGCTGGCCCCTTTTGCAGGTATAGCTGTGTAAAACATTAAAAATAAGTGGCTATGCGCTTTACAATCCAGTAATACACTGTCTAACCCTGCTCTGCACATGCCAAAAATTGTCGAAAATCTAAAGGCCAATCTGTGGACAGCTGAAAGATGTTTATTTTTAATTTATTTTTATGAGCCTGAATTATTTATTTACACATAATATATATATATATATATTTTAACATATGAACCTGGATTACATGACCTTTATATGTCTATTTTATATTCCTTGTCATCACAAACCTTTTAATTATTTTATATTTATTTTTATTCCATTTTTATGTATTAATTTTGGGGTTTATAATTTTACAAAATCTTATGGAATTTTATATAAAAGTTTTATAAAGATTTTGTATGTTTTTATGCACACTGAAGGTTTTATTTCTACCGGAATTTACCCACTCTATGGACAATTATATTTTACTTTATTGTTATTTAATGGATGTTATTTTACATTGATCTACGTCATTATGCTGACATATATGCTGATTATAATGATTTTATTATAGTGTGATTTTATAATGTTTCAGCTCTGCTACATTAAGTTCACAATTTTTATAGAACTTATTATTCATTATTTATTAATTCTTACATATACATATAGCTAGGATTATTCAATTACTTGAATAGCAGGAAATCGTTAACTGTGGCGCATAAAACGTCCTCCTTGCTCACATTAGATATGCATTGCAGATTTTAACTCATTCCCTTATTTCGGCGGATTGAAGTTCTCCCTTAAACTGGTGATTATTGTGAACTGTGATAGATGGTAGCCGAACTATCTCATTAACTTGTGTTTACTGCCAACAAAATGGCGCCACTGCGCGTGCATACCTGCCATAGACACAGGGACATGCAACGGTTATTCCCGGTCCACGGCAAAATGGCACGCAGAGTCGGTAAAATGGCGGGCGCGATAACCACGAGCGCCATTTTCACAGATAAATAGAAGTGTTCAGACGTCTCTTGGTGTAAGCCCGCACCCTATGACTAAGTGCCTAGCACAAAACGCGTCAGCAGCTACAGCAACCTAGACGTCACGCCACCGCTGGTGGCCATCCTGAGCATACATGGTTAGTGTATTTTTACTTGTTATCTGTGGAATAAAATCACCCCTTTTTATTACCATCTTGGATGTTTATGATAATAATTAGTGATCACTTTGCACTTTATCATACTTATGTTCTTGTTTTAGCGCTGCACCTTTCTTTGATTTACATTTGAAGGTTGTTGTTGGTTACCTTTGGTGTACCAGCGGCTGTTTTTGTTAGTAGCGCTCGCTGATACTCTGTTATTTCTCTTTTACCAACTTATTCGCTTGAGCTGCTACTGCTTCATTATGGCAGACATTTTCGAATTCAGATCTATGCGCACTAAAATTTCAGATGATGTATTCACAATAGATCAGGATACTGATGATCTTAAAAGCACATTTACTCATTTACATAATTTAACATCAGCTGAGATTAGACCTTGTGGGACGTCTCCTTCCTGGACAAATATATTAAGGAGGAGATGGTCCCGAGGTCTTTGAGATGGAATGTGTCCCCTGAATATGAGGATATCAATGGGACATCTGAATGGTATCAATATTTCAATAGGGCGGGTATTGACCTGCTTAAATTCCTGTTAATAAGGAAAACGAAGAAAATACCTTGATGCAGAAATTAATAAGGTTCGCGATAAGCTCACTCCATATAAGGATAGTGAGAGCTACAAGACAGAATCTAATAACTATTTTCTACAGCCCCTCGTAACAAAAACTCCAGCTTATCTAAGAGATACAAAGCAAGTGCTTCAAGATATTAACAACGTAGTGACTAATTCTAATACATTTCTTGTCACAGCTGATGTGACTTCTTTATACACTAACACTGAACACTCGGATGGTATGGAGGCAGTGAAGTTCTTTTTAAAGGATTTTAATGAGATGTCTATTTTACAAAAAGAGTATTTTAAAGTTGTTGGATTTTGCGATGACAAGGAATTATTTCTGGTTTAATCATAAATTGTATTTGCAAACGAAATGCGTTGCAATGGGGGCCAAGTTTGCCCCCAGCCTGGCCAATTTATTCATGGCCCGGTGGGAGGAGGATGTCATCTATGCGAGAGATTGGCCGGAACTCTCTTTTTATAAAAGATACATAGATGACATCCTCCTCATTTGGAATGGTGATGAACAGGCTCTTTTAAACTTTTTTACAACTCTTAATTATAAAACATTAAATATTAAACTTACTTTTAACTATAGCTGAGAAAGTATACATTTTTTAGATCTGACCTTAATTAATCTAGATGGCATGATAGTCACAGAATCGTATTTTAAACAAGCAGACCGGAACAGTTACATTCCGTTGGACAGCTGCCATGACCCAAGTTGGCTACGTAACATCCCAAAAGGGCAATTTTCGGGTATTAGACGCAATTGCACAAATATTAGTACATATTACAAACAGGAATCTGTTATAAAAGCTAAATTCCTGGAAAAAGGATATGATGAGCCTATGCTGAATCAAGTTATGGTAGACATAGGTAACTCTAATAGAGAGATGATGCTAAGTAATGAAGTTATACAAAAACCAAAGAGGATCTGCCGTTTGTTACTAATTATTCTATCCAACATAAAGCCATCACTAAGGTCATCAATAATAATTGGAAAATTTTTAAATCCGATCCAGTTTTGAGGCACATTTTACCGGAAAAACCAGCTATAGCTTTTAGAAAAGCTATGCCACTCAGAAATAAGATTGCTCCTAACATTATTGACCCTCCTGGAAAAATCAAGTTTTTTTCAAATATGAAAGGATTCTATCCATGTAAAAAATGTGTAATCTGCCTATGTAGTAGATTCACCAGGAAATATGACTATTTCTGCTCTACGGTAAATGGCAATACTTATAACATAGAGGACTTTATTACCTGTACCAGCACACATGTGGTATATTTACTGCAATGAACTTGCAGTATGTAGGTCACACTACAAGATGTTTAAGAGACCGACTGAGGGAACATGTGAGCAATATAAAGAAAGGTTACAAGGAGCATTCTCTATCACACCATTATAGAATATGTCACAACAGGGACCCATCCTCGTTAAAATGTATAGGCTAAGTACTACTAATTCTCACTGTAGAGAGTTAAAACAAAAAAAGAGCAGTTTCGCAATCTGAATCCAAAAGGATTTATGAATTGGGTTCCCTACATTACAGTACACACATATATATATACACACACACAGGTGAAACTCGAAAAATTAGAATATCGTGCAAAAGTTCATTTATTTAGTAATGCAACTTAAAAGAGTTGAAACTAATATATGAGATAGACTCATTACATGCAAAGCAAGATAGTTCAAGCCGTGATTTGTCATAATCGTGATAACTATGGCTTACAGCTCATGAAAACCCCAAATCCACAATCTCAGAAAATGAGAATATTGTGAAAAGGTGCAATATTCTCGGCTCAAAGTGTCCCACTCTAATCAGCTAATTAAGCCATAACACCTGCAAAGGGTTCCTGAGCCTTTAAATGGTCTCTCAGTCTGGTTCAGTAGGAATCACAATCATGGGAAAGACTGCTGACCTGACAGTTGTGCAGAAAACCATCATTGACACCCTCCATAAGGAGGGAAAGCCTCAAAAGGTAATTGCAAAAGAAGTTGGATGTTCCCAAAGTGCTGTATCAAAGCACATTAATAGAAAGTTATGTGGAAGGGAAAAGTGTGGAAGAAAAAGGTGCACAAGCAGCAGGGATGACCGCAGCCTGGAGAGGATTGTCAGGAAAAGGCCATTCAAAAGTGTTGGGGACTTTCACAAGGAGTGGACTAAGGCTGGAGTCAGTGCATCAAGAACCACCACACACAGACTGATCCTGGATATGGGCTTCAAATATCATATTCCTCCTGTCAAGCCGCTCCTGAACAACAAACAACGTCAGAAGCTTTTTACCTGGGCTAAAGAAAAACAGACCTGGTCTGTTGCTCAGTGGTTCAAAGTCCTCTTTTCTGATGAGAGCAACTTTTGCATCTCATTTGGAAACCAAGGACCCCGAGTATGGAGGAAGAATGGAGAGGCACACACTGCAAGATGCTTGAAGTCCAGTGTGAAGTTTCCACAGTCTGTGTTGATTTGGGGAGCCATGTCATCTGCTGGTGTTGGTCCACTGTGCTTCATTAAGTCCGGGGTCAACGCAGCCGTCTACCAGGAGATTTTGGAGCACTTCATGCCTCCTTCTGCAGACGAGCTTTATGGGGATGCTGACTTCATTTTCCAGCAGGACTTGGCACCTGCCCACACTGCCAAAAGCACCAAAACCTGGTTCAATGACCGTGGGATTACTGTGCTTGATCAGCCAGCAAACTCGCCTGACCTGAACCCCATAGAGAATCTATGGGGCATTGCCAAGAGAAAGATGAGAGAAATGAGACCGAACAATGCAGAAGAGCTGAAGGCCGCTATTGAAGCATCCTGGTCTTCCATAACACCTCAGCAGTGCCACAGGCTGATAGCTTCCATGCCACGCCGCACGAGGCAGTAAATGCTGCAAAAGGGGCCCAAACCATGTACTGAGTACATATGCATGCTTCTACTTTTCAGGGGTCCGATATTGTTCTATGTACAATCCTTGTTTTATTGATTGCATGTAATATTCAAATTTTCTGAGATTGTGGATTTGGGGTTTTCATGAGCTGTAAGCCATAATCATCACAATTATGACAAATCACGGCTTGAACTATCTTGCTTTGCATGTAATGAGTCTATCTCATATATTAGTTTCAACTCTTAAGTTGCATTACTGAAATAAATTAACTTTTGCACGATATTCTAATTTTTCGAGTTTCACCTGTATATATTATATTTTAACATATGAACCTGGATTACATGACCTTTATATGTCGTCTTTATTTTATATTCCTGGTCATCGCAAACCTTTTAATTATTTTATATTTATTTTTATGTATTAATTTTGGGGTTTATAATTTTACAAAATCTTATGGAATTTTATATAAGTTTTATAAAGATGTTGTATGTTTTTATGCACACTGATAAGGTTTTATTTCTACCGGAATTTACCCACTCTATGGACAATTATATTTTACTTTACTGTTCTGTTATGGATGTTATTTTACATTGACCTACGTCATTATACTGATTATCATATGGATTATTTTATGCTATTTACACTGATATATATGCTGATTATAATGATTCTATTATATGGATTTTATTTTATGCTATTTACACTTACATATATGCTGATTATAATGATTTTATTATAGTGTGATTTTACAAGGTTTCAGCTCTGCTACATTGAGTTCACAATTTTTATATAACTTATTTATTAATTCTTGCATATACATATAGCTAGGATTAGTCAATTACTTGAATAGCAGGGACTCGTTAACTGTGGCGCATAAAACGTCCTCCTTTCTCACATTAGATATGCATTGACGATTTTAACTAATTCCCTTATTTCGGACTGAAGTTCTCCCTTAAACTGGTGATTATTGTGAACTGTGATAGATGGTAGCTGAACTGTCTCATTAACTTGTGTTTACTGCCAACAAAATGGTGCCGCTGCACGTGCATACCCGCCATAGACACAGGGACATGTAACTGATTCCCGGTCCACGGCATTTCGCACATGCGCGGGGAGTCGGCAAAATGGCGGGCGCGATAACCGCGAGCGCCATTTTCAAAGATAAATAGAAGTGTTCAGACGTCTCTTGCTGTAAGCCCGCACCCTATGACTAAGTGCCTAGCACGAAACGCATCAGGGGGGCTACAGCAACCTAGATGTCACGTCACCGCTGGTGGCCATCCTGAGCATACATGGTCAGTGTATTTTTACTTTTACTCTTGCATCACTTATCTGTGGAAAAAAATCACCCCTTTGCAGTAGCACGCTATGTGGTGTCCTTCATTGGGCTCTCCTTCGTGAGCGCCATCATTTGCAGAACCCAATTGAGTGATGACCCAATGCGGTGATAAACACTAAGGGATCCCAGAGAACTTCACACAGACGTAACCAGACCCTGTCTTAAGACCCTAATGGTGTATTGGAACCTGGCCGAGCTTGGGAGCTGATGACCTGAATATACCTGATGAGACAGGATATTATCTCAAATGGGTGGTTATAGCGCACTTCTGGCGAGTGCGCACTTTGCTTATTTAATCACTTCATCTGGCACCCTCGGATCAGTTACCCATGCCCATTGATTGTGATCCTGAAGAGATCCTCACGTCTTTTTTTGGGACAAATTTTCACTATTTTAATCAGCTGGTGGTGATATACCTTATACAACATAATATGTATTCTTTTTATTACCATCTTTATGATAATAATTAGTGATCACTTTGCACTTTATCATACTTATGTTCTTGTTTTAGCGCTGCACCTTTCTTTGATTAAAGATGTACTGGGGCTCTGGTCTTCAGAAAAATGGCAGCCCCTGGCAAGAAGAAACAATGCTGGAGGCAGTTTACAACACAAATTTTGGTAGCACAATTAATAATGTGGAACGTATGTAAGTTGTTAGGTTCCACTTTAACAGCATGGTCATAAACACAGCGAAATGAGACCTGTGGCCCTCAAAGGACTCCAAGAAAAGGAGTTTAGAGTGAGTACAAAAATCCTTTGTTTCTCTTCCATTGAGAGACATGAAGAATTCATCCTCAGGTCACCCGAAAGCACTCAAACTGAATAGTGGGCAACAACAAACAAATAACATGTCTAACATGAACAGGGGAATGTTTGCAGCTTAAGGGCTGCCTGAAGGACCAAAAACCCAAAATGGCACCTGACAAGGTTAAACCCCTCACCTGGTAAGAGAAATATGATTAGACCAGAAGAAAACACGAAGAAGCCTAATGCTCAAAAGTCTAGGAAATAAAAATGCTAGCAATGTAGAACTTAAAGTATAATTAAAGGCAAAACTTTATTTTTGGATGGAGTGGAAAGAGATTAAACACCTGTCCGTTTCTACTGCAGTCTGTGCCCCTATTAGGGAGATTCACCTGTTTTGTCCTGTTCACCATTATTACTAAAAGTGAAAGGTTGTCTCCAGAAAAGTAGGAAAATCTTCTAATGAGCACACTAGTTTTGGTGACCTGGGGCACCCCCAAGGGATTCCCTTAATTTGCAGGGATTTCTTCTCACTTCCTGTTTTGGCTAGGAGTCAGAAAGTGAAGGGAGATCTCCCCAATGGACCACAGATGGCAAATAAATTGACAGGGACTATAACCCTGGACAAAATTAAAACAAGAGGGACTTTAATTATGCTGTTGTGGATGCATAAAGAGGAAGTTGGAATACATTAAAAATCCAACAATTTTATTACAAAAATTAAATTAAAAAAATTGCCAGTAGTATACATAAATAGAATGTAAAACATGATTGAAAAGGCGGAACAGAAGACAATCACAGTAAAGTGAACATTCTACAAATTTTGTAGAACTTCCTACCTAATCAGACCTTCTGTGCTTTGGGGAATATTTGGTTATAACGATCCCTTACTCTATCCAAAAGAGAAAAGTTTTATCCACAGTTCTACTTTAAAGCAATAATAAAAAGGTAGAATTAAAAGACATCCCTCCTTATTGGCTGTAAACGACCTCGACAGGAGCCAATGGCTCCTGCTTCTGTCTCTCAGCCAATAAGGAGGTAGAGACCCAGGAGAGCAGCTGCTCCTGTGCACATCACTGGATCGTGATCAGGCTCAGGTAAGTATAAAGAGGGTCTGAGCGGGGAGTTTCATACTGAAACTTTTTTTTACTAGAACCACTTTAAGAGAAGAAGTCCATCCTCCTAGGACACTAGGAAAAAAAACGAGGCATGCTGGTTGTAGGAGGGGTTATTCTGTCCTGGTTTTGGCAAGTATCTAATCTTTCTGTAGACAATAGTACAACCCTATTTTGAAGACTTCCTTTGCCATTCAAAGTATGAGTAATGAGATTTTAGCAATCAGGATTACATCTGCTTTAATTTCAGATCAAGCCGGTCAATTCAAGGTTGTTCTCACGTATATTATGTCTGTTCATACACGGACATGATCCACATGGGTTAAAAAAAAAGAAAACAAAAATCCCCACGACCAGCACAGTAGTAAACAGAACTAAGTGCAGGTCAGGGACGTTTTGTGAGTGCCAAGATGCACGAAACCTATATGTCCTAACAAGATTGTCAGCAGATAAGATTTGAGAACTAATCAAAATAAATTTGGTAAACTACATCTGCCACAAAGACTACCGTCCTCCAAGTTACTAAAAGTAGGTTTGTTCAAAAGACTTAAAGAAAAACGTATTAATGGCACCTTATAATATGAGTTAAGTAAAATTATGGTGGCACGGTGACGGGAGTGATTTTGCAATGCTGGGCTTACTGCTGATCCAGGATTTCACAAATAACTAGCATTATTTTGAGTTTGGCCTGCCTAAGCCTAAATTGGCAACAAAGAGCACAGTACACACATCCAAAAGTCAACAACCTCTCCGGACAACTGTGGGTAATGTTTCTATACATACTTGTGAATGTCAACGGCTCTTTTCACATATATAACAAAAAGTTCTACAAGCATACAAGACACAGTGCTGCATAAAAAAGTTACTTCCCATGTAAAAATCAGCAGCAACGGATTACATGATAGGTTGCTGACTGCAAAAAAAAAAAAAAGGGCGCCTTGTCACAGTTTTTTGGCTAGATATATATAATCAACCCAAAAGCAAAATTTCAGTGTCTGGTAAATGCTGGAGAGTAAAATCCCTTAGTGGTGTCATATCTCTTAGAGATGCCTGCATTTGTCATCCTGGATGACACCTACTGCAGCCATTACAAGGAAGTCTTGTGCTGCCTTCATAAATTTTATAGGAGGTTCATATATCCAACAAATGAACAAGAATGGAAACAACATGCTGTTCCATCAATGGTGAGGATGCTACACCCAACTCCTCTAACATGGCTCACCCACTAATGGGGAATAACTGTAGAACCTACAATAAAGCCCCAGCAGGGAACAAAACACAGAGCGGAGCTGGGTGAAATGTCCTCAGGCGTGCTGAAAAAAAATAAAGATTTTTTTTATGACTTATGGAACAGCGGTGTGCAGCTTCTTATTATGGTATGTGGACTAGTTTGAGAGGACAGGATTCCAAGATGCACCTGGGATGGTGACAGCGGCAGACCTTTGAGAGGTACCAGGGATACTGTGAATAAGAGTGGAAACACTCTTATGTTGTGCAGGAAAAGAGCCAGGAACTATGGTTATGTCCCTTTCACGGAGGCGATCTGATGAGGTCCACCTGTAAGTTATTTAAGTGGACCTGATCAGATGTATCCCTATGGCCTGGAAGGTTTACAAAAAAAAAAAAAAAAAAAAAAAGAAGAAGAGGGATTCGTACCCCTCTGTCTAGGCGGATCGGAGGCCGGTCAGTTGTACACTTACAGCTGCTATGTTTTCAGCCGCCCATAGAGCAGAGCACGCTCTGTCCAATCTGCAGAAACTGGTTGGACATGGAGCACGCCTGTCATTCACCCGCTTAGATAGGGGATCATCAGACAGATGAAAGCCAGTCGCATACACTTGCTTAAAATATCACTTTTTGGTTGACTAACCCTTTAAAGAGCTTCTCCAGGTAAGAAGTGACCTGAGATGAAGGGAGGATCTTTAGTCATTTACAACTGTCCCCTTATTAAGTTCCACAAGAGAGCTGTATAAAGGCCTGAGCCCTTATCTGAAACCATCTCTGTCTGTATCTTCCTCAGCTACAAGTCCCTCTCAGCAGATACCAATTTAGTTTGAAAGCTCAGACTACACATCAACTTTTTAATTAAATTAATGAGCGGAGGAGCATATTTGACATGCAAATTATAGACAGACTCCCTTCAAACCAGGACAGATTTTACCGCTTATCTGCAGAAAAATAAAGCAAGCCTGTCAGCCACTTTTTACCATCCTGCCTACTAGCCAGAAACCCCTTCCCTGAAGCTAGTTTTACCTTGTTACTACTAGATATGTATTAGCGCTGGAGTAAATAGAATAAGAATTGGTTTTGGTGTGAATTCAAGAGGGACTGTTCTTGGAGGAGGTGAACCCTTTGGGAAGGTATGGCATGTATAGACCTGATTCAGGCCCTGCTTCTAAGATCACAATGAAGAAAGCTCATCAGAATATCAAATCCTGGGATATGTGATTGGGAGTGCCTAGCAAAAATGGTCACTAATGGATTGTAAATTAGTTTAAAATGTTTACTCAACAAGAATGTCAAATACAGCCAATGCATTTTGGGGGGTTTGATTTCCTTCTTCAGGGCTTAAAAGATTTGAGCATCTTTATGACCCAAGAATCTTTTCAAGCGATCTGAAGGCACTCTCAACCTAATATCCATCAGTACTAGGCACTGCCAACCACAACCCTACTCCCCGGTAAGCGAAAGTGCCACTGTAGAACTTATTTGATACAGGCCAATGTCCACTGATGCCAGAGTCCTAGGGAAGGAAAGATAGTTCAAGAGCTGCACAAAGTCATTTTTTTGAAAGTAACACCAGGCACCAGGGGCCTTATGGTGTCTATTTTAAGGCTTTACTTTTAATCCGGCTAACAGGTTAACGGTAATAAAAACGCTGCAAACAGAAGGAAAGGGGGAAAGGAGGATGTGCATTAACCATTTCATTACAAGATTAAATATATTAAACGGACAGGATTCACAGACAGATTTGCCAGGCTGGAGACTTTCCACAGTAAGCACTAAACCCCTTGACGCAATTAAAAAAAAACAAAAAAAACCAGAGCAAACCATATTCCAAACAGTGATTTACCCCATCTGTAAACAATATAAAGAACAAAAAAAGAAAAACATACATACAATAAGTTAAAGACAATATAAGGAACCGGGCAACTGTGAAAATATACGATTAGTGGAGAGGGAGAAGACAATCGAAACCTGACACGGCAGCGATCATAATGTTTCCTTAACCATGTTACAAAAATGGCTGGCAAAATACACAGGATGTCATTAACGGAGATCACTACCAAGTAACGTTGGCCACTGATCAGAACTGCGCTGGCAATTTATCAATGACAAAAAAATACATCAAATTAAAAAAAAAATAGCGCTTCAACAAGCAACTGATATTTGACATAATAAAAATAAAAAAAACAAAAACTAAATGGCTATGTTTCCTCTATTAGCAAAAACACATAATGCAGTCTTAATAAATTTGCCTTTTCATTACATATACATATATATATAGAGAGAAAAAGAGAGAGAGAATGATATATCTATATCTATGGCCTCTATCTAGATATAGATATATACATGAACACAACATGGATGCAGTTTTTTACAGTGTATGGGGAGGGCATAGGACTTGCATTAGACCATGGCACGGTAAGGACCTTGCATCTTCAAAAACTGGATAATAAATGAGGGCCCACCAGCAACAATTTGTGGAGGCAGGTGACTGAGAGGACAGTTCTCAATACTCATGATTGACAGTTTGCTGCACAGGGCCAGCTCGAAGGGGAGGCCATGTAAATTGGGGTTGTCGTTGAGATACAGCTCCTCTAAGTTCTCCAGTGTACCTGTGGGAGGTGGAGAGGACACAAGTGTTACAGTCATGATTTATTTTTTATTACCCGTCAGTTGGATAAAACCTAAACAAAAGAATTTTGGTAGTATTTGAAGAGTGCTGCTTTATTTCCAGTTGAGAGTGTATCTAGCAAAGTAATATATCTCTGGATAGTAAACTTACTGAGTGAACACAATATCTCAAATAAAGAATAAATACAGTGAGGAACATAAATATTTGAACATCCTGCGATTTTGCAAGTTCTCCCACTTAGAAATCATGGAGGGGTCTGACATTCACATTGTAGGTGCATTCCCACTCTGAGAGACAGAATTAAAAAAAAAAAATTCAGGAAATCACATTGTCTGATTTTTAAAGAATGTATTTGTCTTGCACTGCTGAACATAAGTATTTGAACACCTGAGAAAATCAGTGTTAATATTTGGTACAGAAGCCTTTGTTTGCAATTACAGAGGTCAGACGTTTCCTGTAGTTCTTGCCCAAGTTTGCACACACTGCAACAGGGATTTTGGCCCACTCCTCCACACAGATCTCCTCTAGATCTGTCAGGTTTCGGGGCTGTCACTGAGCAACATGGAGTTTCAGCTCCCTCCAAAGATGTTCTATTGGATTTAGGTCTGGAGACTGGCTAGGCCACTCCAAAACCTTAATATGCTTCTTACAGAGCCGCTCCTTGGTTATCCTGGCTGTGTGCTTCGAGTCGGTGTCATGTTGGAAGACCCAGCCATGACCCATCTTCAATGCTCTGAGGGAAGGAGGTTGTTGCTCAAAATCTCACAATAAATAACCCCATTCATCCTCTCCTTAATACAGTGCAGTCTTCCTGTTCCCTTCACAGAAAAGCACCCCCAAAAGCATGATGTTACCACCCCATGCTTCACATTAGGGATGGTGTTCTTGGGATGCAACTCATCCTTCTTTTTCCTCCAAACACAACGAGTGAAGTTTAGAACAAAAAGTTCTACTTTGTTCTCATCTGACCACATGACTTTCTCCCATGCCTCCTCTGGATCATCCAGATGGTCATTGGCAAACTTCAGACAGGCCTGGACATGTGATGACTTGAGCAGAGGAACCTTCCGTGCAATGCATGATTTAAAACCATGACGGCGTAGTGTTCTACCGACAGTGACCTTTGAAACTGTGGTCCCAGCTCTCTTCATGTCATTGACCAGCTCCTCCCTTGTAGTTCTGGGCTGATTCCTCACCTTTCTTCTCATCAGTGATACCCCACAAGGTGAGATCTTGCATGGAGCCCCAGTCCGAGGGAGACTGACAGTCATCTTTAGCCTCTTCCATTTTCTAACAATTATTCCAACAGTTTATCTATTTTCACCAAACTGCTTGGCAATTGCCCCGTAGCCCTTTCCAGCCTTGTGGAGGGCCACAATTTTGTCTCTGGTGTCTTTTGACAGCTCTTTGGTTTTGCCCATGGTAGTAGTTGGCGTCTGACTGACTGTGGGGTGGACAGGTGTCTTTAAAGAGCTCAGACAAGTGCTACTAAGTTAGATGAATGAGTGGAGTAGAAGTGGACTTTTTAAAGGCACAGTAACAGGTCTTTGAACACCTAAGAAACAGAATTCTGGTTCTCAAATAAGTGCAAGACAAATAAATTCTTTAAAAATCATACAATGTGATTTCCTGAATTTTTTTTTTAATTCTGTCTCTCAGAGTGGAAATGCACCTACAATGTGAATTTCAGACCCTTCATGATTTCTAAGTGGGAGAACTTGCAAAATCGCAGGGTGGTTAAATATATATAGATAGATAAATAGATAGAGAGAATGAATCTATATATTCGTCAATTCTGGCACAGATAGAATTAATGCCACTCACAATTGGCCTTCCAGGTGGTTTAGTTTTATTTTTGTGTAGCTTGGGAACATAATATATTGTAGGTATTCTTGGATTTTTTTTTTTTGAAGAAGTTATTTAGCTTCTTTCTCTGTAAGAATCCCTATTTCTTTTCGTTTTTTTTTTATTATTTTCTTTAGTTGATGTTTAAGATTTTTTGCAGGGTTAGTCTTTAACGTTTTATATGTGTCCTTGATATTCAATAGTCTCTCCATCTCCTCATAATCTCCCTTAATTAACACTACAATACTCCCGCTTTATTGGCTCCCCTAATGATTCTATTTTTTCTATTTTCTAATTCCTTGATACCCAGTTCTATTTCACAGGGAAACATACCTGAATGCATTGTTTCAAGCTCTTTAATATCATTCTCTACCATCCTCCTGAAAACCTCCAAAAAATCATTACTCTTATTCTTTGGATTAAATGCAGAATTATTCTTCAATTTACTATGTGAAAAAATATTATCTGATGTTTTCCTATTATTTTTGTCAATCGTATTTTTATTTAAATTAAAAAATTTATTTTATATTCAATTTCTTTATAAATGTTTGTACATCTATAAACATATCAAATTTATTCAAATTAGCCAGTGGTACATATTTCAAGCCCAAATCTAATACTTGCAATTCTCTCTCTGTTAAAACAGCATTGCTAAGATTGAAAATGCCTGTTCCTAATTTTCTCTCTCTTTTCCTTTCTACTTCCTCCTCTCTTCCCTCTGTATTCCCTTTTCTTACTCAAGTACTGTCTTCCTCTTGTTCTCTCCAACCTCTCTCCAATGGTCTGTGTCCTCTCAGTGCATGGTACCATCCCCTGTGGAAATTCGGAAAACCCCCTCTTGATGGACCCCCCCTGAAAAATGGTTTATAATTTTACCAGCATGGGGCTCTGATGAGTGAATTCAATTCATTTGGTGGTGGATTTTTTCACGTTTTATCACATTATATGTGAAAGTTTAAGATTTATTGGATCAGGCATTAATAATTTATATATACTTTTCAATTTATATATACACTTTACACAATATTTTTTTGCACCAAGGACTCTGTTGGACACTGGTTTATATATACGCTTTTTGTGCACTGTTTAATATGGCACTGATTTATATTTATTAATTGTACTGCTACATATGTTTGAGATATTAATTTTATTAATTGTGTTCACTCAGTATAAATACTTTGAAGAGCGCTGCTTTATTTCCAGTTGAGATTGTTACCCTGTTCTACAGGGGCTAGTTAGCAGATCTTCCTAAAATATCTGTTTGATATACGTACATCTATTTTTATTGGTTCCATAGGTGCTTTCCCCAAATTGTTATTTCATTTGTTAGATACACACCTGAGGCAAGCCTAGCATTTAAGTGCTACCCTTTATAAACCTCAACATCATAAACCTATTACATATAAATATTACATAAACAAAGAATTGAAATTTTTGGAAAGAAAATTAAGATTTTAGGAACAGAGAGACTGCCTGCAACTCAAGGAGCAGCCCGAAGCGGACATCAGGTGAGCCCCTTGTAAAACTTGGAGAAATGGTGAACAGAAGCCCACGTGGCTGCCTTTCAAACCTGAAAAACGGTTGTCTGATGCAAGCAAAAAAAAAAACCTTTTCTTGACAAAAGGATGGATGCTGATCCGTGAGACTACTAGCTTGGATGATGGTCTGTTTGCGCTCCGTAGAGATGGTGGACCAAGAAGCTTGTGCTCCGTTTCAGGGTAAAGCCCAGATAAAAAAAAAAAGGGAATATGTTCTGCTGAAAGAAGCAGTGGTTGAGAGATAGGATCTCACTGCTTGAACCAATATAGACAATGGAGATAAATTTCTGTCTGGTGTCCTTGAGCTGGACAGAGGAGCAGAAGAACAATGTTCTGGATGAGGTGAAAGGCAGAAGCTTCCTTAGGCAAGAAAAGACCTGGGACTCAGCACACCTTGCCCCCGTTCAAAACCAGAAAGAGTTCTCCTCGCAGGGCATAGCTGCCAATTCGGACACTCACTTCACAAAAGAGAAGGCTAAAAAACATCACTTTGAGGTTTGAACCCATTAGAAGCATACGTTTCTCGATTTTCACCCACAGTTTCTGAAGTGCTGGGGACAACCAGATTCAGAACCCACTGAGTCACAGGGTAATGAATGGGGAGAGCTATGTGGAAGAACCACAAAGGTCTTAAAAAGAAGATTTTTTTCTGCACATAATTCTGAAACCTGTATAAAACTCAAGTGCGTATGAAACCTGTTGTAAACTGATGTCTCTGCAAGTGAAAGTTTACACAAGTTTTTCTGCACGTATGTTGTGAATGAGGTCCAACTGATTTTTTTCCCCCTCTTATGCTAACAAGCGAACATTGTTAAAAAAAAAAAAAAAAAAATCTGTACAATAAAAAAGAATGTGCTTTGTGGTTCAATCTGCTAGCTCCTAGGTCTCTACTGTGTCTTCTAGTGAAGTCGGGGTTCAAAAGGAGGAACCACAGTGCATATCAGGGGATCAGGAATTGAATCCAGAAAAACTTCCAGAAATGTAAGGCTCAGAATCTTCCGCTTCAGAGGTGCAGATTCAAGGTCTTCTTTGCAGGAAGCCTTTTTATTGTGTTATTTAAAAAAAAGTAAAAAAAAAATGTAAATTACGCCAGGTATTCTTTGATAAAATTAAGCAAAATTTAAAACACCCACCTATTTCCTCCGGAAGATGAGTGAGGAGGTTCTCCCCAAGTCCAAGGTGCGTCAGGTTTGTCAAGTGACCGATCCCTCTTGGCAAAGTCGTCAGCTGGTTATTCGTCAGAACCAGTTTCTGTTTGGAAAACAAACAAGAATGATGGAAAGGAATTATGAGAGATGAGAATTTAAGTAAAGCCTTTTATCGATAAAGCCAACAGGGGGCCAATCAGAATGCAGCTGATACAGACGGTTTCCTTTTTTTTTTTTTAAATTTGCTTTATTGTTTTTATACACCAGTGCCAGGGGGTCCTGTCTAACTTCTACATGCCTGATTTTTCTTACAATAATGCCATGGCATGACATATGGGATGATATTTCTATCAACCTCACATAAATCTATCATACGTCCGAATACCTACATAGGATTGGTTTGCAAGAGAAACAGATGTAGTCATCCTCAAGGCTATTTCATTCACCTTCTTTGTCGGTGCCCCAAATTGAAAAAGGTACTGGGGAGTAATTAAAACGATCAATGACCTTTTTGGTAATGTAATCAAATTATGGAACATCTCAACTGTATTTTAGGTTACTATGACACTTCCCTTATTTATGACTTCTATCCCTAGTGGTCACTAGATCACTTTTTGTTGTTCACAGGATGCTTGTGCTAAAATGGATATCAGCAATAACCTACCCGAAGAGAATAGGTGTATTTCATTTTAAAAAATAAAGACGACTTAAATAAATACTTGTTATAGAACATGATGTGTATACATGACTACTTGGTCTTGCTAGACGGAGCTGATGTGTTCCCGCCTATCCCAATATTGGAGTTGCCTGACTGTTACGGTCCAGGTACTTTGTTCTAACTTGTGCTCCTGTACCATATTCTGTATTTATAAAATGTAAAACCCTGATCTTATGAGCTGTATGTTGACTTCTCTTCAACCTCCCCTGTCCGTAAATTGTTTTACTAAATAAAATATAAATTAAAAAAATGCCATGGTGATTGAACAGGTTTTTATAAAAACTGCTCATCCATACCAAAATTCAGTGCAAATAGAACAGTTACTGAAAACATCTGCCCTGCATCATGTAAAAAATACTTTCTATATATACTTAGCAGTGTTTATGGAGCAAGTTGGTTGCCAGAAAAATGGAATCAGTACACAAAGTTCCATGTTTCCTTTTTAATCAATAAAGCTCAGTCCCAACATGAATATTATAAGGCAGGAAAGAGCCAGGAAGAGGAAGAAAAATGGAAGCGAAGGAGAGAGAAAGGAAGGGGAAAGACAGAAAAAAAGATAGGCAAGAGAAATGAAAAGTAACTAATAAAAGAGGGAGGAAAGGAGAGAGAGAAGATGAGAAACATGTATTAAATGAATGCAGGTCGAAACAAGGAAGTAAGAGAAATGTGATGGGATACAGAAGAGAAGATAGGAATGAGAGACCTGTAAACATGTAGAAAGAATAACAAAGAAAGAGAAAAAGATAACATGAACAAAGAAACAAGCGAGCGAAAGAAGCACCAGAGAGGAAAAAAAAAAGTGGAGTGATTACAATTATGGATCATCAGAGAATTTCTGCATAAACACGATGTTCACAAATCAACACATTAGGATGAGGCCTCTCTGCCTTCATTATTCTCCTGTACAGGAAATCTCTGCTTAATTGGATTATCAGAGCTAAGAGGAAATGTTAGTTGATAATATGAAGATCTGCTCAGTTATGTGCACACAACATTCGGGCAATCAATATAATCAGCAAGAACCTCCCAGGAGCTCATTAGGAATGTGCTCAGAGATTAGAGGAGTTATAAACTGGTGTCATACTGAAAGAATTTACCACATCTGAATGGAAGCGTACAATTCTGGTGTCTAACGCCACCAGGGGTCTTATACAGCAAAGACTTTAGCTACTACAATAAACATTCCACTGCACAATATATGTGCATTAAAGTGAAACTCTACATGATTTATCCACTCGTCCCCCCTGCCCCACCCCATTTTTTTTTTTTTTGAACCCTATACATATCTTTTCTCCTGAGGTCTACTTGCCGGACCAGTGATGCTGTTGTTCTGGCAACAGGCATTCTTCCAGGACTGAGTGGCATTCACATAATGAGGTGTGAACAACGCTCACTTCTGGAACACTGGGAGCTAAGCCTGTGTGATGATCGTCCCTGGGGGGGGTGGAGGGTGTTTGATGTAACTGCCAGGCTAGGCTCACAAAAAATGGGCTTCCAAGGAAGAAGTCAGAGACAGCCCTGCAGGTTGAAGAGGGGACCACTACTTATTTATCTTTTTAATATACAGGGGTGAGGAAGGGATCTAAAAAAAAAACAAAATTATGAAAAACGAAACCTTGGAGTTTTAACGATGCTTCCCTGGCTGGTTGACGAGGAGTTAAATCTTTGGTTGGTTATTTGTACAGCGTACCCCTCCCTCTCCCAACTGCAAGCTGTAGTATCACCTGCTGGTCACCGACATCACTACTGTCCCCTGTAGGGATGTAGCGACTGGTAGGAGGAACCACAGACTCCAGCTGGGGACAATGCAGAGCCTGACAGCAACAGAGAAAGCTGGCAGCAGAGAGAGAAGATTTTACTCACTGTTTGCTACACGGTTACATTTTCAGTGTTTTCCTTACAGGGTGTTTTTGATTAGATCTGGTTATCCTAGTGACAGGGGTCACTTTATTCACCTACATACTGCCGTATTAAATAGAAAAAAAAAAAGAATGCACAGAGGTGGATGTGTATTTCTGGAGTACCGTTTATAAACAGCAGAGAGAACACACTCAAACGACCATTGTGAATTGCAGTCACCTGAGCTATCGTTTGATAGCTCATATAGTCAGGACAGTACACAGCCAATTTAGCTCTGTACTTTGTGATTGCTGTGAACCAATCACAGCCATTAAAACAATCAGCCCTTTTACAACAAACGAAGCTCCACTTCCTCCATTGCAAAGAAGCTGAATGTTTGAAAACACATCAGGAAACAGCGGTTAAAATGTGAACGTGGGGTGTCCTAAAGGGCCAATGACCACCAATGATTATGGAATTTTTTTTTTTTTATTGGACGGTGGGGAAGGGGCCTTTTTGCCTTTATGTATAAAAAAAATCCCCAGTGGTTATTAAATACCAAAAAAAAAAAAAAAACTATCATAAAAAAATTACATAAAATTAAATTGGTTACAGTGATGCATGACCAAGTATTTGTCAAAACTATCACATTGCTGAAAACTGAGACGTTATCTGGTAATTAAAGGGTATATACACATTCCAATACTCAAGTGGTTAGAAATCTCACACAGGATACCACAACTGTCATGCCCATCCGCAATGTGACCACTTTGTATTGCACACAGTTTAAAGATGACACAGAACCGAAGTATATTAAATCACACCCTGGCCAAGCTGACATGGAAATACACATGTGCTTGCGATAAACTGCCCCACCTACAAGTGCCACAACTCTTTATTATAAACCAACTGAGCTTGTCATCATTTGTTCTGCTGGGCAAGACAGTCTACAAAAAAAAAAAAAAAAAAAGTTATTAAGTTGTGTTGATGTGCATACAGTGAGGAACAGAGGTATTTGAACACCCTGCGATTTTGCAGTCTCCCTCGGACTGGGGCTCCATGCAAGATCTCACCTCGTGGGGTACCACTGATAAGAAAAGTGAGGAATCAGCCCAGAACTACAAGGGAGGAGATGGTCAATGACATGAAGAGAGCTGGGACCACAGTTTCAAAGGTCACTGTCGGTAGAACACTACACCGTCATGGTTTCAAATCATGCATTGCACGGAAGGTTCCCCTGCTCAAGTCATCACATGTCCAGGCCCGTCTGAAGTTTGCCCATGACCATCTGGATGATCCAGAGGAGGCATGGGAGAAAGTCATGTGGTCAGATGAGACCAAAGTAGAATTTTTTGGTCTAAACTTCACTCGTCGTGTTTGGAGGAAAAAAGGATGAGTTGCATTCCAAGAACACCATCCCTACTGTGAAGCATGGGGGTGGTAATATCATGCTTTGGGGGTGCTTTTCTGTGAAGGGGACAGGACGACTGCACTGTATTAAGGAGAGGATGAATGGGGCCATTTATTGTGAGATTTTGAGCAACAACCTCCTTCCCTCAGTCAGAGCATTGAAGATGGGTCATGGCTGGGTCTTCCAACATGACAACGACCCGAAGCACACAGCCAGGATAACCAAGGAGTGGCTCCGTAAGAAGCATATCAAGGTTCTGGAGTGGCCTAGCCAGTCTCCAGACCTAAATCCAATAGAACATCTTTAGAGGGAGCTGAAACTCCGTGTTGCTCAGCGACAGCCCCGAAACCTGACAGATCTAGAGGAGATCTGTGTGGAGGAGTGGGCCAAAATCCCTGTTGCAGTGCAAACCTGGTCAAGGGCTACAGGAAACGTTTGACCTCTGTAATTGCAAACAAAGGCTTCTGTACCAAATATTAACACTGATTTTCTCAGCTGTTCAAATACTTATGTTCAGCAGTGCAAGACAAATACATTCTTTAAAAATCATACAATGTGATTGCCTGAATTTTTTTTTAAATTCTCTCTCAGAGTGGGAATGCACCTACAATGTGAATTTCAGACCCCTCCATGATTTCTAAGTGGGAGAACTTGCAAAATCGCAGGGTGTTCAAATACCTCTGTTCCTCACTGTATGTGCTAACAAGGGACATGCCGATAGTAGCAGAATAACAGATGCGCAGAAGAAAAAAAAAAAAATCAGGTCTCCTGTCCTGCTAAACAGGTATTGTGCTGTGTGGCAAATCTGTTTAAATCTCGGGACTGGATGAACAGAAATACAAATCCTTTGGCAGGTAAAATGCTCTCATAAATTATCTGTGTATTTAGCGGTTTGCCTGGAGGTCGGCTTTAACCAACACTGCTCATGATGCGCACTTAGCCTTCAGTGACCTCTAGTTATGAAAGAATTGTCCTGTGTGTGGGGTGGAATAGTTGCAACACTGTTGAAGACCAATAAAACCAACTACAGAGAAGAAAGCTACATTACTGAAGAGAAAAGCCCCCAAGTTGGCCAGTATTTGCTCCACTGTTACCTGCAGGTCTTTTAGGTAAGCAATTTCGTTTGGCAAAGACTCAAGCTTGTTCTCTTCGAGATCCAACTCCCTCAGCTTGCGCAGATTCCCAATACCATGTGGCAGCTTCTTTAAGAGATTGTTTGATAGAGTTAAAACCTGTAAAAATATGCAGAAGGTTTAGTAGGAAGGGAAGCTTCAGACACCCACTGGAAGATAAACAGGATCTGTGCTAATGGAAGAAATACCTCAATAGAGACTAAACCAGACACATCTTCTGGGATTTTTGTTAGCTGGTTGGTGGCCAGGTTCAGCTCCACCATACTCGTCCATGTGCCGAAATCCAAGGGTAAAGAAGTTAGCTGATTGTCCTGTTAAAGTGAAAAAAGTGGAATTATTAGGATTTATGTGAAGGAATATTACTTATATAATATACAAAATATTACAATAATATACAAAATATAATAATAATATAATAATAAAAAATAAAATATAAATAATATTACAAAATATTACAGAAGAGACTTAAGGAGAAGAGGAACAAAACAAAGGATTTTTTTTTTTAAGCAAACGTAACCTTACAACATAAAAGCTCATTCATTTTAACATTTGCGCCCACTAGTGATCCCCACAGGTAACTGCTGGCTGTGCAGACAGCCATATATTTCTGACACCACTGACCTGTCACTGAAGTGTACTGGGCGCAGTGGCCGCAGCTAGGAAATGGAAATGAAGGCAGCCAAACTAGTTTTAAAATTTTAAAGCAGTCCTTCATCCTCAAGTGTATGTTGCCTCCTATCTCCCCTTGCCCCCCTCCCCAGCAAGTCATTTGCCTAGATGCATGACGTGAATTCTACCCTCTATGCCTCCTGTGAGGTGCATGTCGCATCTCAGAAGGCATAGTCCTTCATTGAGATAGGAAGGGCATGAGCCTAGCGGTGTGTCAATTGTGAAGATCGGTGGCTGAACCCAGAAAAGCCAGAGGGCCTCACGATGACATCAGATAAGATGATGGTGGCATGGGACAGAATTCTGAGAGGATTCTGCAGGACACCACTGGGTGAGTATCGTAAATGGTTCCAACTCACCATAGTTGCCATTCGAATGGGAAAAAAAAAGTGGAGATCCGCTTTAAGAAATCGCCAACTCCAGCAAAAACTTTTTTAGCAGTAACAGTTTTCCTTATGTAATAAAGGTTTTAGCACCATAAATAAAAAGCTGACAGTTTGCTTCACCTCTGTTGGTCTAATAGTTTGCCCTATCCTCTGTAAATGGCACTTTTAGATGTGGAGAAAAATACATAGACAGAAAAAAAAACAATACAATGTATATACAGAATACCATCATTGCAGGTAAAACCATATACAGCAAACGTGTTTTTATGTGACCAAGCCCAAAAGATATAGAACGCTGAAAATGTTTTTTTGCTGGAAAAAATATTTTTAGACTTTAAAGCTGAAGTTAGATATGATTATTATAGCTACATTAGCCCATCTTAGACCAAAGTAAAATGACTGCATATCTCATACCAGACCGATCCCTGTGTAAGCTGCAAAACTCTGTAGTAATACATCTACTACAGTAATAGCAGCAGTCGTCCACAACCAGAGCTGAGGGGCTGCCCTTCTGCATAGTGGAGTTGCTTGCTTGCCACTGGTCCCACTCAGAGAAAGCCTTGTTTTCAATAAATTCAAGGAGTTCTCTGATAAGATGAAGTGGAGATTGTGACATCACTGCCTCATCCAATCAGAGAACATCTTTTCTCGATGGAAATAAATGCAAGGCTTTCTCTGAATGGTGGCAGTGCCAAGAAGGCAACCCCTGTGGTTACTACACAGAAGAACAGTAGAACTGATAACCTAATGGACCAATGTACCGACCATGCCTAAAAATGTTAGCTTTAAAGGCTGACAGTACAGAAGCGCTCTCTTCACAAAACAATCACTACTGAACAGGTCAGAACTCACCTTCATATTCAGCTTACTTAATACTTTAGCTCTGGAGAAAATTCCAAATGGAATTTTGTTAATACGATTATGCTCCATGTTGAGGGAGTAGATAGTGGAAAACTGTGAGGGCCCGCCCACCGGATAGGACTGGAAACAGTTCCTGGCAAGGGTTAAACTTGTCATTTTCACCAGGCTGGACAGCAGACCCTGTGGAGAAAACACAGGCAAGTTTACCTTTGAGTCACAATACAATGTCTTTGCTCATTTTACAATTGGGTAATAATAAACAGTGTGTATGGACCTGGGGAAAGCATACAAAACTCGGCGGTGCATCGCTACAGAGATCACCAGCAGGAGGAAGGAGGTTCTGTTTCCTCTATATAGATCTTTATATCACTATAGGGGATCACCTACAGGAAGGAGGTTGTGATTCCACTATATAGATATTTATATCATTAGAGGGATCACCAGCAGGAGGAAAAAAGTGCCGATTCCTCTATATCAGTGGTTGTCAACTTATGAGCTAAAAGGTGCCTCAAATTCAGGCCTTGACATCAGCAAAGGGCTGCACATAATGCATTATATGTAATGCTTGAGGGACTGTCAGACACTTCAGACCTAATACGGGAAATGAGGGTCAGAGTGCGGACATGCTTCAATTTTGGCTGGGGATATGCTGCAGAAGACAATACGAAACTGGGAACATGTCAGAGTAGACAACAGGGCTATTGCTCCAATCAATGTTCCCACTACAGACTGCTGAGGTCCGAGGGCCAAACATCATTACCAAGGGGCACTATATAGATCTTTAGTTATTAGATGGATCACCAGCTGGGAGGAAGGAGGTCCTGTCATCTATTTTGATCTTTACTTATCATTAAAGGGGTCATCTGCAGGAGGAAGTCCTGATTCCTCTATACAGATCCTTAGTTACCACTAGAGGAATCACCAGTGGGAGGAAGGAGGTCCTGATTCCTCTATAGGGGCAGGGGTGTGGAAATTAAAAAAAAAAAAAAAAAAAAAACTACAAGGGACTAAATTGAGGTCCCAATCTACTTGTCCTGATTAAAATTTTTTTGTTTTTACCAAAACACCCAGGGACTAGCAAGGAGGGGGGAGACCTTGCAGTGTAACAAGCACAGATTGGGTGCTCGTCAAGAAAGGCTTTCTTAGCGCTCAGCAGAAGTGCATCCACTGAACATGTAAATGAGGCACCGACCCCAGTGAAGGGGGAAGGAAACCTAGAATCCCTCAGGTGATCCTCATACATGGAAGCACTTGGGTGCTCAGCACACGTATGCCGCATGTCTATACTCCATGGGGTGGAAACCAGGAGCTCAGGGCGGTTAGGCTGTGTAACTTTCCTGCCTGCAGTGTGAGGTGACACAATGACGGGCCTGGCTCAGGGAGGAGTGTGGTGGTGCTCCCAGGCTCTGGAGGACAAGCAAGGTTAGCAGACACCTCCAGGCCCAGGCAGGTGGGCTGGATTATTATTACTCAGCAGTAGTCAGTGTATTGGACAGAAGGGATGGGACTGTACTACCTGAAATCTGGTCAGTGGGATCGGTGGACCACATGCCACCCCCACGCCATACACACACACACACTTCGGGATGTTGTTGTCGTCAGTGGAATGAAGAGCACCACTATATACAGGCCAAGAAGGAACTACACTTCCCGGCAGGCTGTGAGAGAGGGAAGTCCATACCAGAGCAGACCTGGCAGCAAATAGGTGGCGGGGGTGTGGGCAACTGGCAGATGATTGGCCATTGGATGGCAACATGTGGGCTCTATGAGAAAGGCAAGGGGCTGAACCTGCAGATAGCTGGAGGCGGCAAAATTAAGCTCTGGTGTCCGCTCTGTTAAGGGGCAAAATAAATAAATAAATGTAAAAAAAGGAAGTAAACCCTGCTTCAGTCGGTTGATAGAAATTGTACATCCCCCGCCCCCACAATACCACATTTGGTATTAGGGGGAGGAATAGTGCCCTATCGTTGGTATTATCGGAAGGAATAGTGCCCCCCTTATTGGTGTCAATGGCGGAATAGTGTCTCATATCAGTGAGGGGCTCAAGGGACAAATAAAGGTTAGCAGAGGGCAACATTTGGCCCCAGGGCTGCAGTTTGGAGACCACTACTCTATATAGATCTCAAGTTATCTCTAGAGGGTCACCAGCAGGAGGTCTTGATTCCTCTATATATTTATCTCTAGAGGGATCACCAGTCCTGAAGATCTTACTTACAAAAAGATATTGATCAGCCAGAATGAGTCCAGAAACGGGCAACAAACATGGGGGCATGACCTTAAAACTAAGAGGAAATTTCAAAACTATTCTAAGAAAGTAATATTTTAGAGAAAAAGTAGTTGATTCTTGAAACAGATGTTGATTCTAGTAAACAGTAAAGCTGGCCATACATTATACAATTTTCTTTTTCAATTTCCTTTAAATGTCCCTTCAACTATGTAGTGGAAGGGCCTGTCTGATTGCATACAAATTAAAAGTGTTTAGGTTTGACCTCATACCATATGGTTTTGGTAAATCTAAAGGAAAATTGTACAAGATAACTGAATAATGTATGGCCAGCCTAAATGAATTTAAACATTTTCGAGACAAACATAGATCTAAACCAAGACAAAAACCCCCCCCCAAAAAAACAAAAAAAAAGGCAGATGCATCACAGCTTACAACACAAGAGCAATAAGATGAAATCCAATTAAGAGTTAAAAAGAAAAATGTAAAAAAGTCTCAATAAACCAGCCTATGGGGCTTTTGCAGCTCTTTCTACAAAGTTCCAGGCAAGTTAGGGTTAAAACTACAGAATGGAAGCATGTTGAAACCTTTTACACCTAAAACATACAGGAGAGGGGGAGGATCAGTGGCGAAAAAAAAACAGCTCGTGCCTCTTCTGAAACCAGCAACACAACGGCAAATATGGTTGGCAGGGCGTGTTTACACAGAGCAGAGAAATTATTGCCAATTGCTACAATCATGACTAATTTATGAAGCAATCTGCGGAGAATTCAGCTTGCCATGTTGACAGTAACCACGCCGCTGATGTCTCAGGGAGAGGGGCTCGATGGATGCAGCCCGGGAAGGGATTTAAAGGTGAACTCCATCCTACAGCAGGATACTGTTATGACAAGCTTCTAAAATTGCCGATTTCCATTAAGGAAGTCCATTAGGGATGCGTCCATTAAGCAGATCAAAGCTCTCACTTTATTGGCATTGTAACACTGAAAAAAAACTTGAAAAATGATAATTGTCTACTCGGAAAGTTGATGAAAGCATGCAGATAAATGATAAAAGATGCGTTTCTAGAACCTTTTTGAACCTGGTTGCTGTTGGAGCATAGCAGGAAAAGCACAACTAATTCTAAGGCTCGCCATGCATGATTTGTTTTTTTTTTTCTTAACAAATTCCTCCATCCACACAAGTGAAGTGGATGGAGGAATCCTACCTCCATCCATCTGCACCTCTCTCTGAGAATACACTGATCCCTGTCTGGAGCCCATTGGCTATCAACGTTGATCACTGGAAAATTTTCCAACCTGTTCCTTCGATAGTAGTCGGTTAAATAATTGACTTCTGTATAGAGGGGGAGGCCACATCGATTAAATTTCCTATGGCCCCTGCTGGATCAATGTATGGCCAGCTTAAAGTGGAACTTTAGTCAGAAAATTAGGTCCTGCTAGATCACTTCAGGCTGGCCCCTTTTGTAGGTATAGCTATGTAAAACATTACAAATAAGTGCCTATACTGTTTAAAATGCAGTAATACACTGTCTCACCCTGCTCTGCACATGCTCAGTTTCTCTCTGTTCATCAGTGTGCCAAATTTGTAGGGGCCAATCTGCTGACAGCCTAAAGAGTTACTGCTGTTCAGGGGATCTGGGCTTCAGCAAAATGGCAGCCTCCAGCAAGAAGAAAGAGAAGCAATGCTGGAAGGAATTTACAGCACACACTAATTTTGGTAGCATAATTAATAATGTGAAATGTATGTTCCTTGCTTAGAAACATGGATTTTTTTCAAGTTGTTATGGGTAAAGTTCCACTTTAAGAGTATAAAGGGTCAGGACAGATAAATGGAAGACACTTTTGCAGATCTGGTTTAAGAGACGCTGTCAACTTATGATTCAGAGTAGTTATAGAGCTTCTTAAAACACATATCTGGAGCAAACCCTTAATTTTTCCCACACGTTTTTGCTAAATATTTACTATAAATCCCCAAACAGTATATATTTTCTGAAAGCAGAGGCCCTCTAAAATAAAATGGCAGCAGTTGAAATTTTTTTTTGTTGCACAAGATTTCAAAAAAAAAAAAAAAAAACAAAAACCCCAAAACCAAAACCATTGAAATACATACCTTTTTACACAATGCAGAGGATTAACCCCTTAGGTTGCACAGTGACTATAACAAGTACGCTTTACTGAATATACAGACTGATTTCACAGTTAAGGGTTTAGTAACACTTTAAGCCTGAATTATGGCCATAGAATTACGGTTTTTAATCCAATGTTCACAGAGATACGTGCGGTGCGAACAATGTTTCCATCCACTTGCAGGCAGGCTCTGTATGCATTCACATGTAAGCACTAGGGTGGTTAAATATATATATATATATATATATATATATAAATAACATACACACACACATATACATACACACACACACTCATATACATACATACACACACACATACACACACATACAGTCAGGTCCATAAATATTGGGACATCGACACAATTCTAACATTTTTGGCTCTATACACCACCACAATGGATTTGAAATGAAACGAACAAGACATGCTTTAACTGCAGACTGTCAGCTTTAATTTGAGGGTATACATCCAAATCAGGTGAACGGTGTAGAAATTACAACAGTTTGCATATGTGCCTCCCACTTGTTAAGGGACCAAAAGTAATGGGACAATTGGCTTCTCAGCTGTTCCATGGCCAGGTGTGTGTTATTCCTTCATTATCCCAATTACAATGAGCAGATAAAAGGTCCAGAGTTCATTTCAAGTGTGCTATTTGCATTTGGAATCTGTTGCTGTCAACTCTCAAGATGAGATCCAAAGAACTGTCACTATCAGTGAAGCAAGCCATCATTAGGCTGAAAAAACAAAATAAACCCATCAGAGAGAAAGTAAAAACATTAGGCGTGGCCAAAACAACTGTTTGGAACATTCTTAAAAAGAAGGAACGCACCGGTGAGCTCAGCAACACCAAAAGACCCGGAAGACCACAAAAAATAACTGTGGTGTATGACCGAAGAATTCTTTCCCTGGTGAAGAAAACACCCTTCACAACAGTTGGCCAGATCAAGAACACTCTCCAGGAGGTAGGTGTATGCGTGTCAAAGTCAACAATCAAGAGAAGACTTCACCAGAGTGAATACAGAGGGTTCACCACAAGATGTAAACCATTGGTGAGCCTCAAAAACAGGAAGGCCAGATTAGAGTTTGCCAAACGACATATAAAAAAGCCTTCACAGTTCTGGAACAACATCCTATGGACAGATGAGACCAAGATCAACTTGTACCAGAGTGATGGGAAGAGAGGAGTATGGAGAAGGAAAGGAACTGCTCATGATCCTAAGCATACCACCTCATCAGTGAAGCATGGTGGTGGTAGTGTCATGGCGTGGGCATGTATGGCTGCCAATGGAACTGGTTCTCTTGTATTTATTGATGATGTGACTGCTGACAAAAGCAGCAGGATGAATTCTGAAGTGTTTCGAGAATATTATCTGCTCATATTCAGCGAAATGCTTCACAACTCATTGGACGCTTCACAGTGCAGATGGACAATGACCCAAAGCATACTGCAAAAGCAACCAAAGGGTTATTTAAGGGAAAGAAGTGGAATGTTCTGCAATGGCCAAGTCAATCACCTGACCTGAATCCGATTGAGCATGCATTTCACTTGCTGAAGACAAAACTGAAGGGAAAATGCCCCAAGAACAAGCAGGAACTGAAGACAGTTGCAGTAGAGGCCTGGCAGAGCATCACCAGGGATGAAACCCAGCGTCTGGTGATGTCTATGCGTTCCAGACTTCAGGCTGTAATTGACTGCAAAGGATTTGCAACCAAGTATTAAAAAGTGAAAGTTTGATTTATGATTATTATTCTGTCCCATTACTTTTGGTCCCTTAACAAGTGGGAGGCACATATGCAAACTGTTGTAATTCCTACACCGTTCACCTGATTTGGATATAATACCCTCAAATTAAAGCGGACAGTCTACAGTTAAAGCACATCTTGTTTGTTTCATTTCAAATCCATTGTGGTGGTGTATAGAGCCAAAAATGTTAGAATTGTGTCGATGTCCCAATATTTATGGACCCGACTGTACATATACACACACACACACACACACACACACACACACACACATATATACATACATACACACACACATATATACATACACACACATATACATACACACACACACACACACACACACACACACACACATACATACACACACACACACACACACACATATACAGTTGCAAGAAAAAGTATGTGAACCCCTTGGGAATACGTGGAGTTTTGCATGAATTGGGCATAAAATGTGCTCTGAACGTCATGTAAGTCACAACAATAGAAGAACACAGTCTGCTGAACATAATACTACACAAATATTAGATGTTGCCATGGTTTAATTGCACATAACATGTAAACATTCACAGTGCAGGGAGGAAAAAGTATGTGAACCTTTGGACTTAATAACTGGTTGACCCTCCTTTGGCAGCAATAACCTCAACCAAACGTTTCCTGTAATTGCAGATCAGACCTGCACAACGATCTGGAGTCATTTTGGACCACTCCTCTTCACAAAACTGTTTCAGTGTAGCAATATTCTTGGGATGTCTGGTGTGAATCGCTCTCTTAAGGTCATGCCACAGCATTTCAATCGGGTTGAGGTCAGGACTCTGACTGGGCCACTCCAGAAGGCGTATTCTGTGCTGTTGCAGCCATTGTTTTGTTGAATTACTTGTATGCTTTGGGTCATTGTCCTGTTGCATCACCCATCCTCTGCGGTGCTTCAGTTGGTGGACAGATGGTCGTACGTTTTCCTGCAAAATGTCTTGATAAACTCTGGAATTCATTTTCCCATCAATAACAATCCGTCCAGGCCCTGGGGCAGTAAAGCAGCCCCAAACCATGATGCTCCCTCCGCCATGTTTTACAGTGGGGATGAGGTTTTGATGTTGGTGTGCTGTGCCTTTTTTTCTCCACACATAGTGTTGTGTGTTCTTCCCAAACAACTCAATCTTGGTTTCATCTGTCCACAGTATATTTTGCCAGTAGTGCTGTGGAACATCCAGGTGCTCTTTTGCAAACTTCAAACGTGCTGCAATATTCTTTTTGGACAGCAATGGCTTCCTCCGTGGTGTCCTCCCATGTACTCCATTCTTGTTTAATGTTTTCCTTATTGTAGATGTGTCAACAAAAATGTTAGCATGTGCCAGAGATTTCTGTAGGTCTTTAGCTGACACTCTGGGATTCTTCTTTACCTCATGCAGCATTCTGCGCTGTGCTCTTGCAGTCATTTTTACAGGACGACCACGCCTAGGGAGAGTAGCAACAGTGCTAAACTTTCCCCATTTGTAGACAGTCTGTCTTACCGTGGACACATGAACATCAAGGCTTTTGGAGATACTTTTGTAACCCTTTCCAGCTTCATGCAAGTCAACAATTCTTGATCGTAGATCTTCTGAGAGCTCTTTTCTGCGAGGCATGGTTCACACCAGACAGTGCTTCTTGAAACCAGTAAACCCAAAACAGGTGTGTGTTTTTTAAGGGCAGGACAGCTGTCAGCAACACATCCAATGTTATTACACTGATTGGCGTCAAGGTTGGCTCACTCTTGGCTCCAATTAGCTCTGGGAGAAGTCATTAAGCTAGGGCCTCACATACTTTTTCCTCCCTGCACTGTGAATGTTTACATGTTATGTGCAATTAAACCATGGCAACATCTAATGTTTGTGTAGTATTATGTTCAGCAGACTGTGTTCTTCTATTGCTGTGACTTAGATGACGGTCAGAGCACATTTTATGCCCAATTCATGCAAAACTCCACGTAATCCCAAGGGGTTCACATACTTTTTCTTGCAGCTGTACATACACACACACATATACATACACACACACACATATACATACACACTCATACATATACACACACATATACATATACACACACACATACATACACACACACATACTTTTTTTTTTCTTTTTTTTTACACTTTGAATGTTTTTTCCTTTAAAGTGAAATACCAGTCAAAACCTACTACAGTATTTAGGAATGCCTAACTAAAACTGGAAATGACAGAAGTGCTTGCTGCTTTCAGCTTCATTAAATCGCAAAGGAGATCAGGGAACGGATGTTCCTCAATCTCTCCCTGCTCTAATACACTAGCCAGTTTACTGTGACCCAGCACTCTTTTACTGAACAGCCAATTCCCCCCACTCAAACCCAGTCATACCCATCTTCACAGTGCTCCACTGCAACTCCCATCTCCTTCCATGCATAAATAATGGAGCTTACAGGGAGCAGGCATCATCTCAACTATGTGGCAGTGTTCAGACCTAGCAACTAGCCATTAAGACCATGCAACTACATCACCAAACTAGTCATAATTCAGTCATTTAAGTCATATTCATTGAAGTCAAACAACACCAAAACAGTTGTTTCCCGACATAAAGGGCATACATGTGAAAGATTTCTGCAATGTTCGACCCTGTACTCCAGCTGGGATACAGAAAGGTGGTCTCTGTATAGGACTGTTTTACTGAGAAGAGAGGGCATTTAATTTAAAGGGGCCCTACAACAAAAAAACAACAAAAACACACAAAAGACTTTTTACCACTAATCCTACTGGGCAGGGCAGAATGTATGGGCAGGCTAAAGCTTTGGCTGACTAAAGGGACACAACAAGGACTCCTTTTAAAATGGAAATAACCTACAAGAAAAGTGTAAAGGAGGGAGGTTGCTGTAGTTTCAGCAGCTGGTCTTTTGCAGGCAGAATTGGCAAAGGAATCTCAGCAAAATGTGTGACGCGCACCCCAAACATGGTGTGATTTTTCCGCAACTGTCGCAACAAAACGCATTTGTAAAAACATGGTTGGCTGAGCCAGAATTCAGGTCCTTTGGCATGAAAAACAAGCACAGCAAAGCTCATTTAAGTGAAATGAGCGTGAATCAAACTTTTAAAAGTGTGTGCGGGAGCCCGCGTTCCTGCTACGAGATACATGTGGCAATGCTCAGCCAGTTAACAAGCACTTTGCCATCAAATGAAATGAATCACATGCTGCCCGCACCCAGCAGCACTGTTTTCACTGTGGCTGAAGACAGCACCAGGGGAGCAAATAGATGGTGAGTATGTACTGCTGGGGAGCAAGAAAAAGAAATAGTTAGCTTTTCAGTTTAAAGTGTCCAAAACAGACAGGTAATTAGACGTCATAACTTGTCTAACTCTTGGTGAAGGAAGGAGACTATTTTATCTTACCTCTGGTAAAGTGGAAATATTGTTATTCTCCACGTTTAATTCATCAAGTTCGCTGCACCTCGCTAAGGATCGCGGGATGGCCGACAGCCTGTTGTAGCGCAGCCCCAAGCGGTTCAAGCTGGACAGATTTCCTGCAGAAAACAGAACAGACATAAGTGTCCTGCATGCTGGACTTCTTGCAGAACCAAGAATACTGCTGGAAGGGCAAATTGGGGCTGGTAGCCTCAACCAGGAAAGACACAACTGATTTAAGCCCCATGCATCCACTATGAAGATGAAGATTACGTGGGAGAGAGTTTACATACAGTATAAATGACACCTCTCCCCTCTCAGCCCTGACGACGATCGCCAGCCGGGCCTCGGTGATTGACATCCCCAGCAGCCAATAGCACCCCGGAGGACACATGTGCCCCCTACTACCCGGGAATGCAAATCACACACACTAAAATTATATTTTATATATATATATATATATATATATATATATATATATATATATATATATATATATATATATATATATATATATATATATATATACAGTCATGGCCGAAATTGTTGGCACCCTTGATATTTTTCCTGAAAATCAAGTATTTCACACAAAAAAGGTATTGCATTAACACATGTTTTGCTATACACATGTTTATTCCCTTTGTATGTATTGGAACAAATATAAAACAGAGGCAGAAAAGCAAATATGACATAATGTCACACAAAACCCCAAAAATGGGCTGGACAAAAGTATTGGCACCCTTAACTTAATATTTGGTTGCACACCCTTTGGAAAACATAACTGAAATCAGTCGCTTCCTATAACCATCAATAAGCTTCTGACACCTCTCACCCGGAATTTTGGACCACTCTTCCTTTGCAAACAGCTCCAGGTCTCTCTTATTGGAAGGACACCTTTTCCCAACAGCAATTTTAAGATCTCTCCACAGGTGTTCAATGGGATTTAGATCTGGGCTCATTGCTGGCCACTTCAGAACTCTCCAGCGCTTCTTTGCCATCCATTTCTGAGTGCTTTTTGACGTATGTTTGGGGTCATTGTCCTGCTGGAAGACCCAGGATCTTGGACGCAAACCCAGCTTTCTGACACTGGGCCCTACAGTGCGACCCAAAATCCTTTGGTAATCCTCAGATTTCATGATGCCTTGCACACAGTCAAGGCACCCAGTGCCAGAGGCAGCAAAACAACCCCAAAACATCATTGAACCTCCACCATATTTTACCGTAGGTACTGTGTTTTGTTCTTTGTAGGCCTCATTCCGTTTTCGGTAAACAGTAGAATGATGTGCTTTACCGAAAAGCTCTATCTTGGTCTCATCTGTCCACAAGACGTTTTCCCAGAAGGCTTTTGGCTTACTCAAGTACATTTTGGCAAACTGTAGTCTTGCTTTTTTATGTCTCTGTGTCAGCAGTGGGGTCCTCCTGGGTCTCCTGCCATAGCGTTTCATTTCATTTAAATGTCGACGGATAGTTCGCGCTGACACTGATGCTCCCTGAGCCTGCAGGACAGCTTGAATGTCTTTGGAACATGTTTGGGGCTGCTTATCCACCATCCGGACTATTCTGCGTTGCAATCTTTCATCAATTTTCCTCATCCGTCCACGACCAGGGAGATTAGCTACAGTGCCATGGGTTGCAAACTTCTTGATAATGTTGCGCACTGTGGACAAAGGCAAATCTAGTTCTCTGGAGATGGACTTGTAACCTTGAGATTGTTGATATTTTGCCACAATTTTGGTTCTCAGGTCCTCAGACAGTTCTCGTCTCCTCTTTCTGTTGTCCATGCTTAGTGTGGCACAGACAGACACACAATGCAAAGGTTAAGTGAACGTCTCTCCTTTTTATCTGCTTTCAGGTGTGATTTCTATATTGCCCACACCTGTTACTTGCCCCAGGTGAGTTTACAGGAGCATCACATGCTTGTAACATTCTTATTTATCCGCAGTTGTGAAAGGGTGCCAATACTTTTGTCCAGCCCATTTTTGGAGGTTTGTGTGACATTATGTCGAATTTGCTTTCTTTCCTCCCTTTTTTTGTTTTGTCCCAATACACACAAAGGGAATAAACATGTGTATAGCAAAACATGTGTTAATGCAATACGTTTCGTGAGAAATACATGATTTCCTGGAGAAATATCAAGGGTGCCAACAATTTCGGCCATGACTGTATAGCAGCACAGTAGCTTAGTGGTTAGCACGTCTGCCTTGCAGTAAATGGGTCATGGGTTCGATTACCGACCATGGCGCTTCCTGCATGGAGTTTGCATGTTCTCCCTGTGTTGCGTGGGTTTCCTCCCACACTCCAAAGACATGCTGGTAGGTTAATTGGCTCCTGTCTAAATTGGCCCTAGTATGTATATGTATGACTGTGAGTTAGGGACCTTAGATTGTACACCCCTTGAGGGTTAGGGACTGATGTGAATGTACAATATATATATATATGTGTGTAAAGCGCTGCATAAATTGACAGCGCTATATAAGTACCTGAAATAAATAAATATACACACATATATACATATCTATCTATCTATCTATATATATATATATATATATATATATATCTATCTATCTACATCTATATACACACATACACATTATTATTATTATACAGGATTTATATAGCGCCAGTTTGCTCAGCGCTTTCCAATACATACACACTCACACATATATACGCACACACATGATTTTGCGCAGACATGCCACCCTGTAGCAGTACTTCTGCTATGTGGCGGAGGGCAACTGATTAAACTTCTCCACAACTTTATCCTTGACCTGTCTGGTGTGTCCTTGGCCTTCATGATGCTGTTTGTTCCCTAATGTTCTCTAACAAACCTCTGAGAGCTTCACACAACAGCTGTATTTATACTGAGATTACATTATACACAGGTAGACTATTTACTAACTAGGTGACTTCTGAAGGCAGTTGGTTCCACTAGATTATAGTTAGGGGTAGCAGAGTAAAGGGGGCTGAATACAAATGCACGCCACACTTTTCAGGTAATTGTAAAGTGGAAGGAAAATAAGTGCTTTTCAATTTTTTTTACAAATATGTGACATTTTGTGTTGGTCTATTGCTTAAAATCCGAATAAAGTACATTTAAGCTTTTGGTTGTAACATGACAAAACGTGGAAAATGTCAAGGGGTATGAATACTTTTTCAAGGCACTGTAACACATGTAGGACATGTGCACACTGCATAGCACATACCTTTTGTGTGCTGCCATGCATTGCTATAATGCATTACAGTGTTTACTTTTTTAAATTCTTTTCTATTCTACGGCACAGTTGCAAGTTCATACTTGTGCTGCAGCATGTCTACATTTGTTCCCAAAGCATACCAACGCAAAGCTTTGGTGTAAGCATAGAACACAGACAGCAATAGTATTTGCTTTGTCCTTGTGGTGAGCCAGTGTTGCTCAGCTCACATCGACGTGCAAGGTGTGTACGATATATATAACAAACCAAAAGGGAGAAAATAAGACAGGCGTTTGTTGGCAGGGCCGGTGCACAAAGAACGTATACAGAAACGCATGCCGCATTCCCGTGCGATTCCTGCACAATCCGATTTTGCAGCCCATTCATTTGCATTGGCTGGAAATAGCATTGGAATGCAGAAAATGTAACGTATGCACTACTTTTAACCTCCTTAGCGGTATTCCCGAGTGTAGCTCGGGATAGAACTTCATTACCAAGAGCGGTAACCCCGAGCTACACTCGGGCTTGCCATGCGGCGTTCTCCAGGGGTCCCTGCAGCACTTACCTTGTCCTTCACTCCCACGATGTGTCCCCTGCAGCGTCCCCGGCCATCTCCTCCGGCCGATGCTGGCATCCGGCTTCCGTGTTTCGGTCCCTGTGATGTCGGGACGTACGGGCGCCGGAACCGGTGGGAAATTTGACATTTTTTAAAAATTTCATTTTTGCTGTCATTGCTGTTTCAATGCATTTCACATACATTTTGTCCCGAGTGCTTTGTCCTGCGCCCTGCCTGCATTTTGAATGTTCTTTCTGCCTGGAAACTTAGAAAAGTCCATGGCGTCCAAAAAGCGTCCCTTTAGGTCAAAAGCGGTTTTAGACCGGCTAGAGAACAGCGATAGTAAATCAGAACCACTTGCAGAATTGAGTGATAATGATTCGTGGGGGAAATTCATCATCAGACACTGAAAACGATTTTGTGACTTTGCTCAGCGATGTGCGAATTTGCCTCTGTATTTCAAATTTCAGTGTTTTTGGTTTGATTATATTATTGAATCAAATGTATTATTATTATTATATTATTTTTTATGATTATTAAATTATAATTTATGATTTCGTTTTTCAAGTTTTATCATATCCGGAATGTTTACTAGACTCTTGTTCGGACAGATTTCAGTGAGTTATTCCTAAAAATTACAGCCTACAATAAAAAACTACATATTTCCATGCAAAGAAATGTACCGCTTTCAGCACAAAAAAAAAAAAATCGGAAAGAATCATACCGGCAAGGAGGTTAAAAAAGCACCACACCAAATCGCATGGTACTGTGGTACCATGTGATCTGGTGCCTGCAAACTCATTGAGGCATTCAAGTGTGGTGTGGGAAACGCCCTTAAGCCGGCCACACGTGGACTGAAATTCAGCCACGTTCAGCAGGGACCGGCCAAAATTCTATCCATGTATTGGCAGGCTGATTGGATCGACTTGAGTACAACTAGCCTGTTGGATTTATTTACATTTTACTGCTGCCAGCAGCTATAGATGCTAGTAGTAATCATTGTGATCCCGGCAAGGAAGGATCCCCTAGCCCTCCCCCACCCCTAGCAGAACACCCTAGCGGGAGGCATTCCGCCATCCACACTGATGGTGCTGATGATGGAATCAAGCAATTTTTTTTCCTTCCACCTAATGTGGATGAAAAGAAAAACAGAGTAATCTATGGGCTGCCTTGGGGATTACATTAAACTCCAGCTTTCTGTCACTTTAAAATAGTTTGTTTGGACCAAGATGGTCCAAATGAATGATCACCTTCACTCAAATGAACGACTACCTTCACTAACAGAAACACCACTGGGAGCGCAGTATAAAAACTGTATTATTATTATACAGGATTTATAAAGCATGTATGTAGCATCATCCACATAAATTATACAGCACTGTGTTCTGGCACTGGATTGAAGACTCCAATCCCACAACAAAAAGTTGGGCTCAGACATTCACAGGAAGTTTTGTATTTCCTGAAGGCTTCTTCTGGTTGGCTGAGGTGGAGATTAATGTCATCTATCTACATTTTCACCTGTTAGAGAAGGTAATCGTTCGTTTGGACTACCTTGGTCCAAACAAACTATTAAAAAGGGACAAAAAGCTGGCATTAGGCTTTAAGGTTACCAGATTTAAAAATGAAATCCGTGCACACCCTAATGACCACGCCTACTTTTAAACCACGCCCTCACTTGCAGCCACACAATGTTCCCCCTTTTTTCCACTTAAATTCCCTGAAACAATTGGTCAGACTATTAAAAGAAGAGGTAGACATGCAAGGCATAAAAGACAAAATGCTTTGGTAAGCAATTAAGAAAGAATGTGGTGTGTGAAGTGTGGTAGTGAAATATTGGTATGGCCAAATTCCTGTAAAAGTGGGAGGGACTTAAAGGGGCAATGGCAAAACCTGAACCCATGCAGCTTTGAGACAGGAGTAAGCAATGCAAAGGTCAGGTTAATACTAAGTAATGGCAGAGAGAGCAGCGGTCAGGTCAGGAGTAAGTAAAGCAGAGAGAGCAGAGGTCAGGTCAGGAGTAACGCAGAGAGTGCAGAGGTCAGGAGTAACGCAGAGAGTGCAGAGGTCAGGAGTAACGCAGAGAGTGCAGAGGTCAGGAGTAACGCAGAGAGTGCAGAGGTCAGGAGTAACGCAGAGAGTGCAGAGGTCAGGAGTAACGCAGAGAGAGCAGAGGTCAGGAGTAACGCAGAGAGAGCAGAGGTCAGGAGTAACGCAGAGAGAGCAGAGGTCAGGTCAGGAGTAACGCAGAGAGAGCAGAGGTCAGGTCAGGAGTAACGCAGAGAGAGCAGAGGTCAGGTCAGGAGTAACGCAGAGAGAGCAGAGGTCAGGTCAGGAGTAACGCAGAGAGAGCAGAGGTCAGGTCAGGAGTAACGCAGAGAGAGCAGAGGTCAGGTCAGGAGTAACGCAGAGAGAGCAGAGGTCAGGTCAGGAGTAACGCAGAGAGAGCAGAGGTCAGGTCAGGAGTAACGCAGAGAGAGCAGAGGTCAGGTCAGGAGTAACGCAGAGAGAGCAGAGGTCAGGAGTAACGCAGAGAGAGCAGAGGTCAGGAGTAATGCAGAGAGAGCAGAGGTCAGGAGTAACGCAGAGAGAGCAGAGGTCTGGTCAGGAGTAAGTAATGCAGAGAGAGCAGAGATTAGCAGTAAATAATGGCAAAGAGAGCAGGTCAGGATTAAGTATCAGAGAGATCAGGTCAAAAGTAAGAAATGCAGAGAGCGCAGAGGTCTGGTCAACAGTGAGGTGAGGAGTAAGTAACGCAGAAAACACAGAGGTCAGGAGCAAGTATCGCACAGGATGCATTGTAACAAGTGCAGCTACAGTGTATTTAAAATACTTTCCCCTTTGGCTTGGTGGCTCACTAGTTGTGCTTGGTGTGTCATGGTGCCACTTGAAAGTCTGGCATCCCTCTATCACCCTCGCCCCCTTCTCTTTCCCGGTCAAACAGAATGGACAGACAATGGGGTATAACAGATTGGGTACTACAGGCGTCTATGGCATCATCCCTTAGCACTCAGCAGCATACAGTAAACAGGTACCAACTTAAAAGACGCAATGCACAAGTGTCAACCCAAAAAGATGCAGTTTCCCAGGGATTAAAAGGGCTGTTTCTGGGACATTGGGACAGAGATTAACCTTAGTTTGCATATACCGTATTTTTCGCTCCATAAGACGCACTTTTTCCCCCCCAAAAAAGGGGGGAAAATGTCAGTGCGTCTTATGGAGCGAATATAGAGCGGCCGGTCCGGTATTTCCAGCGCCGCCATGTCAGAATACCGGGCTGGCCGCTCAGCTCTGCAGCAGGACCTTATGGAGATGACTGCTGACCTTTGGGGAGGGGGGGGAGCGGGTACCTGAATTTGACAGGTACCCGCTCTTACTTCCGCGGAGTTGTTCCTTGACCTTGCCTGTTCCTCTATTCAGCGGCACGCGGTCTTCCAGGCTTCTGTAATGGCGCTCGGCATGACAGCCGGGTGCCAAGTGCGCATGCGCAAGCAGCGGTGCTTTTTGTGAATGGTAAGGTGGTACCTGGGACACATGACAGATCCCAGAAGCCGCTGGACCAATCACAAAGCACAAGTGCTTCTCGCTCATGCGCACTGGGCACCCGGCTGTCATGCCGAGCGCCATTACAGAAGCCGGGAAGACAGCGCGCGGCTGGATAGAGGAACAGGTAAGATCAAAGAACAACTCCGCGGAAGTAAGAGCGGGTACCTGTCAAATTCAGGTACCCGCCCCCCCCCCTCCCCAAAGGTCAGCAGTCATCTCCATAAGGTCCCGCTGCAGAGCCGAGCGGCCGGTCTGGTCAGCAGTCATCTCCTGTACTGTCCGCAGTCTCTGGTCATCTCCTGTACTGTGTCGCAGTCTCTGGTCGTCTCCTGTACTGTCCGCAGTCTCTGGTCGTCTCCTGTACTGTGTCCGCAGTCTCTGGTCGTCTCCTGTACTGTGTCCGCAGTCTCTGGTCATCTCCTGTACTGTGTCCGCAGTCTCTGGTCATCTCCTGTACTGTGTCCGCAGTCTCTGGTCATCTCCTGTACTGTGTCCGCAGTCTCTGGTCCTCTCCTGTACTGTGTCCGCAGTCTCTGGTCATCTCCTGTACTATGTCCGCAGTCTCTGGTCATCTCCTGTACTGTCCGCAGTCTCTGGTCATCTCCTGTACTGTGTCCGCAGTCTCTGGTCATCTCCTGTACTGTGTCCGCAGTCTCTGGTCATCTCCTGTACTGTGTCCGCAGTCTCTGGTCATCTCCTGTACTGTGTCCGCAGTCTCTGGTCATCTCCTGTACTGTGTCCGCAGTCTCTGGTCATCTCCTGTACTGTGTCCGCAGTCTCTGGTCATCCCCTGTACTGTATCCGCAGTCTCTTGTCATCTCCTGGACTGTGTCCGCAGTCTATGGTCATCTCCTGTACTGTGTCCGCAGTCTCTGGTCATCTCCTGTACTGTGTCCGCAGTCTCTGGTCATCTCCTGTACTGTGTCCGCAGTCTCTGGTCATCTCCTGTACTGTGTCCGCAGTCTCCGGTCATCTCCTGTACTGTGTCCGCAGTCTCTGGTCATCTCCTGTACTGTGTCCGCAGTCTCTGGTCATCTCCTGTACTGTGTCCGCAGTCTCTGGTCATCTCCTGTACTGTGTCCGCAGTCTCTGGTCATCTCCTGTACTGTGTCCGCAGTCTCCGGTCATCTCCTGTACTATGTCTGCAGTCTCTGGTCATCTCCTGTACTATGTCTGCAGTCCATTAGTTCAGAATTTTTTTTTCCTGTTTTCTGCCTCTAAAACCTAGGTGCGTCTTATGGTCAGGTGCGTCTTATGGAGCGAAAAATACGGCACTTTAATTTAGGTGCATTAGTATAGATTGCTGATTTAACAAAATTCACACATGCCAAGGGGTATTTAAAGAAATTTTGTTTTTTGTTTTTTTTTTTTTTAATTCTGCACACAAAAATATAAAATTTCAAGTCTGATGACACCATGCAAAGTGTAAAAAAAACTGCTTTTGCTTGCACCAGCGCCGGCCTGCCACTTTTGGTGCACCTCCAGTCTAGCACACAAAGATATACTTTAGTAAAGGGATTAATGGTGTGAAGGGCTCGTTAAAGCCAACCATCTTCCTCAAACATGAAGGATGGGCTGCAATGCCATGACAAGATTTTACAGGATGACTTCAAAACAGGGGGATTTGGTGAAGTCCGGGTAATGAAGCGTCTCAGCCATGATTTTTAACTTACAGGTTTATCCCATGAAAAAAGAAAAAGGGATTCAAAGGCTGAGAAGTCAATAACTCACACCTCTCCCTCCCCATTGCTGTCAAATTATTCCTCAGACAAGCTTTGTTTGAAATCCTTAAAGGTAGACATAAATGGAATCACTATAATCTCATATATGCTTTGACATGTTAAAGTTATTTCAAAAGTAGTTCTCAATCTTTTAAGGTTTTTTTTTCTGAAAATAATAACTGTTGATCCTGCCATGAAGTTCTATACTCAGGCACTTCCATCATGAGGTGAGAATACTGTGTGCCTGTCTCCTAAAACTGGGTATATAATAGCAGATTTTCTAACAAAAATGTTAATTTTGAAGAACGTTTGGTCAATTTTCTAATCATTAATGGGTTGAAATCAACATTAGTTTTCGACCAGACAAAACAAGATAAAATAAAAACGCAGCAATATTCACTTTAAGGCTCGGTTCACATATGTGCGGGAAGAATGTGGCCCAGCGGGCGGGTGCCATTAATTCTAATGGCACTCCGCCCGCACTGGAAATCGCAACCGCACTGGGAACCGAGGTTCACGTGCGGGTTGCAGTTTCCAAAGAAGTGCAGGGACTTCTTCACTGCGTGTCACGGGGCGCGGGAGTCCATTCAAATGAATGGTCTCTCGTGCCTTTGCAAAATACGCGGCCTGCACAGCCGCATATATGTGAACCAGGGCTAAGGGCTAGTTCACATTAGATGCAGTCCAGTGCGTTTTTTTCTTTTTTAAATACTGGGGCAGCACAGTGGCAAAATGGTTAGCACTTCCGCCTGGCAGTACTTGGGTCGCCGGTTCGAATCCCAGCCAAGGCACCTCCTGCCTGCAGTCTGCATGTTCTCCCTGTGCCTGCGTGGGTTTCCTCAGGGTACTCCGGTTTCCTCTCACACTCCAAAGACATGCTGGTAGGTGAATTGGATCCTGCCTAAATTGTCCCTAGTATGTGTATGTATGAATGTGAGTTAGGGTCCTTAGATTGTACGCCCCTTGAGGGTTAGGGACTGATGTGAATGTACAATATATATGTAAAGCACTGCGTAAATTGACGGCGCTATATAAGTACCTGAAATAAATAACGTGCTCCACTGCACATCGCGCCCCAGCATTGTGGTGTGAGCAGGATACACAGAAGATTATTGTTTTCTATGTACCCCATCAATGACCTACATTTATCCAATGCAGAAAAATGCACATCACTGTAGATAGTGTGAATGAGTCCTTTAACCTCCTCGGCGGTATGATTCTTTCTGATTTTTTGTGCTGAAAGCGGTACCGTTTTTTGCATGGAAATATGTCGTTTTTTATTGTAGGCTGTAATTTTTAGGAATAACTCACTGAAATCTGTCCGAACAAGAGTCTAGTAAACATCCCGGATATGATAAAATTTGAAACACAAAATCATAAATTATAATTTAATTAATAATCATAAAAAATAATAATATAATAATAATAAATTTAATTCAATAATATAATCAAACCAAAAACACTGAAATTTGAAATACAGAGGCAAATTCGCACATCACTGAGTAAAGTCGCAAAATCATTTTCAGTGTCTGATGATGCATTTCCCCCACGAATCATTATCACTCAATTCTGCAAGTGATTCTGATTTACTATCGCTGTTCTCTAGCCGGTCTAAAACCGCTTTTGACGTAAAGGGACGCTTTTTGGACACCATGGACTTTTCTCAGTTTCCAGGCAGAAAGAACAGTCAAAATGCAGACAGGAGACAGGACAAAGCAGTAGGGACAAAATATATGTGAAATGGGTTGAAACAGCAATGACAGCAAAAATTACATTTTTAAAAAATGTCAAATTTCCCACCGGTTCCGGCGCCCGTACGCCCCGACGTCACAGGGACCGGAACACGGAAGCCGGATGCCGGCATCGGCCGGAGGAGATGGCCGGGGATGCTGCAGGGGACACATCGCGGGAGTGAAGGACAAGGTAAGTGCTGCAGGGACCCCCAGAGCAGCGCCGCATGGTAAGCCCGAGTGTAGCTCGGGGTTACTGCTCTTGGTATAGAAATTTTACCCCGAGCTACACTCAGGAATACCGCTAAGGAGGTTAATAAGACATGTTAGAGAGGTAATGAACTCAAGGCAAAGGTCCAGTGAAAGAAAACCCCTCTGACAATTTTTGTTTCTAGATCAAAAGCATTCCTACTGCAGTAATAACAGCTCACAATAGTATGGAGTTTAATAAATGTCCCTCGTAAGACAGAGCAACGAATACAAACTAGATGAAACCACAAACAGGAACAGAAAGCAAAATGAAATGGGCTCTGAAAGATGAAGCCTTCCCTTTAGTCTTGCACAGTTGTACTGGCGCCTCTTCTGTACTGATATTGCTTACTTTGATTTTACTGCACACTGTGAGCGCCTCACATTGTACATTAGAAGCTGCAGCAAGTTCAGATAGCACACACCTCATTTCTTGGCTGGATAGACTTGCATGCAACCTTCCCTAGGCAATGTAACACTGAACCTCCATGACTGAATGAAAAGAAATCCAATGAATGAATGAAAGGGGCGGGCCAGGAACAGTAAGGCCGGGGAAGAAAGGACTAAATGATTTGGGATGGAGGGTTATATATGACTTGCTGCACCTTCCAAACCACAATGTGAGAAGCTCACAGTGTGCCCTGAATTAGAGGAACTAAGGGTATACACGTATTGAAATTTGCCCGATTCATCGAATTTTGATCTGTGTGTACCTCTCCAACAGAAGCTGGTCTAACAATCGGTTTATCGGTTTCTGTTAAACCGGCATTCAATCAGCCACTGCAGTGCTGATCAATGTATTCTGAACTAGTTAAGGTGGGGGACGGGGGGGTTTAGTCTCTGCATCCGCATTGCTTTTATGGATGCAGAAATCTCAGTTTTCTTTTTTTCGTTTCACCCCATTGATGGAGAAAAAAAACAAAAAACCTCAGTATACCCAGCTTATGAAATTTCAGTACAAGAGAAGAGCCTATACAAGACTGAGTGGAATGTTGGAGTTCTGCTTTAGGCTTCACTCACCAAATTTTATTGATTCTTTTTCCTCATAAAGGAGTTTAGCAGCAGCAAAAAATTGTGTGTGTGTGCATTCATGAGTCCTGGTTCACATATATGTGGCCGCGTTTTGCGCAAGCACCAGAGGCCATTCATTTGAATGGATTCCTGTGCCTCGTGACACGCAGAGAAGTCCCTGCACTTCTTCTGAAAACGCAGCCCACACGGGAACCTCGGTTCCCAGTACGGTTGCGTTTTCCAGTGCGGGTGGCGTGCCATTAGAACTAATAGCACCCGCCCGCGGGTCCGCATTCCTCTGTGCGGGTGCACAGATTTTTTTGTGAAGATCCGCAGCAGCACCACCTGCATAGATGTGAACCTTGCCTTAGGGTTTATGCGGAATTTCACATCTGGCATTAAGTTCTATTGGCCAGAATTGTGGCCATTAGAACACATAATGCGCCAAAACGTTTAGGTGCTTGAGGTTTTGGTTTTTTTTTTTTTTCTTTAATGCTCAAAAGCTCCTGTCCTGAACACACAAGTGATGTTTTTTTTTTATTCTAAACTCATATATATGCAAGGACACATGGGTTACACTGGAGGAGAGTTTAAAGGGGAGGGGGGGAGTAAATGCCTGTAAAAGCAGCAGTTTTGAGTTGAAGTGTGCATGAGGCCTAAAGAGTCAAATGACAAGGGATAACAGGAGGGAAATCGCAGGGATGAACCTTTACATCAAAGCTCAAAATATACAAGCAAAATCTAACACGTAGATTGACAGCAACTGCTTCCACCCACACAGACAAAAAAAAAAGGGTTTAGGTGGAGGTGCTCCGTGAGATTGCAGGTTTCATGTTTAACCAAAAATGCTGGGAAGTGACAGCACACAGAGTGTCGAAACCACAACTATGTTGTCACTCCCAGCACCCAAACGCAAGGCTGCAGGTCACAAGAGGAAGCTGGGGTCACTGATATCTCACAGCCTACAGTGGTGACTGTTACATGCCTGCAGTGCTATGTACTTTCTGTACATCCAGAGTGCATTATGGCTTTTAGAAAAAAAAAAAATACAACAAACAGAGGGAAGGCTGGTTCTCTTCTAAGCTGAGTCATTAAACACGTAAACCCTAATTACATTTCATTAAAGCAGTAGAAGTGAAAAGGCAAAACTTTTTTTTTTTTACATTTTGGACAGAGTATGGGAAGTGTTTATAACCCGTCAGTTTTTGCCATCTATGTCCCATGGGGGAGATTTGGCTTCACTTTCTGTTCTACAACACCACAGAAAGTGAGTGGAAATCCTTCCAAAGTGAGGGAACCCCTGATGGTCACTGAACTAGTGTCCCCATTGGATGATTTTCCCTCTGTCCTTGTTCTGGGGACAATCCAGAATTCAGGATCATCTTTTACGATCGAGAAAATAATAAACAGGACAAATAGAGAGTGAAACTACCTAATGGTGGCAATACATGTTTTGATACCTTATTGATTTCTTTCCTGATGGATCTCCTCCAATAGGAATAATCGATCTATAATTTGTAATGTACAGCGCTGAGTGAACCATCGGCGCTTTATAAATACTGTATAATAATAATCATCAACAGCCCATTTGATTGATATGCCACACACAGGGAAGTGCATTTAAAATAGATAAAATGTAATCAGAACTTACAATTGTAAGTCATCAATCACATTTGTTTTCACCATGTAATCTTATATTACAATCCACAGAATAGGAATTTTACTCATGAACACAGTATCTCAGTGCTGCCAATCATTGCCAAATGATTGATACATTTTTGCCCTGGCATATCGACTTAGTTTGCTCAAGTCCGATCAATATGGTGTGTACATCGATCAGAAGGGACGTGATGACTGTTTGCAGATCCTTTTGATCAAACTGCAGGAAGATTGGATAGAAGAAAAAATTGAAGAGTGTATGGACACACAGACAGAGATAGAAACCTGACAGGAGTTCTAACCCCTCTACAGAAAAAAAAAAGTTTCTCTTTAAGCTTGTTAAAGCACTGAGTATCACACTGCTCTTTATTTTGTAAAAATCCTCGGTTTTATTTATTTATTTCAGGTACTTGTATAGCGCTGTCAATTTACACAGTGCTTTACACACATATATATATCTTACATTCACATCAGTCCCTAACCCTCAAGGGGTGTACAATCTAAGGTCCCTAACTCACATTCATACATACACATACTAGGGCCAATTTAGACAGGATCCAATTAACCTACCAGCATGTCTTTGGAGTGTGAAAGGAAACCCACGCAAGCACAGGGAGAACATGCAAACTCCATGCAGGAGGCGCCATGGTCGGGAATCGAACCCATGACCCATTTACTGCAAGGCAGACGTGCTAACCACTAAGCTACTGTGCTGCTATATATATATATATATATTATAATATAATTTTAGTGTGTGTGATTTGCATTCCCGGGTAGTAGGGGGCACGTGTGCGCACCCTATCCTCCGGGGTGCTATTGGCTGCTGGGGATATCAATCACCGAGGCCTGGCTGGCGATCGTCGTCAGGGCTGAGAGGGGAGAGGTGTCATTTATACTGTATGTAAACTCTCTCCCATGTAATCTTCATTGCGGCTAGTGGATGCATGGGGCTTAAGGGGCATACAATCTAAGGTCCCTAACTCACATTCATACATACACATATTAGGGCCAATTTAGACAGGAGCCAATTAACCTACCAGCATGTCTTTGGAGAGTGGGAGGAAACTGGAGTACCCGGAGGAAACCCATGCAGGCACAGGGAGAACATGCAAACTCCAGGCAGGTGGTGCCGTGGTCGGGATTTGAACCAGCGACCCTAGTACTGCCAGGAGGAAGTGCTAACCATTTAGCCACTGTGCTGTTTTGCCTTTCATCTATTTCGTCTCAGTTTTGCTGATCTGCAGCAACATCCTATCTACATTCACTCCTGCGATGGCTGCATTTCTTAGCTGAAGTTGACATGTATGCAGTTTCCCTGTGGCCTCTTGTGCAGACACAGCAGTCTATTCATTTGAATGGGCTGCGGTACCTGTAGGAAACGCAGGGAAAAGGACCCAACAGCTTTTCTAAAATCATTGCCCCACAGAGACCGCGTGGAGCTATGCACAGAGGAAAAACGCACTGCAGTTTCCAATGCATGGAGAGGAAAAAGAATTAACTGGCACCCCCATGCATCTGCTGAACAGCAGCGCGTTTTTGCTGTGGGTGTGAGAACACGTGCGATTTATACGCAGTCCTGTACCCACATAGACGTTAACCTAGGCCTAGAGCAGCTGTCATGATGGTGAGGACAATGGGCAATGCCTGCCTAATATGTAAGCTCGAAAGAGTAGGGCCCTCTTACCCCTTGTGTGCTGTTTGATGTTACTGTACTGTTTCATGTATTGTCCCCCCCTCTATTGTACAGCGCTGAGCAAACCCTTTGTTTATTTATTTATCGAGTTTATATAGCGCCAGTCATCTACAGGAAGCCTGTGTGAGGGGGGGCTGGGGGAGCGCCAGAGTACTGTGAGACAGGGACAGAATGCAACACTAGAAAAGTGCCTGGACCTTCAAGGCAGAATCACCAGGTATTATTTTATTGAAAGATTTAAAAATCCCCAAAAAGGACTATTGATATAACAGGTTAGCGCTTGCATGGAAATTCAGAGATTGGGTTCAGACATACCTATATACACCTCGACTCGCTGAGTGCCGTGTGCTACAATGTAAAGCACGGACCTTCCTCCCCATTCCAGTACTCTTCACTGTGTGGCCCTGCCTGGCTTGTGATCAGTCTTCAGCTACAATGTCCCTGCTGGCTCTTCTTATGTACTGGACCCATTCACACCCATAGAGTTGTACCCACTGCTGCCTTTAGTCTCTTCTCACCATAACCTATGTGGGTTTACTGTCTAGTTGGGTCACAAGCCCTACTTCATACAAACCATGCTTTCTAAACACTGCACTGATGGCCAAAAAACCTGAAATCGTGGTATACAATTTGGAATAAGTAGCTCTGTAATAGTGGTCTCCAAACTGCGACCCATGGGCCAGATGTGGTCCTTTGCTTGCCTTTGGATCAGTGTTCCTCCCACTGATACAAGTCACTAAACCTCCCACTGTCAACTTGGTTGAGGCACCATTCCTTCCACTGAAACCAGTAGTGGGGCATAATTCCTTCCACTAACACCAACGATGGGGCATTGTTTCTTCCATTGACATGACTGGGCACCATTCCTCCCACCAATACCAATGGTGGGCCATTATCCCTCCTCCTACTAACCACATGAGCTTTGTTATATTTTTTTACTCCTACTGGCCACCAAGCCTGAGGACTTGTTTACTCCCACTGACACTAGGGCATTACTACGTCCACAATCCAGCAGTTCCTGATGTGCATGGTTTTGCACACTGTCCTAAAACTAGGAATAGTCTTCTACTTTTCGGGATACATGATAGAATGATACATGCAAATACCTCCTGTTAGAAGTCTTTATTGATACTGGGGTCTTTTTTAAGGTCTTTAGTGCCTTCTCATCATAACCTCTATGGTTAGGACGTCTTATTGACTGAACACTAACACATACTGAGGGTTGCTGCAACAGAACATAGTTTCATGGCAAGAAAAAGGGCAGGTGACTATAAAGAACCCCCCCCCCCCCCCCGGGCAGAAAATCTCTGCACACAGACTAGTCATCATCAGGGATGAGCTCAGGTGTGTTCCGAGATAAGACTGAATGCGCCTGAGATATCCCGTTAAGAAGCTGTCAAAGCAGACTAGTAATCAGAAGCGGTGGAGGTTTTCCCTGCCTGCTACATTCCTTCTGTATACGTGTGGATGCCGGCCATGCCTTCCTATGCCGCTACTTAGGATTGGCTGTCTGCTTTGACAGCTTCCGGGTAGTATAGCTCAAGTGGCTTTGGACTTGTGTCTGAACACACCTGAGCACATCCCTAGTCATCAGGTCCTTTGCTGCTGGCACGTCCTGCTCTCCTACTAGTACAGAGTATGCAATACCTGAAGTATATAATTGCTGGTCCTTATGCTGCATAAAATGGTGTTCATCTAATGGTGTGTAAGCACTGTTCAATATATTCATATTCTGACCCCAGGGCTGCGTTATGGGGGGGGGCAGGTCAATCACATAGAGGAAGTGGGTGGAATGATGCTGGTTGTCACTCACCCTCAATAACTGGAGAAATCTAGTGGCAGAGAACGTTTTGCGGGGGACAGCACCAAATTGAAGGCAAGTATTGTTAACAGCCGATATTCTACTTTAGAACACCTAAAGTCAAAACTTTTTGTTTTTTAATTTTAGATGGAGTAGGGGGAAGAGGTAGAAACTGTGTCAGTCATTTATTGCTGTGTCCCTGAAATGGGGAGATTAACTGTCCTAAATAGGGATGCGACTTGCATAGACAGTGACAGGGAATCCCACCACTGACAGTTGTCACCAAAGTGAGGTCTCCTGTCCTGATGAAAAAGGATGAGATTTCCCCTTACTTTAAGAAGTTAGGCCAGGAATTATTCTCAGACATGCAGACAGCAGTGAGAATCTGAGGCTCTAACCCCTTACCACTCTATCCAAAACTGAAAAAAAAATAAAAAAATTGCTTTAATTTTAGTTTACCTCAAACTGTGCAAACAGTATCTGCCATGACAATATGGGCTTTATTCAGATGGAAATAATTCTCAGCTTCGTATATTCTTGACAGCAATTCAAAGGCAGAATTACATTTTAATCTTTCTTCCTGCAGGACACCAGACTATAAATCACCATGTAACTTGGTTATAAAACTCTTAAGTCCCCAGGACAACCGCACAATGCACGCTGTATAAAGTTTTTACAAGTATCCTGATTTAAGCAAATGGTCTTCAGGGACTCGGCTAATGTAACCACATATGCAAACTACTGGAATTTATGAAGTAGGGAGGAGAGCAAGGGTACTATATGCACCCCTAATACCTATCTGTCCCCACTGTCTTCTATAGCTCCAGCTCACATCCCCCCCCCTCCTCTTTTTTTCTCTTCTTTTTCTGCCCTTACCAACCCAGGGACACCTTTTTACCGGTCATAGTGACCTCCGCCTTCCTTTATCACTGAATTTGCTACCTAATATACTGTATAGCCCTGCACAACCCTTGGAGTTGGCACCCAATGGGGTTTGTTTACTAAAGCTGGAGAGTCCAAAACAGACTCCCTTCTGCATAGAAACCAATCAGCTTCTAACCTCAGCTTGTTCAATGAAGCTTTGGCAATGAAACCTGGAAGCTGATTGGTTTCTATGCAGAAGGGAGTCTGACTTTGGACTCTCCAGCTTTAGTAAATAAACCCCAATGAGTCTATTGAATTTTTATATATATATATATATATATATATATATATATATATATATATATATATATATATATATATATATATATATATATATATATATATATTAGGATATAGACCCTCTGTACTGGTAATTCTGTTTGACCTTCCCATTTACCATTGAGACACAACTGTTCCACACATATAACATCTGTATTGAACTGTGAGAGTCTATATTTCACTCGATCTATACCTCTTTTTACATGGGCCATGTTTAATATGTTGTGTTTTGAAACTGGTTACCCTTGTATACTGTATCTTTTGAATGGTACAATAAAGAAAATATTTGTGGGAGAAAAAAAAAACAAAAAAACTACACTTTAAGCGTACTTTTACCACTTCTTAGCTGTTCTGTTAATGCCAGGAAAAAAATTAGGAAGTTGGCAAATAGAGTATATTTTTTGACCTTTTTTCCTTTCTTCTGCCGTTTACCAGGATAGGGGTGATCACCTAACACAGAACAGTAAGTCTATTCGGTTTGGGTCCTCTCCCTGTACTTCCTAAAATTCCCTGAGAGAGAATACACAGAGAGACTTCTATTTGCAACCTATGGAAAGTTAAATTTGCCAATGTTCCCCCGTCCTTTCCATGCTCCAGGGTTGTACCCAACCTACTCCTTGATCTAGAATTTTTCAAGTTACTAAGGATGTTTTGTGGGCCCATAAGGACTACCAAGAGCTTCCCAAAGTATTGTACTCTGCACACCACTGCATAATTTCCTGTTCTGTAATTCACATCTTTTTTAGAGCCTGGTAAGGATTCCCAATGACTTCAGTAGGACTTCTGGTTCAGAATACTTGGTTTGATTCATGCATTTCTGTAGAAAACCAGCCACTTCTCTCTGTTATTGTTGGTAATCTAGTGGTCAGGGAACCACAATTTTCTTATAATGCAGGGGGGGAACTTCCAACTCTACTCTAGAACTAAAAAAAATTAAAAAAAATAGTTTACTCTTCCTTACCATCACATCAACAATTTTTTAGTCTGTTATAGGGGTTTCCAAAAATCCTCAGCCACAGTATTTTCATTTCCTGATACCTGCTGTGAATAACGACCCCAAAAGCGACGTGTATTGTGTCACATCTACAGTCCCAGCTATCATTCCCTGGCTAGTGTTGTCACAACCCGCGGTCACCGCCACCAACAGGCGACAATCGCACAGCCGCGACTAACAGTAATACGTCACGCCCACGGCGTCAGACCCCAGACCTTCTCACCAAACTCGTGACCGAAGGGCTGGCCGATCCAAAACCGCGGTGTGACGCGCGTAACAAGGCCCCACCCAGCTGCACCCTACACAGCGATTGCCCAGCTAATGGACTACAATCGGTGCCTGCAGCCTGGATGCGCTTGTTACTGGGTCAGGTTACTTACGCAACTAACCCTCTACTGCCACCACCACTTTTGTCGGAGACTGGGAAACTCCCGTTACTAAATATACACTATAATGATTGAAATATTGGTCTATATAGCACGGCCCGCGGACCTACTATACAGAGATATATGACAAACCGTAGCGTCTCTTCAAAGGCAGGGATTCGTGAATTGCAAGTAAGTGCTTAGAAACAGTTTAACACTTTCAGAAAGAAAGATTTATTTCTAACAGAGTCAAACAGATGCAAATAAATAGTTACAGAGATGACACAAGAATATATATATATGTATACAAAGACACAGCAAACAGAATAGCGAGAAAATACAGGGTAAGTTACTTGCCTTGCCTGGTTTTAGCAAATTCAAGTTGTGAGCCGAAAGGTTCTTTGATCTCCTCTGTTACGATGTTGCTCGGAGATCCCTGTGTGTGTGTGTCACAAACTCTAACTCTCTTAATAGGTCTCTCAGGGGAAGGGAAGGGGCTCTGACTTGGGAGTGGTCATTGGGAAACCCTACACTAAACTACCAGCTCATATCCCGTGATATGAACCATACATTTGATCTGAGGACTGTGCACTTATTCTGGTTGGTTTGATAATGAGTGGGCCTACATAGTTTTGGGTGATAAAAGTGACACCTTTGTAGACTGGCTGGCTCCACTTCTCATGTCTTCCTGGTTGTCCCCCACACCATCTGCCAGAAGATAACCTTTGCCTCACAGGAATGCAGGGGGGGTGTGAGGAGTGATTTGAGAAATGCCTCAGATAAACAGATAGAACAGGAAAACGAGGGTTGAGGGGGAACTCCGCTCCAATTCTGATGAGCAAGTTTGCCACAAGTGTAGCTATTCACAATCTGTGCATTTCCTGTGAAGTCAGTCTGGTGGTAACAACCCCCACCCGAGCTCCACTGGGCTCACAGTTCTTCAGGAGTGAGTAGAACTCATCTGTTATGTGAGCGCCACTCAGTCCTAGAGGAATGCCTGCCCTCTGCCACTGCTGGGGGAAAAAAAAAAAAAAAAAAAAAAAAAAAGGAAGGAGCCATATTGGACGTCACCAGACCAGCCTAAAGTCTACAAGAAAGAAGTCTTTTTTGGAGGAGGGGTTCAACAATTCCTGAAGTTATTTAAGATATCAGTTGTTTATGATTGAAAATAGCTAAAATGTTACACTGTCTTGAAATGTACACTAGCCAAGACATAAGATCGACTTTGTGATTACTAAAGGCTTCTCATGGCCCCCGTGGGTAATTAGAATGGTGAGAGGGCGCAGGGACTGTAAGTACATACAGCCAATGGGATGCACTAGTTACAGACACTGAGCAGGTTTCTTTTTGAGTGTCGTTCTTGGATACGCAGCTAAAGTGCAATAGCACCCTACAGTTGTTGGTAAACTTTGTTGATTTGACCAATCCATCTGATAAAAGTCGTAGCGCGAGTACTCAGCCAGGGGATGGTAGTATTTGAATTTTTCTCACACAAATGCAAAGTGACAGTGGCCTGTACAAGTGCAATTCTACAGTAAGTAAGGCTCATTCTCCAAATAGAAAACAGCCCCAGCATTTTCAGGCCATGGCACATGGAAACCTCCCCATGTTCACACAGGGTACACATGCATGTAGTTTACCTATTGTGTCTGGCAGATCCAAGAGCTCGTTGTGCTGCAGATCCAAGTTGGTTATCTGGGTGCAGTTCCCGATCTCTTTCGGAAGATGTTCCAGCTGATTGTGTGAGACGTCCAGTGTGATGAGGTTACACAATTCTCCTGCAAGGACACAACACAGGCAATGAACACACAACCCAGCATGGCATGACAACTCCTTACCCAGTACAGTTATTAGTGAGGTTGATTTATCATTCAAGAAAGGCTACATTAAAACAGGCAAAGGTTTGTGGACATGTCACCAGCACACATATGACGTTGTTGGTTGTCTAATTCCAAGACTCTTGGCAATAATATGGAATTGGGTGTCAGGTACTTAACTGCTTGCCGACCCTCTGCAGTACATTAACTGCTGCAGGTCAACTCGTACAGACACAATCATGTACCTGTACGTTGCGGCCTTCTTTTGGGTCTGCATGCACATACGGGCACAGACCCGGAAGACTGTGCTGTCATTCGCTGAAGCACAAGCCAATTAGCAGGTCCCGGCCAATGATTTTTGGCCGGAAAACAATGATCGTCTCAGAATGACAGAAGAGGGCCCTGTGTTGGTAAACACACAGGGCTCTACACACTGAAGCAATGTGCCAATTTTGTTTCTCCATACAGGACAGGGAATAAAAACCAGCACATTAATTAGTAAAATCAAATCATCACACAGTAAACATTAGGCAAATATTTAACCCCTTGATCGCTCTAGTTGTTAACCCCTTTCCAGCTAGTGTAATTTGTACAGTAACAGTGTATATTAGCACTGATCACTATATTAGTGTCACAGACAGTCAATTCCCTCCAGCGTCAGTGTCAGATTTTCTGCAGCACTATCACAGTCCCACTACAAGTCGCTATGCGCCATTACTACTGTAAAAAAATAAAATTACAGTATATACACACACACCACCATCACTTTCACGCAAACCAATCTATATACACTTGAGATTTTTTTTTTTTTTATCACCAAACAGGGTGGATTTGATTTAAATCACTAGTCAGTAAGGCTTGATTTAAATCCTAGTTTTCTACATAAAGACTAATTCTTGCTGGTATAACTTTAATATGCAAGTAGATGAAGATTTTTAGAATAACAACTTTTCATATTAGTTTTTTTTATCCCCAGTTTAATAGGTTAATCATTCATATTTGGACAACTTTTCTGTTGTACTTAGGAAAGAGAAAAATAATCATTACCTTAGTAATAACAATTTAAAGAGATTTATTCAACTGAAACAATAACATTCCAGCATATGTGATTGGCTTAAACATCCATGTTTGGTAACAAATTTGGCTAAACAAAATCTATATATTTTAAGAAACTTAGACTGTCAGCCCCTTCCTCCTCACACTTAGTTTCACTTTCTTCTTGTGCAGATCTATTCCACTCCAAACAATCAGAAAAATATTGTTTCTATTCTATTCACTGAACTTCTTGAAACTTAGCAGTGAAGGGGCTGATTCTGTATTCATAGGTTTGTAGAAGTTAGGATTAAGGTCTTTTTCTTAACTCTGTTCATGTTATAACATTTTTGCTGTGAAGAAGAGGCATGTGATCTCCGCTGAGTCAAATTCAGTTTTGAGAACTGCAAAAGTAAACCGAGCATCTGTGATCATATCTTGTAGGCAGAGAAACTGCCCAATATTCTTACACAAACCTCTGGAAGAGCATGACATTGTGAATGGATTCATGGAATTTATTTACCAAAAAAAAAAAAACATATACAGCCTTATTCTACATAATTAAAAAACGAATCTTTATTTCATGATGGAATAACCTTTGGATGGTAATATATTTAACTCAAAAAGCATTTCATCTAAAAAAAATCCGATTTAAATAAAAAAAAATCCGATTTAAATAAAAAAAATCTGATTTTTTAAATTTTTTTTAAAAAAAATCATTGATTTTTATCCACCCTGCAGTATATACACACACACCACCATCACTTTCACGCAAACCAATCTATATACACTTGAGATTTTTATTTTTTATTTTTGCCAAACGTTGCAGAATAATTTTGGCAACAGTTATGATTTTGATTGTGCTTTATTTCATAATGAATCTGTTTATCAGAAAGTAGAACTTTTTTTTTTTCAAAATTGTGGGTCTTTTTTCATTTACAGCACAAATATTAAAAAATCAATGGGGATCAAATATCATCAAAAGAAAGCTCCATTTGTGTGAAAAAAAAAATATATATAAAAAATTTTGTTTGGGTACAGCGTTGCATAACCACGCAATTACCAGTTAAAGTTGCACAGTCAAGGAAAACATTTTGGATAGCGCCACGGAACGTTATATCACAAAAAAAGTGAAGAAAGCATATACAAGTCATAAAAAAAAAAAAAAAATCACAGCTGCAAACCTAACCTTACAAAAGGTGCATATAATGGTAAAATAAAAAGGTTGTGCTTTACCACAATGTAAACCAAATATAATTAGTGACCAAAAATATTATTGGGTGTAAAATATAAATTGTAAAAAATAAAGTCCAAATAACAATAAAGTGTAGTGATGAAGAAAAACTTATGTTATTGTTATTTGGACTTTATTTTTTACAATTTATATTTATATTTTACACCCAATAATATTTTTGGACACTAATTATATTTGGTTTACATTGTGGTAAAGCGTAACCTGTTTAGTTTACCATTAAAGTTGCACAGTGCTACTATGAAACAGCAAACATGGCCTTGTCATGAAAGGGGTAAAATCTTTTGGAGCTAAAGTGGTTAGAGAGTAATTTCACTTTTGTTGAAAAAAAAATATTCCCTTCTGGGTGATCTCTGTACATCGCAGGGATTTTAACAAACTTTGATGCAGATTCCTACCTTTTTTATTCTGAAGAAATAGCTGTTTGTCTGTGTCCATGTGCAGAATGACTCTAATGAGTGATTTTATAATTATCAATCAGCTGTTGCGCTTGCAGGGCTCTAAAGAGGAAAATGGCAGGATCTGCATCCCTTTAGACGTGATTTTTCTTTGGGAGTATCTCACCAAAAATGACACTTTGTTGCAGGGGGTGCCAAAACTCTGACTTGTATCTTAGTGCAGACTTCTGGGAAATTCTGTGAGCCAATCACACAAGCAGCAAATTACATATCTGGGAGGTGTTCTGCACACAATCTATGTACAGAATGTCTCCAGGTTGCCATAGAAAATTACAGCGCAGCAGATTGAAATCGAAAGGTAATTTTAATAACACTCAATTACAATATGACTTGTATAACAATAGCATATGTTTGTTTTGTTTTTTTTTGCAATCTATTTCCTCATAAAAGTGTAGTTACCCTTTAAGTTGAATGAGACGACCTGGCTCGCAGCTGGCCCAAAGGTGTTCAGTAGGACTGAGGTCAGTGCCCTTTGCAGGATACTCGAGCTCCCCCACGTGAAACTAGTCAAATCATGTCTATATGGAGATGGCTTTGTGCACAGGGGTGCAGTCATGCAGGAACAGAAAAGGGTCTTCACACTGTTTCCACAAGGTGGGAAGCAAACAATTGTCTAAAATGTGTTTGTACGCTGCAGAATTCTTAAATTGCTGGTTAAAAAGCACAGAAAAAAATCACACATTTTGAAGGCCTATTTGAAACATTCCATAAATTAATTTTATTCACTTGCAATATGTGTCCGAAATTGCTAGAACGTCTGATTACGCTGGAAGAGTCAATCCCCAGCACAGACCTCTCCTTTTCCTGAAAACATATAAATACAGTTTGTGATGGAGTGAAGGGTGGGCAGGGGGAGATTGTTCTGACGTGGGGCTTTGCAATAATCCCTAGTGATCCTGCCATGAAGGTCCTTGTTCAGGCACTTACTGCTTTGGGGTGACAACACTCTGATCCTGTATAACAATTGTGCTCCTGCAAGGTTACAATGCCATAAGTACCGTATTTTTCGCCGTATAAGACGCACTTTTTCTTCCCCAAAACTGGGGGGGAAATGTCAGTGCGTCTTATGGAGCGAATATGGAGCGGCCGGTCCGGTATTTCCACCGCAGCCGTGTCAGAATACCGGGCCGGCCGCTCAGCTCTGCAGCGGGACCTTACCTGTTCCTCTATCCAGCGGCGCGCTGTCTTCCCGGCTTCTGTAGTGTGGGTGCTGGGCATGACAGCCGGGTGCCAAGTGCGCATGCGCAAGAAGTGGTGCTTTTTGTGAATGGTAAGGCGGTACCCGGGACACATGACAGATCCCAGAAGCCGCCGGACCAATCACAAAAGCGCAAGTGCTTCTCGCTCATGCGCACTGGGCACCCGGCTGTCATGCCAAGTGCCATTACAGAAGCCGGGAAGACAGCGCGCGGCTGGATCGAGGAACAGGTAATATCAAACAAAAACTCTGCGGAAGTAAGAGCGGGTACCTGTCAAATTCAGGTACCCGCTCCCCACCTCCCCAAAGTTCAGCAGTCATCTGTGCTGTCCGCAGTCTCTGGTCATCCCTGTGCTGTCCGCAGTCTCTGGTCATCCCTGTGCTGTCCGCAGTCTCTGGTCATCCCTGTGCTGTCCGCAGTCTCTGGTCATCCCTGTGCTGTCCGCAGTCTCTGGTCATCCCTGTGCTGTCCGCAGTCTCTGGTCATCTCCTGTACTGTCCGCAGTCTCTGGTCATCTCCTGTACTGTCCGCAGTCTCTGGTCATCTCCTGTACTGTCCGCAGTCTCTGGTCATCTCCTGTACTGTCCGCAGTCTCTGGTCATCCCTGTGCTGTCCGCAGTCTCTGGTCATCTCCTGTACTGTGTCCGCAGTCTCTGGTCATCTCCTGTACTATGTCCGCAGTCTCTGGTCATCTCCTGTACTATGTCCGCAGTCTCTGGTCATCCCTGTGCTGTCCGCAGTCTCTGGTCATCTCCTGTACTATGTCTGCAGTCCATTAGTTCAGAATTTTTTTTTCCTGTTTTCTGCCTCCAAAACCTAGGTGCGTCTTATGGTCAGGTGCGTCTTATACGGCGAAAAATACGGTAGTCTACAAGCAGCCATGCTGACGGATTGCTCAACCACAGTCCTTTTGTCCCCATCAAAAGCCAAACCACAGCAATGATGTGCAGCCAATTCCTAAAAAGTATCCTCCTGCGCTTTATATGGATACGAACCCTATATGTGAAGCTGCTATCACTCTACTTAATCCAATAAGTGATCAAAATTGTGTATATAAATTAGTGAAGCGCTATAAATATTATATCAAATACATAGTGCCATTAATAACTCATAGTGCTATATCAAAAATATACGAATAGATTCACAACAATACGTGATAAAAATTATTATAATAAGGTGATAAATAAATAACCAAATAATTCAAAGATACAATTTAGTAAACTAATGATTGTGATTCACACACATAAATCATTAATGTGCATATAAACCAAAAAAAAAAGTCCATGCAGGTGCAACTTGTGAAAAACAGGAAGAGTGATCTTCACTTCTAGTGCTCAAATATCCTCCAATGGCAGCAATGCCTGCTCACCTCCCCACCCTGACCCACACAGGGCCAAAGGGCTATTGATCTCCTCTATAACCGATCCTTAATTGCAGGCAGCTCACCAGGGATTCACAGGATTTCCACTTCACCTCCACTCAATCGTTATATAGAACACAAAAAGAACTTCCCATAGTATAATACTGTTTTAATGATCGAATTTAAAACATGGTAATTCACTCACATTTGTCTCCTTGTCACAAACAGCTTTTCACCTCATCCCATAGGTGTGTAACATGAAGTAAGGGGAAACCAATATGGCCGCTGCGTCCGGACATGCGTCCCCACGTGACCGGAAGTGACGTGACTAGAAACCGGATATGGCGTACCTAAAATGGCACCTGAGAAGGTTGCCTCTACGCACACACTATAAAGGGGGGTGGGGTAATGATTTATTATTTCCGCCTGGCAGTACTCGGGTTGTTGGTTCGAATCCCAGCCACAGCACCTCCTGCCTGGAGTTTGCATGTTCTCCCTGTGCCTGCGTGGGTTTCCTCCGGGTACTCCGGTTTCCTCCCACATTCCAAAGACATGCTGGTAGGTTAATTGGCTCCTGTCTAAATTGGCCCTTGTATATGAATGTGAGTTAGGGACCTTAGATTGTACACCCCTTGAGGGTTAGGGACTGATGTGAATGTACAATATATATGTAAAGCGCTGCATAAATTGACGGCTCTATATAAGTACCTGAAATAAAAAAATAAATAAATTATCCCTTATTATAATAATTTTTCTCACGTATTGTTGTGAATCTATTAGTATATTTTTGATGAGTTATTAATGGCACTATGTATTTGATATAATATTTATTGATGTGCAGCCAATGTTGTAGCGCATGTAAACATGAAGTGGCTAAAATTGATTGTAGGGGATCAGCAGAACTGAGATGTAGAATAGAGAGGGAAAAATATAAAGTAGGACTAAATGGAAAGGGAAAAAAAAGAAATAAAAAGATAGCAACTGTGTAATACACAATACACAGTGCTCTAGCAAACCATGGGTCATGGCAGGTGGCTGATTTATTCAGTGACTCTCTGTAGGTTTTTTTTTTTGCTTTTTTTTAGAATTTACACATTTTCTATGGAATGGCCAACTTGCTAATGTTCCAGAGATCTGTAGCTTAGTCGTGTTGAAGTAGCATTGCACATCAAAAACAAGATGACCAGTGACATTCGTACTTCCTTTGCCTCTATAGCTTACCTACAGATGAGTGATAGGTAGCAGAGCACACCGACCCAATGTTGGTTTAGTTGCAGCAAGGACAATCACTTCTTACAGACAAATTGCCGGTGACTATACTGATTACAATCACTAGCTACAAATCACACTTAATTGCTGACATTAGCAATTTGTAGCCGCAATTAACCTCTTTAGACATGTAGAGATGTCACGGCTCCAAGCTAGGACTGATCATCATCCATACCAGTGACCTCCAAACCCAACCCAAGAAAACTTTATAAGAAAGTAGGACGTTGTACACCAATTCTGTCAGATCACAACCAACTTTATTAGATCAGGACACAACTTTATGTTTTAGTAAACTTTAAATATTTAATTTGGACCAAGCCGGACCAATCAATTTGCTTCACTACATGTACACTGGAACACCCCTAGACATCAACTCTCCAGGCAGCAGAAAAAGTGCTAAAAACAAGGCAAAACCCTGTGACTGCAGGCACCATGTTAAGCAATTGGACATTTATTGATTTCACCGGTCAGAGCACTTGCCATTGAAATGAATGCCCAAGCATTAAATGCTGCTAGTGCTTAGGCACGTTTACGTGCTTTTTTTTGCTGTGTTGGGTTTTTTTTGCCCCAAGCGTATATCTCCAGAACATGATTCTTCTGCGTTTATCTGCCCCTAAGGTCTGCTACTCCAAAACTCTGGAAAGTTTGGACACATAGGCTATTATTGAGTCAACTTCAGGGGCTTTTAGCAAGAAAACGCCAAAAGCCTTTTTACTGTTAAAAAAAAGAAAAGAAAAGAACAGAAAATGCCAAAAGCTTCTACACTCACGTTTAGGAACAGCAGGGTGCATGAGGCCTTATACATGCTGTGGGTGTCAGCGCTGTATGTAGCCTCAGCTACATACAGTATACAGTGCCGTGTTCCAGCAGTGGGATGGAAACTTCCTACTCCGCTACTGGAACAAAATCGATTCAGGTTGAGCACTAAATATGATAAAGTGCAGAGCTTAATAAATAAATCGATAAATAAATAACAGGATATAAGCTCATGTGAATATTAAAGTTCAGCGGGTGGCACCAGCGATGGTTTCCTATGAGGCAGATATCTCAAACATGTGACTGGAATCAAATAGCAGAAATGCGCACTCACCGGAAGCGCATGGAAAATGCGCATATAAGTGTACAACCACTAGGTAATGATCTGTAGTGGGCAGGGTGGTGGGCTTCCTTCTAGGAACTGGTCATCAAGCCTGGATTAGTATGAGAATCTGCTGGGTCCAGAGGTCCCCTTATGGATGGACGGGCGCTCAGCCTGGATACAGGTTGAGCACTGCCCAGCCATTCACAGGGAGCTGCGTATTCTATGAATGAATACAAAGTGTGCTCTTATTGGCTGAGTAAACGGTGAATGACATCAGGCCAATCACAGGAAGCTTTCTATTTCATTTATAGAACACAAAGCTCTCTGCGAACAAATATTGCCAAGAATCTAGTAGCCAGCTAAAAAAAAGTAAAAGTTTTGTTAAAACAAAAAAAAACCTACTTTCTGTTCAGAGTATAAAATGGTGGAATAAAATAAAAGCTATAAAATTACTTATACTTACATTGCATGTCCCATGAGATGAGCAATTTTAAGTAAATTTAAGGCTTATTTAATTACATTTATTTAAAAATCAGACAGCTGTATCATTCAGTTACAATGCTACTGAATGAGACCGCTTTCTCACTAGGTAATTTCAAGGGATGTTACACGATATTACCGCAAAGGTCTAGGAAATGCAAAAATTTCAGTAACAAACACCACTAAACTTGTGTTTAGGGCACAAAAATGCAATAAATTACCCAATTTTTTGTTAAGAGGAGGTTGCACTGAGTAAATGAATACCCAACATGTCACACCTTAAATTTGTGTGTGTGCGCCCGTGAAAGGAAACATACTTCAGTACCCTATATTTTCTATAGGAGACGCTTTAAAAGCCCCTACAGGTCATCAGTTTAGTGTCACAGAGGGTGTCAGGTATGAATGATTGCTCATTCCGGCGTGCGCAGCGATATGTACATACAATCAACATTTTCATGCGTAGGTGCCACAGTGTGTGTGTGTGCGTGCGTGCGTGGGGGGGGGGGTAGGTTGCCTCAAGTGGTTTATTTGGGGGGATGGGGTTGGGAAATTTTACGTGCTTGGTTACCATTTTACTTTTTTGCAATTAGGAAAAAATATTTTTGCTTTTAAAACTTTAAAACTTTTTTTTTTTTACCATCACAGAGGGGTAAAAATGTCCCATGGGATGATTTATTGGTGGCAGGTTCTCTTTAATGAGACATGCAGGGTACATGTCTCTCCTGTGCTGCACTGCATTCTTTCTTGGCTATGCTGGCCAGGGAAACAGTCAACGGGGACCCAGAAGTGAAGTCATACAAGTCACTTCCCAATCAGAAACAAAATGGGGAGTAGAGAGAACATGTGTCCACTCTCCTCCCTCCCCTCTACCAAGCACACAGATGGGCAAGCGGAGCCCGGGATACATAGCCCCGGGGGGGAGGGGGGACATCCCCATTGTGATGAAAAAAGAAAAAAAAAATCTTTTTTTCATTTTAAAACATCAAAGTTACACCCAAGCACATAACATCCCCCCTCCAAAAAAAAAAAAATTGAGCCCCCCCCCCACATATACGCATGTACAAATGTAAAAGAACACGCTGGGGCGCCTATACATGAAAACGTTGATTGCGATAGTTACATATCGACGTGCACACCAGAATTAGAGAAATAATTCTAGCATGAGACCTCCTCCATACACTATACTGATGACCTATAAGAGGGCTTTAAAATTGCTGCCTATAGAAAATACAATGTACTGAAATTCATCACCATTTCACAGGTGCACACAAATTTAAGGTTTGACATGGTGGATATCTATTTACTCGATGCAACCTCGTCTTATATTTTACAAAAAAAAATAGGATAATTTATTGCTTTTTTGTGCCCTAAAATGAACTCACTTGTATTTTTTACTGAAATTTTGAGGTAATATGTGACATACAAATTTGGAATTATCACTATTTTATTCTCTAGGTTGTCTGTTTTTTAAACTTGTGCAAAAAACACAAAAAACGGCTCTGGCAGCAAAAAAGGAATAAAGGGTAAGCCCAACACTAGCCTTTCCTGAGGAGCACCCAATCGGTGCCTCTCCCCTCCCTGCTAGACCCCGGGGGTGGTGCTGGAGACAGGCAGGGAAGGGAGGAAGAGATAAACAGCGCAATTTTAAAATGATTATATGTTTAAGTTGCCATAAAGCCCGTTTTGATTTTAAAAGCCCCAGAAATTCCTAGAAGCACCTCAGATCTAAATATGGTTTTGGTTCAAATGTATTTTTTTTTTTAATCAGGACAAGTAGATTGCCATGAGGGACAAGTAGATTGCCATGAGGGACAAGTAGATTGCGACACCAATTTAGTCCCTGGACAAGTAACTTTTTAAAAAACTTTCCACATCCCTGTATTTACACATCTTTTGGACCTGTTCAAAAATACGTCCTTTTTGGGACCAAGTACGCCAGTTAGTGTTTAACCCCTTCCTGCCGGCGCCTCCCGGCCCTTTAAGAGTTACAGACGTCGGGAGGCGGGGCAGGTGGGGCGTGGTTTAGGAATCATGTGACCGCCGTGACGCGTCATCACGGTGGTCACATGATCGGAAAGGTCCCGATCGAAAGAGCGGACCTGGACCTTTCCGTGAGTACCACACGTGTACTGGGAGCGCGCAGGGCGCACGCTCTCAGCACATATGTTTTTTGCTACATGAACGCAAATGTGCGGCCGCTCCGCGTCTAGGCCCAGACGCCAGGAGGCCGCACATTTGTGTGCAGCTGGTGCAAAGGGGTTAAAGCTTACCTAGTGGAACTGGGCAATAGCCCCATGAGGTATTTGCTTACTCTAAATACTCCTAGATTGTAAGCTTGAAAGAGCAGGGCCCTTGAACCCCTCGTGTATTGTATTGTTACTGTATTGTCCCCCACTATAATGTACAGCGCTGAGCAAACCTTTTAGCGCTATATAAATACTGTATAATAATAATAATTAGCATTCCGCGATCGCGGTACAAATCCTCGCTTACGGTACATTTATTAAATGCAGCATGGGCTTGTATCCTGGCTCTTTGAAAACAATCCATTACTCCTCCCATCTTTCGTTGGCTGTCCAAAATCAATAATATGGAACGCATGGAACATCTTACAGCTTTGCTCTACCAAAGGGAAGAGAAATTTCATGATACATGGTATCCTTGGTGGATCTTTTCCTGCTCTACTGCTTACTGCTAGGAACTGATGTGCTCTCTAGATTCTGGACACCCCCCCCCCCCCCCTAGTAAATCTGGCCTCCCTCTTGGTCTGGTTCAACAGGACTCAGCCTAGTGTTATAGATAGGTCTGACAATTTTGCCATCTTCTGTGGGCTTTGGTTTCCCTCCTTCCCAGAGTTGAAACCCCCCCCCCCCCCTTTTTTTTTTTCTTTTTCCATCTTTGTATTTTTCATATTTACATTTACCAAAAAAAATTTTCGGCAAAAAACATTGGGTTTGGATCTCTGGTAGCGTGGGAATTTTGTCTGGTTTATATGGAGGTTCATCTCTCTTTATTTAGGTCGCTTCTGACCTAGGTCATACGGCTATTATCCGAGGCCTCTGACCTCCAGATCTTTTCTTGTTTGCATATGTTTATTGATCTTCCTTTGCTCCCTCAGCTGTGTCTGAGTTGCCCTGTCATCATTATTGTTGCTATATATCCTAGATTGTAAGCTCGAAAGAGCAGGGCCCTCGATCCCCTCATGTTTTGCATTGTATTGGTATTGTTCTGTCACATGTTCTGTCCCCCTTTGTAATGTACAGCGCTGAGCGAACCATTGGCGCTTTATAAATACTGTATAATAATAATAATAATATATCAAGATCATAAACTGAAGTTTTTTGCTAGATCAAGAATAAAAAAAAAAAAATTGTTAGTTTGGACCATTTGGTCCAAACAAACTATTTCAATTTCACTAAAAACACAGAGATCAGCTTTTAGTTCACATTGCGTCAATGCTGGGAAGGGGCGGTTCTGGGTGGGGCTGTGTGACTTCCTATTGAGGGAGTTATTCTCTGCTAATAAAATCACCTGTCTGACACGGCCCTTTCAGTTGTACAGTTAGCCTCTACGTGTGCTTTAATGGTCACTTCATTCTACAGGTTTTATTTAGTGTGATGTCTATGTGATTAATTAACATAATCAAGGATTATTACATATTACATACAAGCTTCAATTTGCCTTTAAACTCAATGTAAACATACCCGCTGTGCAAGCATTTTCAGCTTATCCTTCAGCAACATTGCATACAACCACAATGCAATTACTGCTGATTCCTTCAGATAAATTCCTGGTTTGAAAGACCTACATTATATTTACTCATTCCCTGCGATAATGGCAAGAAAGCTGAAGCTATGTCAAGATAAAAAAAAATTCTCAGCAGTAAAGTAATAAAATGTTAGCGCTTACAATTGCTCTTAAGATAAACTTGGACGTAAAAGCTATGAAGGTCAAAAATCTATTCACAGTAGCTACATAGATTTGCTATCAACACCGCATGATACACTTACATATGGTCTGTGTATATAACAGGGTCATGTGACACACTACACAACAAACATGTGAGCGCGACGCCTTTCTCTTGTTTTCCTCTAATTATTACCTGCTAATCAATGATCTAGGGAGGAGCTGCTGATCAAATCCTCCACATATACTTGGACAGTAAGAGGCATGAAGACATGTACCAAAAAAAAAAATATATATATATATATATATATATATATATATAAAAAAGGTATATTTATTTTTATATATATATATATATATATATATATATATATATATATATATATATATATATATATATATATATATATAAATAAATAAAAGGTATAGATATATATATATATATATATATATATATATATAAAAATAATATAGGTATTATATATATATATATATATTAGATATAGATATATATATTATAATATAATATATATAGGACATAACGCTGCCAAGAACATTCTGATAGGTGGAGAGCTCAGTCACATAACTGACCAATCTCTGTCTCCTCTCCAATTATTGAGCTGGCGATTCGCACAAGTGAACATATGTGCCTTGAAAAAGTATTCGTACCTCTTGAAATTTTCCATATTTTGCAAAGTTACAACCAAAAATGTAAATGTATTTTATTGGGATTTTACATGATAGACCAACACAAAGTGGCAAATGAATATCTGAAAAGTGTGGCGTCATTTGTATTCGGCCCCCGGAGTCAATACTTTGTAGGACCACCTTTCTCTGCAATCACAGCTGCAAGTCTTTTTGGGGATGTCTTTACCAGCTTTGCACATCTAGAGTGAAATTTTTGCCCATTCTTCTTTGCAAAATAGCTCAAGCTCTGTCAGATTGGATGGAGAGCATCTCTTGCCACAGATTCTCAATTGGATTTAGGTCTGGACTTTGACTGGGCCATTCTAACACTTGAATATGCTTTGATCTAAACAATTCCATTGTAGCTCTGGCTGTATGTTTAGCATCATTGTTCTACAGGTGAACCTCCTTCCCAGTCTCAAGTCTTTTGCAGATCTAACAGGTTTTCTTCTAAGATTGCCCTGTATTTGGCTCCATCCATCTTCCCTTCAACTCTAACCAGCTTCCCTGTCCCTGCTGAAGAAAAGCATCCCACCACAAAATGATTCTATCACCATGTTTCACGGTGGGGATGGTGTGTTCAGGGTGATGTGCAGTGTTAGTTTTGCACCACACATAGCATTTTGCATTTAGGTCAAAAAGTTCAATTTTGGTCTCATTTGACCAGAGCACCTTCAACACGTTTGCTGTGTCCCCCACATGGCTTCTCACAAACTGCAAACGGGACTTCTTATGGCTTTCTTTCATCAATGGCTTTCTTCTTGTCACTCTTCCATAAAGGCCAGATTTGTGGAGTGCACGACTAATAGTTGTCCTGAGGACAGATTCTCCCACCTGAGCTGTGGATATCTGCAGTCCAGAGTTACCATGGGCCTCCTGGCTGCTTCTCTGATTACTGCTCTCCTTGCCCAGCCTGGTGGACAGCCATTTCTTGGTAGGTTTGCATTTATGCCATACTCTTTCCATGATGAATTGAACAGTGCTCTGTGAGATGTTCAAAGTTTGGGATATTTTTTGTTTTTATAACCTAATCCTACTTTAAAAACTTCTCCACAACTTTATCCCTGGCCTGTCTGGTGTGTTCCTTGGCCTTCATGATGCTGTTTATTCACTAATATTCTCCATCATAACCTCTGAGGGCTTCAAAGAACAGCTGTAATTATACTGAGATTAAATTACACGCAGGTGGACTCTATTTACTAATTAGGTGACTTCTGAAGGCAATTGGCTCCACTAGATTTTAGTTAGGGGTATCAGAGTAAAGGGGGCTGAATACAAATGCACGCCACACTTTTCAGATATTTATTTGTAAAACATTTTGAAAACCATTTAGCATTTTCCTTCCACTTCACAATTATGTGCCACTTTGTGTTGGTCTACCACATAAAATACATTTACGTTTTTGGTTGTAACATGACAAAATGGGGAAAATTTCAAGGGGTATGAATACTTTTTCAAGGCACTGTACAAGTACCATCCACGGCTAGCATTGAGAAATGTAGATAGAAGGCTTGGGCTACATATCCAAGTCTAGGGCAAGCCTTCCCATTTATTGACACTGGCAGAGTTGGGGTTTGGGAAATGCCTGTAGTCTTTGACCATTTCCACAGTTTCTCAACATCTCTTGTGCCATGCCCATAGTCTTTGAGCATATCCTGTTTGTCTGCTGTTTCTGATACTTAATATCATATGTGTGGCCCTTTGGTGATGTCAGGGCCACATTGGAGGCCCACTATATCAAAAAGGTTGACCATCACTGTTCTAAATGCTAGTGCTTTAGTCAATCCATATACGGTATATGTAGTACGTCATTAGACTGGGGCTGAGCTTTGATTTGCCCAATGTTGCCATATGCTGTGCTAGAATGTGGGTCTCTCAGGCAGTTACTGAGGATGCCAGGAATGTATCTGATCAGAAGAAACAAGATCAGCAACATTGCTGCACAGCTCTTGATGTGAATCATTTAAACAATGTGAGACTGAAAACAGCAGTATGGTCAAAAGCTAAAAGCAGGAGAAGGAATAAAAAAAAAAAATGGACAGCTTTCCGCTACAATTATTTCTGGGGTAACCAAATAAACCAGGATGTTGTTTTAAACCAAAAAAGATGCTGAAATTAGTAAATGCTACTAGTTTTTCCTACTTCCTTGTAAAGGGAAAGAAATCAAATAGGTTGTCCAGTACCAGACACCCTGAACAACTAGGCCCTTGCTCTACATTAACTGGGAGCATGGATTACATGGAGGGGAACGGGGGAAAAAGAGCAGGTGACACCACATGGATTAGATTTTTTTACTTTGCTTGACCATGAATTTTGAATTCTTTCCAGCATAGTGGCTTGGCTTAGTGGTCAGCACTTCAGCCTTGGAGCACTGGGGGTCATTGGCCCAAATCCTGGTCAGGACACTATCTGAATTGAGTTGTAATTTTCTCCCTCTGCTTGCCTGGGTTTCCTCCACAATTCAATGACATGCTGGCTGGTCAATTGGTTCCTGTCTAAAGTGGCCACACATGTGTGCGTGCATTTGGATCTCACATTGTAAGCTCCACGAGGGCAGGGACTGATGTGCATGTACAGCATGTAATGCGCGATCTAAATGATCAGCTCTATACAATTGTCTGTAATAACAATTATAACGTGTGTGAATGTAACCGTTTATTCAGCAGCTTGCCTTGGTTTCTGCTTTAAAGCCCAACTCCAAGCAATTAAAAAAATTATCCCTTGCACTGGGGCTGTGCCCTTCACTACAAGGGTTAAAGGGTAGAAGTTCACTTTTGACACAAAAAAAAAAAAAAAAAAAAAGGATGCACATAATTTTACTGGTAAAAAAAGTGCATTTGTTATTTTCTTACACTGCAGCCTGTAACAATGGGGGGGGGGGCAGTTTGGGGAGAGGCTGTAGGAGCTTGAACATGCTCTTCCAAAAGTGAACTTATCCTTTACTTTTTTTGGTCTAGGGCAGGGGTCTCCAAACTTTCTAAACAAAGGGCCAGTTTAGTGTGCTTCAGACTTTCGGGGGGCTGGGCCGGGCTGTCCAATTTATGTCATAGGGGGAAATATTAGTGCCCCATCGGTGTCAGTGGGCAGAATAGTGCCCCAGAGTTGGTGACAGCGGGAGGAATAGCTCCCCATTATTGGTGTTAGTAGGAGGAACAGTGCCCCATTATTGGTGTCAGTGGAAGGAATAGAGCCCCATCATTGGTGTCAGTGGAAGGAATAGAGCCCCATCATTGGTGTCAGTGGAAGGAATAGTGCCCCATCATTGGTGTCAGTGGGAGGAATAGTGCCCCATCATTGGTGTCAGTGGGAGGAATAGTGCCCCATCATTGGTGTCAGTGGGAGGAATAGTGCCCCATCATTGGTGTCAGTGGGAGGAATAGTGCCCCATCATTGGTGTCAGTGGGAGGAATAGTGCCCCATCATTGGTATCAGTGGGAGGAATAGTGCCCCATCATTGGTGTCAGTGGGAGGAATAGTGCCCCATCATTGGTATCAGTGGGGGGAATAGTGCCCCATTATTGGTGTTAGTAGGAGGAATAGTGCCCCATTATTGGTGTCAGTGGGAGGAATAGTGCCCCATTATTGGTGTCAGTGGGAGGAATAGTGCCCCATTATTGGTGTCAGTGGGAGGAATAGTGCCCCAAGGGACAAATAAATGACTAAAAAGGGCCGCATGTGGCCCCAGGGCCGCTGGTCTAGGGGAACCAAAAAACAAAAAACTTATCTACTTACCCGATCCTCCGGTCCTCACCATAGCTTTTTCTCCCCTACGTGTTCCACTGTTCTAGAATCCTGATGTCCTCAAGACCAAAGCAGGGACTGCATTGGACTTGATTACGCAGAGAAACAGTCCACCTCAAGAGCATAGAGGACAGGAAGAAATAGGCAAGTAAAACGGTTTCTCCTCTCTCCCTATCCTTTGAAGTGCGGGCACGGCCCCAACTGCAAGGGATCATTATATATTTTCCTGGAGTTGGTCTTTTAGACTCTGTTCACACCATACATGCAGAAAAACAGATGGAAACTGACACAGATTTCACTTGTAAACATCAGTTTACATCAGCTTTCATGTGCACTGCAATGAGTTTAATACACAGATTCCTGCCAGAAAAAAAAAATCTGCACGTGATACTAGTGTTATTGTGTGAACAGGGCACATAGAGAACAACTGATTTTGTTGTGCCCCTGCAGAACGCGTGTAGAAAAACTGACATCTTTGCACCATGGTGTGAACAAGCCCTAAAGCTTGTATAATTGAGAGAAAGGGGGCTTTATATTTTCTTGACAAGATTCATGCGTTACAAAGCTGGCCATATATCTACAAAATTCCTGCATATTACATCTGAATCTGTGTGGGATCCCATGAAAACCAATGTACTCAGAAAACGTGGATGTAACAGAGACCAAATATGTCTAACATCTCTACATTAGCCCTAAGCAAATTCCTTACACCCTGCCAATTCCCTCCTCCTAATCCTCTCTCAATTTTGAGTGTGACATTTTTCTTTTTTCTATAAAAAAACAAAAAAAAACAAAACATCTCTCAACTATGGGGCCAACCAAACCACAACTGTAAATGAGCCCTTACTGTCTTGAGCCCCTGAAAAGGCTTCGTTCACACGGATGTGCTGCGGTTTACCTGCACCACAGGTGCATCATAGTGCACATGCAGCTTTCCTACGGGTTTGCTTCACTTTGCCTAAGGGCTCATGTACACTGCAGCTGATAAACTCATGTTCAGGTGCTTTTCTGCATTTTCTCTCAGCAGCCTCTGAACTCTCCTTAACCATTTCAATACCGGGCAATTTTACACCTTCCTGCCCAGGCCAGTTTTCAGGTTTCAGCTCTCTCACACTTTGAATAACAATTGCGCGGTCATACAACATTGTACCCAAACTAAAATTTGTATCATTTTCTTCACACAACTAGAGCTTTCTTTTGGTGGTATTTAATCACCGCTGGGGTTTTTATTTTTTGCTAAATTCACAAAAAAAGATGTATTCTACTACATGTCTTTGGTGAAAATAACCCAAATTAGGATGTATTTTTTAGTTTGTAGGAAAGTTATAGAGTTCACAAACTATGGTATAGATCTGATTATTGATCAATCCTGAAGTACTGACGGCCAATCTAATTTCTTGAGGTCCAAGAAAGTCAGAACAGTACAGATATCCCCCAAATGACCCCTTTTTGCAGAGTAGACAGTCCGACATACTTCATAAGAGGCATGGCGAGTTTTTTGAAGTTGTATTTTTTTTGTCATAATTTTTCGCAAAATTAAAAAAATTATTTTCACTATTTTTTTTTTACATACTGTCACCAGTGCAGTACAGCGTCATCATATATCTGGCATAGCGGTGATCAGGGACACTGCCTGGTGACAGTATGGGGAAAAAAAAAAAAAATTATATATATATATATATATATATATATATATATATATATATATATATATATATATATATATATATATTATTTTTAATTTTTTATTACTTTTTTTAAGATTTTTTTTTCATATTTTACTATGACCAAAGTAGTACAATGTTACCATAGTAACATTGTACTACTTTGGGGAAGTGATCAGTATTTTTTATTTTTTTTTACACAATTTGCTTATAGCAAAGAATTACTTTGCTATAAGCAAGCATTTACCTGAATGACAGATTCATTCGGGGTTTTTTTTTTTTTTTTTGTGCTTAGCTGTGATTTGGCCACAGCTAATCACATGACATGTGCATGTGACCTGCTGTGACCATTCACAGCTAGGCACTAGTATACAATGGATGGCATGAATGAAGCCATCCATTGTATACAACTGTCATGTGACCTGCTGTGATTGGTCACAGCAGGTCACATGGTACCGGCAACGGGGGCCGGTACTCAGATCTGTCATCGGCCGTGTCCGAGGTACACGGCCGGTGACAGGCTGCGCAGCTCTGCAACCGCGCATGTGCGGGAGGACGCCAAATGGCGTATACCCCGGAAATCTGCAGCACTTTTGCGGCCACCAAACCGTTATAGGCCGGGCAGCTAATGGTTAATGCTTTCCTATGTGTCTATGTACACAGTTGTTTACAGCAAGTTGAGTTTACAGTCATTTTTTTTTTTAATGCACCAAACTTGCATTCAGGGGTAATTTTTCCGGCGTTTCAAATGCCAACTGCTTGTAAACGCAGGTAACAGCATTTATAAGCGTTTGCATTTAGAAGTGTTTAACTGTTCCATGTCCAGAGCCTTTTTTTCATCATCAGAAATGCATGCAAAGCGTTTTCCAGAGACTCAAATGGACCCGTTACACCAACGCAGTCAGTTGCAGGTTTCGCATGAAGGAAAAAAAAAAAAATGGTAGAACGCGCCGCATTATGCTCATGATGGGATCCATAGTGAATACAACCAGAAAAGACAGGTCATCTCAACATATACTGCTCTCTCTGCTTCTGCTCTCTCAAAATGTCTGAAATAGTTAATTTTTTTTTACTATTTTTCAGTGCATTCGGAAGGTCTCCCAAGGTTATCTTTTAAAAAACGCTTCTAAACGCAAACGCGCATAAACGCGGTATGCAAACGCAACTAAACTGATGTTTATTTAACCTACATTTTCCAGCAGTCAGTTTCCATCATTCAGAAGAGTTTTCCAAACACCCCGTGTACATGAGCCCTAAGTCTTCGATTATGTCTTGCAGTCGTGATGCACTTTCAGAAAGCGCACCAAATCCACAGGATAAAATAGAAGTCTATAGCTCAGTGCAGAAGGATATATAAAAGCCCCTGCGCTTAGATTGCACTAAGCAATGAAAAGCTGCTAACACCCACTATGTACCTATAAATAGCATCCAAAAGACAAATATATATATAAAATCAGGGTTACCCTGATGAAGTCACGTGATATCCGTGACGCAACGCGTTGGTACGCCCATCGTCATTTCTGGGACGTGGTGACGTCATTTCCGGCGCACGCGCCATATTGGGACTCCATGAAGCCACATGCTATGAGCATAGCTGAAGATGTTTGCTCATGCCTGCTGAACATGTGAGTGGGTATTCTTAATTTAATTCATTAAACACGATATTACACTATGGAGCCTGTTTGCTTGTGTCTTTCAGTGGAACCTAGAGGTGTTGCCAGAACAGTGGAGTGCAGGAAGAGGTCTGGTTAAAGCTCCGGTCACCTACCATTACAGCCTTACTGGGAAAGGGATCCGTAGATCGTTTGAATGTTATTATAACGCTGGCTGGCCCTTGTGGTCATTGCAAGGAGGTGAGGGGGCACTCAGACCATTTTGGGATTCATGACACATATGACACATGAATGTGTCATATGACACATATGACACATTCATTTTTTTCACCTGTGTGTATTAAGTGGACTGATTTATCACCTCTAATCACATGTCACATTTGCATCAGTGATTGTTATATGTTATAGTGTCATCCACTGATGGAGATTTATGTACATAGTGGTATATTCACTTATGATTTGAATTACTATGTTGTGATATTTATTTGATTTATTTATGTTTTGATTCAGCTTACTGTTAGCTGTGAAGATCACGGTATTAGCGCTGCACCATTTTATATATATATATATATATATATATATATATAGCTCAGTGCAGCTAACCCACAGGAAAGCTGTAGGTACACTGTGCTGCACCTGTGGATCAGTGTGAAAGCAGCCTAATACTTGCTGAACTTTTTATAGGTCCTTATATGTCCATTGCACAAGCACAGTGTATGTGTTGTTTAATACACGGACTCTTTTCCTGTTCCAGCTTCTGCTGGCATCGCTCTCCAGGCTGCTAGAAAGGTCCCAGGTGAAGTGCACTTGATATAGCTATGCCTGGGACAGGAGCCGACGTTATAGAGGAAGCATCAACTTATGTGGTGCCTGCTGCCTCCGCTGCCGGCTCGATACCCTCTGATGTTCTGGGATGGCAAGTCAGCAAGCCCAGATTGCAATCAACTGGTTGCCGTCCAGGGCATGCTCTTGTTTAAGATGGTAGGCTGCCTCAAAGGGCTCCGCGCGGCCTGATAAAAAAAACTGGTAAGCAGCAAGATATCACATTCTTACTCCTGGGTTAAGATATTCTTCAGGGCCTACAAAAATCTCAAATTATTCTTAGCCAACTTTGAGAGGTTGGCTATGGCAGACAAGCTGGCCATAATAAGAACCTTATGATAACTAGGTGGTAGTCCTTCCTCCAAATCCAGGAGTCTTAAAGTGGTTTTAAAGGCTCAAGGTTTCTCCCTTCATGCATTGTATACATGAAGGTAAAAAACCTGTGTGTAGTAGCCTCTCCAGCCCTCCCTAACACTTACTCAAGCCCCATCCCGATTCAGCGCTATCCACAAGAGCCTCGGTTCTCCGGAGACTCTCACTCCTGATTTGCTGAAGCAGCAGTGGGAGCCAATGGCTCCTGCTGCTGACAATCACAGCTAGTGAGCCAATCAGGAAATGGAGGGGGTGGGCTGAGCAGCGGCTGTGTGAATGGACACGCAAAGCCGAGGCTCAGGAGCGTGTCTACTCAGGTGCCCCCACTGCAAACAGCTTGCTATGGGGGGACCTAACAAGGGGGAAGGGGCCAGGAGTGCTGGTGGGGGACCTGAGAAGAGGAGGATCTGGGCTGCTATGTGCAAAACCACTGCACAGCACAGGTAAAGTATAACATGTTATTTAAAAAAAAAAAAAAAATTAAAAAAAATAAAAAAACACACACCACAAGTCTTTTAGTTTCACTTTAACTGCACTATCTGGCTTGAAAGTACACAATGTCCAAAAGTTTGGAGACACCTGACCATCACACCTATTTGAGCTTGTGGGATGTGCCATTCCAAAGCCATGCATGAAGCTGTTCCCCCTTTATGGATATCACAACCTTCACTCTTCCGGGAAGGCTTTCAACAAAATTCAGGATTAGGTCTGTTAGAGTTTGTGTCCATTCAGCCAAAAGAGAATTTGTGAGGTCGGGTACTGATGTTGCATAACACCTGGATCACAATCAGTATTCCAATTCATCCCAAAGGTGTTTGGTAAGTTGACGTCAAGGCTCTGTGCAGGCCACCTGAGTTCCTCAACACCAAAACTGGTCAAACCATGTCTGTATGAAGCTGGTTTTGTACACAGTGGCACAGTCCATCCCAAAGGTGTTCAATAGGGTTGAGGTCTGGGCATTGGGAAAGCTACTTGAGTTCCTACACATCAAACTGAATATGTTCACAGACCTGGCTTTATGCCTATGGAAACAGTCAAGCTGTAAAGCCTAATACACACGATCAGAAAACTGTATGAAACATACCGCTTTCAAAGTGATCGTACGATAATCTGATTGTTAGTACACAGCTTTCTTCCGAAATTTTTTCAAGGGACTAACAACATTTTTCTCGCATCACATCACTTCCAAATGTTCTGTCGTACAAGAATTTTCGTAACTTCACTTTCAAAATGAGACTAGCATGTAAAAAAAAAAAGAAAAAGATAATTCGTCCAATATTTTCATTATGTGTACAGAGCTCATCACACCAGGTCCTTCTCTGAACTGCTGCCACAAGGAATGAAACACACAATTGTCTATGATGCCTTTGTATGCTATAGTATTAACTATAATCTTGCATGGCTATCTTGTATCGGGTGTGGCAAGACACCTGAATTCATTGTGAAAGGGTGAACACATACTTTTGGCCACAGTGTAACAGGAATAGGCATTCCAAATTCTTGAATAATTTTTTTGAATTTTTTTTTTTCCCCACCGATACGGTGTAGATGACTTGAAGAAGCAAAAGAATGCTCTACAGGATCCAAGAAAATTGATGAAGTCCTTGAGGATGAATAAAAGGTGACCCGATGTAATCACTCTGAAATCGAAAGATGAAAATGTGTCCATGGAGAAAAATCAGACAAACTCAAACCTTCTGGGACCAAAAGGACACTGTGAAGTCTAGCTGGGAATGCATGCCCAAGAATGAAAGACCGAACTCATAAAAAGGAATAGACCAGAAGTTGCCCACAAAATTTAACAAGAAATTCCTTAGCTTTGCAGTCTTCCTGGAATCAAATGAACCCATTTCTGCCTGCTCACTTTGTGACACAATCACGCTGATCAAGGTCTTTGTTCAGGAAACATTCATTTTCTCCAGGACCCTCAAAACTCAGGAAATCTACAATGACATTTAAACTTCCTTTGAGGTGGACTGCTCAACCCGAGCAAAGGTTTTTCTTGGCGTATCTAAGAATTCTCAAACTTCTTGAATGGAAAGTGGGGAACCTTCTAAGTAACAGTTTGTTGATGTAGAAGACCATAACTAAATTGCATCTGTGGGTTCCTACAGTTCTTGCATTAGATGTGGGTAGAGGTGACTAAACATGTGTCAGTCTGCCCACAGCCCATATATCTTAATAAGGGGAAGGGAAAAAAAAAGGACATTTCTACTGAGCCATTCCAAAACAGATGCCTATTACAGTAGGGCAAAAAAGTATTTAGTCAGCCACCAATTGTGCAAGTTCTCCCACTTAAAAAGATGAGAGAGGCCTGTAATTGGCATCATAGGTAGACCTCAACTATGAGACAAAATGAGAAAAAAAATCCAGACAATCACATTGGCTGATTTGGAAAGAATTTATTTGCAAATTAATCATTACCTGTATCAATGGCACCTGTTTGAACTTATCAGTATAAAAGACACCTGTCCACAACCTCAAACAGTCACACTCCAAACTCCACTATGGTGAAGACCAAAGAGCTGTTGAAGGACACCAGAAACAAAATTGTAGACCTGCACCAGGCTGGGAAGACTGAATCTGCAATAGGCAAGCAGCTTGGTGTGAACAAATCAACTGTGGGAGCAATAATTAGAAAATGGAAGACATACAAGACCACTGATAATCTCCCTCAATCTGGGGCTCCACACAAGATCTCACCCCGTGGGGTCAAAATGATCACAAGAACGATGAGCAAAAATCCCGGGACCACACGGGGGGACCTAGTGAATGACCTGCAGAGAGCTGGGACCAACGTAACAAAGGCTACCATCAATTACAGACCTCTCTCATCTTAAGTGGGAGAACTTGCACAATTGGTGGCTGACTAAATACTTTTTTGCCCCACTGTAAGTGATAGCTAGTAATTAAAAGTGCATAGGCAATTTGTTGACTTTGGTGACCAGCCTCTGGTTTAGACCACTAGGGCTCCATGCACACTAGCATTTTTTTAAGCTCCTAAATGTATTTTTTTTTTTCTGCTACTCTATATGTGTATGTTACTCTATATGTGTCCATGCACACTATTCTAGGCTAGTAGTGCTTTTCAAGCTTCAGCATTTAGGAGCAGAAAAAAAATTGTTTTTGTAGAGTTTTTGGGAGCATTTTTCCAGCAGAAAACAAAAAACCCCAAACCTGCTGAACGCTCCTAAATGCTAATAAAAACGCTCCTAACAACTTTTTTTTTTCTAGCTTTTTTTCTTCATGTACTGTAAAAATGCTAATAAAATGCCAATGCTCTTGAGATCTAAATGCTACTAAAAATATTACCAGCATTTTTAATCCAGTGGTTTTTCCAGCTTTTTTTAGCTTGAAAAACCACTAGTGTGCATGTATTAAGGTAAAAGCCAGCACACAACTACAAGTCTCTGCAAATATTTATTTTCGCACAAACAGCTCTGAACAATCATGCTTTTTTTTTGGGGGGGGGGGTTGTTGGCTAAAAAAGGGGCCTTCGTCAAAACGTCAGAGAGAACAGAGACCAAATTGGTATGGAAAACTAAAGAACTTGTTCAAGAGCTTTAGAATTCTAAAGAAGTCTTGAGTGGGACTGCTGGAAAAGTCCCAAAAATTAAAAGAGCTGGACTAAATGAAATACAGTAGTACGGAGAATACTAAAATATATTTAACCACTTCCAGACCGGACACTTTTACCCCCTTCCTGACCTGGGCAATTTTCAGCTTTCATCGCTATCACACTTTGAATGACAATTGCGCGGTCATGCAACACTGTACCCAAATTAATTTTTTACCATTTTTTTGAGACAGGTAAAGATTTATTTTGGTGGTATTTATTCACCACTGGGATTTTTATTTTTTTTGCTATGTAAATGAAAAAGTCCAAAAATTTTGAAAAAAAGTGTTTTTTAATAAATTTTTTCAAATAAATAATATTTCATCATAAATCTTGGCCAAAATTTATTCCGTTATCTTTTTAGTAAAAAAAAAATCCAAATTAGTTTATAACCAAAAATAATTTTTAAATATTTTGTTTTTACATTTTTATTTTATTTTTTATTTTTATTTTATTTTTTACATACTGTCACCCTAGCAGTACAGTGTTACCATGGTGACACTGTACTACTTGTGGGTTGTGATGAAGATTTTTTTTTTTTTTTTTTTTTTTTTTTTTTTTTACACTGATTGCTTTTACACCCATATAGGATGTAAAAGCAATCATTTCTCTTTCTCTCTGTCTGCATTCTTGCACTCATTGAGTAGTAGTGAGTGAGCTGTGATTGGTCACAGCTTGTCACATGGTACAAGGCTGTTGTGAATAGCCTTGTACCATGTGACCTCTGTGATCATTCACAGATTTCACACGTAGTAAGCAATGATGTCACAAGTGACATCTTGCTTACTACTTTGCATGTGATCACTGATTGGCCAATCAGTGATCACATGATCGGGACCTCGTACAGAGGCCCCGTCCGACGATCGGTGTTTCACTGTGTCCGGAGGACACAGCGGGCACCAGATCGCGGTGCTGCCGCGCTCCCGGGGAGCACGCACAAGCAGGGTGCGGGGAGGCCATTTATAAATGGCCACCCGACCCTGCACTGCCACCGTCCGGCCATTTATATACAACGGCCGGTCGGGAAATGGTTAAATAGTAGAACTAAAGAAAAATTTTTTTTTTTTTTATTTTGGATAGAGTAAGGAAGGGTTATATCTCCTCAGGTTTCTTATTTGCCATTTATGTCCCATTGGGGTGACTTCCTGTCTCACAGCCAAAAAAGGAAGTGAGAGGAAATCGCTCAAAAGGAAATCTCTGATTGTCACCACAACTAAGGCACCCGCAGGAACACTTCCCCTGTATTCCTGTTCAAAGGACAACATAAAATGTGAGATTTTCTTTCACTTTTAATGAGAATGGTAAGCATGACTAAGATGGTGAATGGGGGTACACACAGCAATAAACACTTGCCAGAAATTGCAATCCCTCTCCACCACATCCACAACCAAAAAAAGTCTTGCCTTTAGTTATAATTTAAAGAGAACAGTAGGTATAGAAAAGAATCCCCCCCCCCCCCTTTAAAATAATCACCTTTTATTGCTTTTCAGCATGAAATGAAGACAGACACAGTTTGTGTATTATCCAGCTGTATTTACTCAGTGCAACATATAAAACTTCCAGGTAAAAGATATAACACCAACATATCCGGAAAAAAAATTCAAAAACAGAATCACTGAGTTGGAAAAAAAAGATCACCCCTTTGCATCAGTATTTTGTTGAACCACCTTTTGTTTTAATTGCAGCCTTTAGTCTGTTGGGATAGGTCTCTACTAACTTTGCAATATTTGCCCGCTCGCCTTTGCAGAACTGCTCAAGTCCAGATAAATTTGATGGTGACCATTTGTGGACTGCAGCCTTCAAGTCATTCCACAGATTTTCAATGGGGTTTAAGTCTGGGCTCTGCCTAGGCCACGCAAGGACATTCACCTTTTTTGACGGTATTTTGTCCCATTAATTTTTCCTTCTATCCTGACAAGTGCCCCAGTCCTCCTGGCAGAGAAACAGACATATTGTTTAGTGTTGAGGCCAAATCATTAAATTTTAGTCTCATCTGACCAGAACACCTTTTTCCAGGTGGCCTCAGAATTTTCAAAGGTGTGTTTTGGCAAAGCTCAGTCATGACTACATGTGGCCTTCTTGAGGAGCGGATTTTTTCTAGCAACCCTCCCATACAAGCCAATTTTTCAATGGAGAATTTGTGATATTGTTGTCACTTGCTTACAATGACTACTCTCATCAATTCCTGCAACTGCTTCAGAGTTGCTTTAGGCCTCTTTGTAGTCTCTCTAACTAGTCTCCTCCTGGTTCTTTCATCCAGTTTGGAGAGATGTCCTGATCCAGGGAGGGTCTGTGTTGTAAGAAATATCTTCCACTTCATCATAACAGACTTCACTGTGCTTCGAAGCATTGATAAGGCCTTTATCCCACAGAACTTTTGACAGTGCCAGTGCCTTGCCACCCATAGTTGATTTTTTGCTTCAGTTTCACTACCAGTGACTGAAATGCTCAAGGAAAGCTTTTCATGTTGAGCTAATCAAAATCACCACACCTGATCACAGATGAAAGTCAAATGGCTTTGTGTGCCATTAAGAAGGTGACTCGCTACACCTGACTGAGTTTACAAATCATTTTTAAGAGGGGGGGGGGGGGTAATGCTTTTTCCAACTCAGTGCTTCTGTTTTGTTTCTGACATGCTGGTGTTATATCTTTCACTTGGAATGAGTAAATACAGCTGGATAGAACAAACAGTTTTCATTTCGTGCTGCAAAGCAACAAAATGTTATTTATATATTTTTTTTAAAGGGGGTGATTATCTTCTATACACACTGTATATAAACCCAACATTTCAAATTCCTGATATATGGCTGCTGTACCGTGTACTTGTATGAAAATGGATCCTGTTCTCTCTGTATTGCTTCTTTTGTGTGAAATCCCTGGTGTCCCTCCCAGTCCCTCTGCTTTCCTATTAAAAACTGAGCACACTAGGCAGTAGAGCACAGCAAGGTCAGTTCTCTTGCTGTGCTGTGACCTCAGTGTGCTCTCCTCCTATGATTAGACTTCTGCTAACATGCCCCGCCCCCCTCCACAGCACAACCATTCACTGAAGATTTGTGTGCTGCAGTTTCTCCTTCCCCATACCTCTATGTGCAGCTGAGAACAGAGGCCATGTGACCACTTATGAAAAAAAAAACCCCCAAAAACATAAAATACCTTTTTTCACGTTTTATATGTATACACAAAATGTTTAGCCTTTCATTTCTATTTTAAACTGAATAAGTAGTTTCACAAGATGGGGGTTCATGTATACTTTATGTGATCACTCACAGATAACTTGTGGTGTGTGGGTCAAAATTTTTTGTTTTCATTTTTTTCCTGGACTGGAGGGGAAAAAAAAAAGTACAGTTGAAATTTAATCCCAGAAAGACTTGGTCTTGAGCAAAGAGATCTTGAGAACTTAGGATTTTCCCCACATCAGCAGCTAGAGAGAAGCCTTCAAAGTTACAGAGTCCTCTTAAAATACCTTAGGACAATCCGAAAAGTGTATCCATCTCATCCTGTTCCATACAGTCTTGACAAAGCAGATCTGAGGTGAAAAATGTAAATTTAGGTCTGTCTGTAGCCAACCTCCCCCCCCCCCCCCCCCCTCCCATCAAAAAAATGAAAATACCACCCCGTTTGCTGCCGCCTCTTCTGACACTTTGCCCTGCCTGCTGTTGGAGGAGACAATTAAAAGGGATTCTAGGGCTCTCATTTTTATGTGAACAGAAAATCAATTTTTGCCTTTAGTTTCATGTTAAAAAAAAGGCAAAGATGTAATCTATTTGCCAACATTTCATCCATACATTTTGAGGTTTGTCATCTGTTCATGAAAACTGTGTAAATTTCTGAATTGGAACTGGCATCAACCTATAGCTGTTCCTGTACAGCAGAGATCAGACTAGGACTGAAAAAGCAAAGTAACAAAACCTGGATGGACAGAAATACATGTATGTATGTATGTATGTATGTATGTATGTATGTATGTATGTCAAATCGGCTCCCACATACCGTATTTTTCGCACCATAAGACGCACTTTTTTCCCCCCCAAAAAAGGGGAGAAAATGTCAGTGCGTCTTATGGAGCGAATATAAAGCGGCCGATCCAGTATTTCTGCAGCCACCATGTCAGAATACCGGGCCGACCGCTCAGCTGTTCTCTCCTGCAGGGCCTTACCTGTTCCTCGCTCCAGCGCTGTACAGTCTTCCCGCTGGCTTCTGTGACAGCCGGGTGTCCACTGCGCATGCGAGAGAAGCGCTGCGCTTTGTGAATGGTCCAGTGTTTTCTGGGACACATGACAGGTCCCAGAAGGCACCGGGCCATTCACAAAGCGCATCGCATCTCGCACATGCACAGTGGGCACCCGGCTGTCACAGAAGCCAGCGGGAAGAAGAGGGAAAGACAACTCCGTGGAAGTGGAAGCGGGTACCTGTCAAATTCAGGTACCCGCTCCCCCTCCCTCCCCAAAGGTCAGCAGTCTCTGGTCATCCCCTGCACTGTGTCCGCAGTCTCTGGTCCGTCTCCTGCACTGTGTCCGCAGTCTCTGGTCCGTCTCCTGCACTGTGTCCGCAGTCTCTGGTCCGTCTCCTGCACTGTGTCCGCAGTCTCTGGTCCGTCTCCTGCACTGTGTCCGCAGTCTCTGGTCCGTCTCCTGCACTGTGTCCGCAGTCTCTGGTCCGTCTCCTGTACTGTGTCCGCAGTCTCTGGTCCGTCTCCTGTACTGTGTCCGCAGTCTCTGGTCATCTCCTGTACTGTGTCCGCAGTCTCTGGTCATCTCCTGTACTGTGTCCGCAGTCTCTGGTCCGTCTCCTGTACTGTGTCCGCAGTCTCTGGTCATCTCCTGTACTGTGTCCGCAGTCTCTGGTCCGTCTCCTGTACTGTGTCCGCAGTCTCTGGTCATCTCCTGTACTATGTCCGCAGTCTCTGGTCATCTCCTGTACTGTGTCCGCAGTCTCTGGTCATCCCCTGTACTATGTCTGCAGTCCATTGGTTCAGAATATTTTTTTTTCTTGTTTTTCGCCTCTAAAACCTAGGTGCGTCTTATGGAGCGAAAAATACGGTATATTGTTGGTCTGTTCCATTATTTGCCTGGTGTTTGGCTATAAAAGAACCACCTAGAAAAAAACTCATCCTAGAAAAATAATCTCCAGACCAAAACATTACACAGAAGTAAAATATATAAGATATGGGTACTGCAAACAGGAAAAAGCAGGTAATTAGTGATCCTAACTGGGGCCGGAGTGTTTTATCTTCCTCCCCAAGTGCATTTCCATTTCCCATTCTAACGCTTCTCTCATGTAACAACCTGCCCCAGGGATGGTCCCAACGGTGCTCTACATGGTTTAGCTTCAAGACAGTGGGGTGGGCAGCAACACCATAATTGCCCATGTTTTTGGTATGAGATGTCCAACAAGTTCAAATTGGTGTGATGGTCCATTACTGAGAAATGATCCTAAAACTTGTTTTCCAGACATATATTTGGAGAGTGCATCCATCTCTTGGGTGTGCTGACCTGTACATGACCAGAGGAAAACTGCTATTTCCAATAGACTTAAAAAGATCACAGCACAAGTCCCAGGAAGCTTCGGGACTAGACTGCAAGAGCAGCGCATCTCACACATGCGCAGTGAGGAGCCGACTGTGAAAAAGCAGAAGTCACAGCCGACTTTCCACAGACAAGATGGCAGCACTGGGGACCCAAAGACCAGTGGAGAACCAGCCCGGGTGAAGACAGCACTGGACTTCTGGACTTGGTTAAGAGTCCGCTGATTAACCTCCCTGGCGGTATGATTCTTTCCGATTTTTTGTGCTGAAAGCGGTACCGTTTTTTGCATGGAAATATGTAGTTTTTTATTGTAGGCTGTAATTTTTAGGAATAACTCACTGAAATCTGTCCGAACAAGAGTCTAGTAAACATCCCGGATATGATAAAATTTGAAACACAAAATCATAAATTATAATTTAATAAATAATCATAAAAAATATAATAATAAATTTAATTCAATAATATAATCAAACCAAACACACTGAAATTTGAAATACAGAGGCAAATTCACACATCGCTGAGCAAAGTTGCAAAATCGTTTTCAGTGTCTGATGAGGAATTTCCCCCACAAATCATTATCACTCAATTCTGCAAGTGGTTCTGATTTACTATCGCTGTTCTCTAGCCGGTCTAAAACCGCTTTTGACCTAAAGAGACGCTTTTTGGACGCCATGGACTTTTCTCAGTTTCCAGGCAGAAAGAACAGTCAAAATGCAGAGAGGAGACAGGACAAAGCACTCGGGACAAAATGTATGTGAAATGCATTGAAACAGTATTGACAGCAAAAATGACATTTTTAAAAAATTTCAAATTTCCCGCCAGTTCCAGCGCCCATACGTCCCGACGTCACAGGGAACGGAACACAGAAGCAGGATGTCGGCATCGGCCGGAGGAGATGGCCGGGGATGCTGCAGGGGACACATCGCGGGAGCGAAGGACAAGGTAAGTGCTGCAGGGAATCCTTGTGCAGCGCCGCATGGTAAGCCCGAGTGTAGCTCGGGGTTACCGCTCTTGGCATAGAAATTTTACCCCGAGCTACACTCGGGAATACCGCTAAGGAGGTTAAATGTCAGCAGCACCAGTATTTGTAGCTACCAACTGTTCATTTTTTCAAAAATGACCAAAGTTATGCTTTATTCTTCTATTTTGCCAGAAGTTTTACTTCAAAGAATTGTATCAAACTGGAGTTGTAAGTCAGCAATCAGCCCTCTCTGCATTGTCACACAACGTTGCCCATGCTGCTCTTTCCTTGAAGGCTGATCCAAATATGCTGCTTGCAGCACAAGAGCCTCTGTTTCTGGAAAGAATGATGAAGCAGTCTGTAGATCCAGGCACTGGGATTCTATTTTACAAAAATGGAAAATAATTTTTATCCTGCTCTGAACAAACCAACGCTCCACTTGCATGTCACTGCTTGAGAAGATTACATCATTGTTTAACTCCTGCCTTGCAAGGACACCGTTTTTCTGTTTTTTTCTGTTTTGGCAAGTTTAAGGTAAAGGTAGTTCTTCTGATAGAGTTATTAGCTCTTCGGTGTTATTTTGTTTTGAAAAAAATATTTTAAAAAAATTAAAATCCATTAAAAGAAAAAAAGTTTTTTGGCCATACTTCTGCGTCACACGAGTAAACTTATTTCTGGCTAAATCTCGTTGTCGTTCGACATCACAGGGATGGTCCAGGCTCTAACTCCGGATCCACCCAGTTGCCTGACCAGCAGCTGGCTGATCCTTTCAGCACGCCACTGAGAACCTGAGCCAGCTGCCCGTGCCCCCTCCACAGCCCGGTACCCCAGTGAGTGCGGAATGGGCAGAGAGGAGAGCAATGACCGACAGTCTCCACTCTCTGCTTAGAGAAGTCCAACAACTGAAAGATCAGTTGTCATGTGATGTCTCAGCTTCACAGTCTTGGAGTTGGCATTGTCACTCTGGGACAGTTCTACAAAAAACAGCCCCTCTTTGTCTTTATATCAAAAGGGAAGGATCTGCTCTTTGGTGAGCTATAATGCCTTGGAGGGTCTCAAAGTCCCTCTGTAGCCCCCCTTTCAGAGAATCTACAGCAGTCTCTGGTCATCCCCTGCACTGTCTGCAGTCTCTGGTCATCTGTACTGTGTCCCTGGTATTTTCCCTGTACTGTGTCCGCAGTCTCTGGCCGTCTCCTGTACTGTGTCCGCAGTCTCTGGCCGTCTCCTGTACTGTGTCCGCAGTCTCTGGCCGTCTCCTGTACTGTGTCCGCAGTCTCTGGCCGTCTCCTGTACTGTGTCCGCAGTCTCTGGCCGTCTCCTGTACTGTGTCCGCAGTCTCTGGCCGTCTCCTGTACTGTGTCCGCAGTCTCTGGCCGTCTCCTGTACTGTGTCCGCAGTCTCTGGCCGTCTCCTGTACTGTGTCCGCAGTCTCTGGCCGTCTCCTGTACTGTGTCCGCAGTCTCTGGCCGTCTCCTGTACTGTGTCCGCAGTCTCTGGTCATCTCCTGTACTGTGTCCGCAGTCTCTGGTCATCTCCTGTACTATGTCCGCAGTCTCTGGTCATCTCCTGTATTGTGTCCGCAGTCTCTGGTCATCTCCTGTACAGTGTCCGCAGTCTCTGGTCATCTCCTGTACTGTGTCCGCAGTCTCTGGTCTTCTCCTGTACTGTGTCCGCAGTCTCTGGTCATCTCCTGTACTATGTCCGCAGTCTCTGGTCATCTCCTGTACTGTGTCCGCAGTCTCTGGTCGTCCCCTGTACTAAGTCTGCAGTCCATTGGTTCAGAATATTTTTTTTTCTTGTTTTTCGCCCCTAAAACTTAGGTGCGTCTTATAGAGCGAAAAATGCGGTATGTATTGTGTTGTGCTGATACTCCAAGAATATACACGAGCAACTCGTAAGCTCTTGACTTCAAGCCACTCAGCTATTCCCTCTTCTCAGGATCTGACAGCAGCTTCCAAGACAGTGCTACCCATGTCAGGCACATACACATGTTGCTGACATGGAGCAAGGGATGATGAGAGGTCTAGTCCCGACATAGGCTAGCATGTGACAACACTGCTACACGTCCAGTGTTATGCGCCTGACTGGAAGTTTGGGGATGTGGTTTCCAGAGAGAAAGAATAAATAAATATCTACAGCATCTAACTCACTGGGGACTGGGAAAGTCTATATGGTGGAGGTTAAGGGCTCATTCAGTCGGCCCATAAGGTGTGTACACCAAGAATCAGCGTATTTCAGAGATTAGCCGCGGCCAGCAGCTTGTACACATCAATGACAAGATGAAAGGCTATCCCATTGGAATATTTCTCCTCTATTACTGTTCTGGGGACAACCCAAAATTTGAGATTTTCTTTCATTTTCAAGGGCAAACAGAGAGGGGGAATCTCCCTCACGGGGACACAGAAAGCAATAAAAACCTGACAGGGGGTCTAATCCCTCTCCACTCCTCCGACACTAAAATAAAAAGTTTTGCATTTAGTTAAACATTAAAGTGCAACTCTAGGCAAAACCTTTTTTTTTTTTTTATTATGGATAGAGTAAAAGGAGGGTTACATCCCGTTAGGTTTGTGTTTGCCATCTCTGTCCCCATTGCGGAGATTTCACTTCACTTCCTGTCCCATAGCCAAAAGAGATAGTGAGAACCCCTTGGTTGTGTCCACATTGGAAGATTTCCCCTCTATTCCTCTTCTGGTGACAACCAAAAAACAGAAAACATGTCACATGACAATCCTTCACTCTTCTTCTGTTTCCTTTCTGGGGTCCTTCTTCAGGTATCCATGTCACTGCCTGTATGATGAGGACTCCTCCTATTAGCGAAGGTGGCACTTCCAGTGGGCGGGTCCCAAGTCACAGTTATATGACAATCCTTCACTCTTCTTCTGTTTCCTTCCTGGGGTCTTTCTTCATATGTCCCCTCCTGGGGTCCTACTTCAGGTGTTTATGTTACTGCCTGCATGATGAGGACTAATCCTATCGGCGAAGGTGGCGCTTCCAGTGGGCGGGTCCCAAGTCACAGTCACATGAGCACCATTCACTTTTCTGTTTCCTTCTCGGGGCCCCTCTTCAGGTGTCCATGTCACTGCCTGCATGATGACTCCTCCTCCTATTGGTGAAGATGGCACTTCCAGTGGGCAGGTAGCAGTAATAGGCTTCTATTCCGTTTCCTTCTCGGGGCCCCACTTCAGGTGTCCATGTTCCAAGCAGGCAGTGACAGGCACCTCTTACTGGAGGAGGCGACACTTTCAACAGCCAGGTCCTCTCACAGACTGCAGATGCCTGAAGCCGCAGTCACATGACCATCCTTCTTCTTTTCCAGCAGCTGACCCGGGTTCAATTCCCGGCCAATGCCATCTCCAACGTGGCTGCCTCCCCTCCTAGATGATCGGAGTCCCCCGGGGGAAAAGGCCGATACAAATCCAATGTGGAGGATATATTACTGGTGGGATCAATAAGAAACCAAAACCAATGAAGGGAATGTGTCGTGTGATTGGACAGATTTCATTACACACGCTCCAATAGCAGACTTCCTGCAGATGGATCGCATTGTTCTGTGTTCTCCATTCCAGCCAGTAGGTGGAGAACTCCGCCCCTTCTCTGGTATGTTCTAGGCCGGGGGGGCCAAACTTTCCAGTACGGGGGTCGAAAGTCCCATATTTATACATGCATAAAATCAGAGTCCCCCCTTATGTCAGAGTCCCCAATATAGTCACCACTTAGCTCCTCAGGACCCCCCTTTATATCGGGGTCCCCATCAGAGTCCCCCCATATCGGGGTCCCCATCAGAGTCCCCCCATATCGGGGTCCCCATCAGAGTCCCCCCATATCGGGGTCCCCATCAGAGTCCCCCCATATCGGGGTCCCCATCAGAGTCCCCCCATATCGGGGTCCCCATCAGAGTCCCCCCATATCGGGGTCCCCATCAGAGTCCCCCCATATCGGGGTCCCCATCAGAGTCCCCCCATATCTGTGTTCCCATCAGAGTCCCCCCATATCTGTGTCCCCATCAGAGTCCCCCCATATCTGTGTCCCCATCAGAGTCCCCCCATATCTGTGTCCCCATCAGAGTCCCCTCATATCTGTGTCCCCATCAGAGTCCCCTCATATCTGTGTCCCCATCAGAGTCAATTGTTGGCCCTAAATACAAATACTGGAAAAAAGAATAATCCATCAACTCTGAGGACCGGGTGCTGCCCACTTACCTGCCATGTTGGTGGTGTGACAATGGCCCCCCCTTCACAACTATTGATAGTGGTTATAGGGGAGGGGTATAGCGGTGATAGGGGGGAGGGGTCAGTAGTGATGGGGGGGGGGGAGGGGTCAGTAGTGATGGGGGGGGGGAGGGGTCAGTAGTGATGGGGGGGGAGGGGTCAGTAGTGATGGGGGGGGAGGGGTCAGTAGTGATGGGGGGGAGGGGTCAGTAGTGATGGGGGGGAGGGGTCAGTAGTGATGGGGGGGAGGGGTCAGTAGTGATGGGGGGGAGGGGTCAGTAGTGATGGGGGGGAGGGGTCAGTGGTGATGGGGGGGAGGGGTCAGTAGTGATGGGGGGGAGGGGTCAGTAGTGATGGGGGGGGAGGGGTCAGTAGTGATGGGGGGGAGGGGTCAGTAGTGATGGGGGGGAGGGGTCAGTAGTGATTATCACACCCCCTATAATGCAGCATTATTATATAGTAATGAGATGATCACAGATCTTCTAATTGATGATAATAATGCGTACTCCCCCCCCCCCCCCCAGTGTCTCCCCTCCTCCCCTCTCCCCCCAGTGTCTCCCTCCTCCCAACACTTCACCTTCCCCTCCCCCCCCACCCAGTGTCTCCCCTCCCCCCCTCTCCCCCCAGTGTCTCCCTCCTCAACACTTCACCTTCCCCCCCCCCCCCCCCCCCAGTACTGGGACACACCATCACTTCCTGCCTGGTCTCCATGGTGATGGGTCTTCCAGGAGGAAATCCATGGTGATGGGACACTACAGGAGGAGCTGAGTGTTGCTGCCCTCTAGCGGCTCCTGTGTGCATTACATCAGAGAAATGTCAGCACAGAGAATGGCCAGGAGATTTATGTCATCCAAGTACACAGAACAGCTTGATTGTATTATAATTATTGGGATTATTAATATTACACCCATTATTGTTTATATTACAATTAATATCAATCATTAGAATCCTATTAATACAGTAAAATAAATAAAATGACATTATAATAACATTGTATGAATATAAACAGAGGCGTCTATATTATTAATACAGGGAAATGTTATCAATGTTATATAATAGGATCCAATCCAATGCCTCCTGGGCTGGATCCCAGATGAGCCAATCAGAGTAAAGCAGGCTGAACAGAGGCTGCTGATTGGTCACACATAAACACCCCAGATGAGCCAATCAGAGCAAAGCAGGCTGAACAGAGGCTGCTGATTGGTCACACATAAACACCCCAGATAAGCCAATCAGAGCAAAGCAGGCTGAACAGAGGCTGCTGATTGGTCACACATAAACTCCGCCCCCCTCACTGTGGTCACATGACCTCCATCACTGTGACTTTGCACTGTGCACAGGCTGAGTCCTCAGTTGCTGTTTTCTCTCACCAGAGACAGCTGCTTCCTTACAGAGCTCCTGTGACTGATTGCTTTGTATCTCATTGCACTCAATCTACAGCGATTGGAATCGACTTTCCATTTATATCCAGCGATCCACAGCGATCAGTAACTGCTGATTTCTGTATTTCTAAAAAAAAAAAAAAAATGTGCAGAATCTTTGCCGTGATTGCTATTCTGTTGCTCCCTTTTGGAGTACACAGAAAGGACATCAAAGACTCCACAAAGACCGGCATGGACAAGGACAATGATATGAAGATTGTGGAGGAACGAAGAAATTTCATCAAAAACTCCCCAGATATCCACATGGAGGGGGGGAGCATGAAGATTATGGAGGAACACCGATATTTCATCAAACACTCCCCAGATATACGCATGGAGGAGGAGGGGACCATGAAGATGATGGAAGAACTGGAGCAGGAAAAGGTCAGAGAATTGGAAAACGAGTCCCCAGGACCCATCAGTTGGTTTTCACTACTGGCCACCACTCCATTCTGGTATAAGGGGACAGTCCTGATAAGTGTTCTCATTCTGAGGTACATCCTGCGCAGGAATCACCTGGCCACAGTATTAGCTCAATATTTGAAGATCCTGGAGCTGATTGAATTCTTTTATCTACTACTCCATGTCTGGTACAGCGAGGGGCCAACCTCAGAGAACACACTTCTACCCATGCTTAAAAATGCCACTGACTGCTACCAATGGATGGTTGCTGGGCTCCAGTCAGTCTGGTCCAATGGGTGGGCAGCCCTAGGGAACACAGTGCTACCCATGCTTATAAATACTGTTGCTGAGCACCGATCAGAATGCTTGTTGGGGCTTATCATCTTGCTGCTGGTACTGTTCCTAAAATATTTCAAGCCATTTCACCAATGGATCCAACCAACGAAAAGCAACATCAACCCACTGACGATTGACGTCAATCTAACAACAGACAGCACTATGGACCAGGCTGACTTTCGTACTCCCATCCCCACACCTCCTAGGAATAACGTCCGTTTTCACATGAAGGTTTTACTCTGGGAAATGAGGAGGAGCGAGCAAAACAAGCGGCTCTGGCACATTAACATCTTCCCAGCAACAAGTGAAAGTGTGGACAGTGCTATGGAAGAGACCGACTTTCCCATTCCCAGCGTCCCACCTCCCAGGGATGACATCCGTGCTCACCTACGGGATTTAAGCTTGCCATTGCAGAGGCGCAGGCCAACCAAGGAGTTCAGACATGGCTACATCCTTTCATCAACAAGTGAAAATGTGGACAATGCTATGGAAGAGACCGACTTTCCCATTCCCAGCGTCCCACCTCCCAGGGATGACATGCGTGCTCACCTACGGGATTTATGCCGGCCAATGAAGAGGCGCAGGCCAACCACAGAGTTCAGGCATGGCAAAATGTTCTCATCAATGAGTGACGTCATTCCACAGGTTGATGATGCCGTCCCATCAACGCATGACATCATTCCTAAGAGATATTCTACCATGTCATCAATCAGTGACATCATCCAACCACCAAGCGATGGCATTAGTTCTGGGACTGACCAACCGACTGGCCATCCCAGCGGCGCATCTCCTAGTGATAGCACCTGCTTTAATCTACACAATTTATTCCAGCGAAAGAAGAAGCACAAGCGACCTAAGGTGAAAAATGACAAAAATCCCACCTCCTACCTGGTCGGCGTCTTCTTGTGCGGGAGACATCCAATTATATGTCCAGCAGACTGTTTCATCTTCGACCTCTAAATATCGCAGCCGTATTCACCTATTGTCAGGGGTCGGGTGTTCTGCCACGATACGCCGGGTGGCGCATGCACAGAACACCGACACGCTCTAGCCAGCGGGCCCTGGGCGATCGTGGCAGCGGCGAAGGCCGCGCATGCGCACTCGCGATCGCGGACAGGCGCCTGGCACCAATGACAGCGCAGGACGCGCTATTTAAACAGGACAGGAGGTATGTGTAATTGCCGTTTAGTCTTATTGTCCTGTTCCTGTCATCTGATTTGTGAAGTTTCCTGTTGCCGACCTCTGCTTGATCCTGACCCTGCTGATTGTCTCCGGCTTGACCCCTGGCTTGACCTGACCATTCTCTGCCTGATCCTCCGGTACCTCGCTGCCCGCACGTTGCTGAACCCGGCTCGTGACCCTGACCATTCTCTGCCTGATCCTCCGGTACCTCGCTGCCCGCACGTTGCTGAACCCGGCTCGTGACCCTGACCATTCTCTGCCTGATCCTCCGGTACCTCGCTGCCCGCACGTTGCTGAACCCGGCTCGTGACCCTGACCATTCTCTGCCTGATCCTCCGGTACCTCGCTGCCCGCACGTTGCTGAACCCGGCTCGTGACCCTGACCATTCTCTGCCTGATCCTCCGGTACCTCGCTGCCCGCACGTTGCTGAACCCGGCTTGTGACCCTGACCATTCTCTGCCTGATCCTCCGGTACCTCGCTGCCAACACGTTGCTGAACCCGGCTCGTGACCCTGACCATTCTCTGCCTGCTCCTCCGGTACCTCGCTGCCAGCACATTGCTGACCCAGCCTGCCTGACTACGCCTTACGTTACGCTGACTGTCCATCCATCCATCCCGCATTGATCAGTCCCTGCTGCCAGGCCTACCAGCCTCTTCACGTCAGGCTCTATTTCCCGCAACACCTCTGACGGTACTCTCTACCACTGCTGGACGTACTCAGGGGTCGCGCCCTGGTCTCGGTCTGCTCCAAGTCCATCCCCACCATCAGGGGCCCTGGTGCATAAGCAGATTGGGACTTAGACCCTGCGTGCTGAGGAACCCCGCACTGTGGGTTGCTAGAGATACCGTCAGGCGGTGTCTGACACCTATAGAATGTATTGCGGCTAAAGAAGAAGCGCGGGCCAACCGAAGAGGCCGGCCAGAAGACTCAGAGAGAACATTGGATACACAGATATTCGTACACATTTCTGCGTGTCGCCTATTCAAACGTTTGTCGCACCAAAGAAACTCAGGGACAAAATTTCAGCCTTCAGCCTGGTGCGATGTAACACACACGTCTTCCCGCAATTCTCACGCGTCTTGCCATGCGACAATTGCAGCAACATCACACTGCATTCGGGGCGCCATGTTGATGGTGAACGTCTCTTTGGTGCCTCTTCAGACATCTCCATAGAGGACGTCACTGGCAGGAAGGGTTCTCATTGGCCCCAGCAGAAAAGGAAGACTTTGAAGACTCCTCCTGCCTCTGAAGCCAATCAGAGTTCCTTTCTTTTCTCCCAGGCTTAAGCCTCTAAGGCCAGACCTAAGCCAGGGGCCCAGTTCAGTCACAAGCCTGGGGCCCCTAATCCCCAAACCTTCAGACTAGTCCTATTAAACATCCTGAAGGGATTTCCCTACTTTCTAAAGTGGGGTGACGTCTGTTGGCCTTTGGGGTCACCTGGTCAGCAGACATCTCAGAAGCTCAGGTAAGAGACGTGGTGTCCAGGGGCTAAAGGCTAGAGTTCATCTCCCTGCCCCCACCCCGCTTCGTTTTGTCCAACCTACCGGTGTCCCCGCAGGGACCAGCGATCCTCCATGCTGCTCCTGCAGATCTGCTGACCCAAGGAGATGTCCCCATTGTACCAACAGCAGAATAGTTCCCGGGTTTTTAGGCCACATTCACAGGGGACATACCAATCTGTACCGCCGTGGAGGGCCGTGTTTATTTGCAGGGGATGTACCGGTGTTCATGCATCCCTGTGCAGGCAGTTCCATTGATGTCAGTTGGGACGTAGTGGTAACATGGACACAGATGCTGATCCCAATCTGACATCCGTATGGATGCATGGCCCTGAACGCACACTATCATCTGTGTTCAGAGCTGTTCACCCGCACAGATGTTAGATTGGGAGCAGTGTCTGTATCCATGCAGCCGCTGCATCCCAATTGACATCAATGAACCTGCCTGCACAGGGATGCATGAACACCGGTACATCCCCTGCAAGTAAACACGGCCCCCCACGGCTGTACGGATTAGTACGCCCCCTGTGACCGGGGCCTTACTCCAACCTTTTCCCTGTTCTAAAGCCTCCCAGCCGGTTCACACTATGCGGTGCGGGACACTGCATGGAATCCGCACAGGAATCACACCGCATTCCTCTGCGCATTCCATGCAAATGTCTGTACGCTGCGATTTGGGCCATACACTTTCTATGGCTCAAATCACATCGCATCCGCACCACAAAGGTGCAGGACTGTCTTTAGATCCGCACCTGAATCACATAGCATGGGTCTTCTCACCCATGTCATGTGATTTCTGGCAATCACATCGCGTCTTGCCATCTGTTTCGGGTGTCAATAATTTATTACTGACTCCCGCACCAGATCGCATGAACGTGATGCGATTGCAATGCGGTGCGGGAAACGCACAGAATTCGCAGCGTTTCACGCACCGCATTGGTGTGAACCCGAGCTCAAGGAGGACATAGGCTGCATTCACTCGGGGGATTAGGGGCATACAGCGGATTCCTGCGGATGGGATCACTGTGAACAGTGGGGGGTGGGAAGTCTGTACAAAGCAATGACAGGCTGACAGGAGCCGCGACCATTCCCATGTATCCGCACATCCATCGGTCATCTACGGTTAGGGCCAGGATCGCTCATCCTTCCCTGACCACAGATGATCGATGGATGTGCGGATACATGGGAATGGTCCCGGCTCAGCCTGTCATTGCTTTGTACAGACTTCCCATCCCCCACTGTTCACAGTGATCCCAGCCGCAGGAATCCCCTGTATGCCCCCTAATCCCCCCCGAGTGAATGCAGCCTATGCCCTCCTTGAGTCTTTAGAACAAGGAAACGGTTGGAGTAAAAACCCGGAAACCTTTCTGCTGTTGGTACAATGGGGAGATCTCCTTGGGTCAGCAGATCTGCAGGAGCAGCATGGAGGATCGCTGGTCCCTGCGGGGACACCGGTAGGTTGGACAACACGAAGCGGGGTGGGGGCTGGGAGATGAACTCTAGCCTGTAGCCCCTGGACACCACGTCTCTTACCTGAGCTTCTGAGATGTCTGCTGACCAGGTGACCCCAAAGGCCAACAGACGTCCCCCCACTTTAGGAAATGGGGGCTTCCCTTCAGGAGGTTTAATAGGACTAGTCTGAAGGTTTGGGGATTAGGGGCCCCAGGCTTGTGACTGAACTGGGCCCCTGGCTTAGGTCTGGTCTTTGAGGATGAAGCTTGGGAGAAAAGAAAGGAACTCTGATTGGCTTTAGAGGCAGGAGGAGTCTTCAAAGTCTTCCTTTTCTGCTGGGGCCAATGAGAACCCTTCCTGCCGGGGCCAATGAGAACCCTTCCTGCCAGTGACGTCCTTTATGGAGATGTCTGAAGAGGCACCAAAGAGACGTTCACCATCAACATGGCGCCCCGAATGCAGTGTGATGTTGCTGCAATTGTCGCATGGCAAGACGCATGAGAATTGCGGGAAGACGTGTGTGTTACATCGCACCAGGCTGAAGGCACCAAAGAGACGTTCACCATCAGAAGACATATATACAATGTTCTCTCTATATTGGGGTGTCACCCCTCCCCCATCATATCTGTATATACAATGTTCTCTCTATATATTGGGGTGTCACCCCTCCCCCATCATATCTGTATATACAATGTTCTCTATATTGGGGTGTCACCCCTCCCCATCATATCTGTATATACAATGTTCTCTCTATATTGGGGTGTCACCCCTCCCCCATCATATCTGTATATACAATGTTCTCTCTATATTGGGGTGTCCTCCCTCCTCCATCATATCTGTATATACAATGTTCTCTCTATATTGGGGTGTCACCCCTCCCCCATCATATCTGTATATACAATGTTCTCTCTATATTGGGGTGTCACCCCTCCCCCATAATATCTGTATATACAATGTTCTCTCTATATTGGGGTGTCACCCCTCCCCCATAATATCTGTATATACAATGTTCTCTCTATATTGAGGTGTCACCCCTCCCCCATCATATCTGTATATACAATGTTCTCTCTATATTGGGGTGTCACCCCTCCCCATCATATCTGTATATACAATGTTCTCTCTATATTGGGGTGTCACCCCTCGCCCATCATATCTGTATATACAATGTTCTCTCTATATTGGGGTGTCACCCCTCCCCCATCATATCTGTATATACAATGTTCTCTCTATATTGGGGTGTCACCCCTCCCCCATCATATCTGTATATACAATGTTCTCTCTATATTGGGGTGTCACCCCTCCCCCATCATATCTGTATATACAATGTTCTCTCTATATTGGGGTGTCACCCCTCCCCCATATCTGTATATACAATGTTCTCTCTATATATTGAGGTGTCACCCCTCCCCCATCATATCTGTATATACAATGTTCTCTCTATATATTGGGGTGTCACCCCTCCCCCATCATATCTGTATATACAATGTTCTCTCTATATATTGGGGTGTCACCCCTCCCCCATCATATCTGTATATACAATGTTCTCTCTATATTGGGGTGTCACCCCTCCCCCATCATATCTGTATATACAATGTTCTCTCTATATTGGGGTGTCACCCCTCCTCCATATCTGTATATACAATGTTCTCTCTATATTGGGGTGTCACCCCTCCCCCATCATATCTGTATATACAATGTTCTCTCTATATTGGGGTGTCACCCCTCCCCCATCATATCTGTATATACAATGTTCTCTCTATATTGGGGTTTCCCCCCTCCTCCATCATATCTGTATATACAATGTTCTCTCTATATATTGGGGTGTCACCCCTCCCCCATCATATCTGTATATACAATGTTCTCTCTATATTAGGGTGTCACCCCTCCCCCATCATATCTGTATATACAATGTTCTCTCTATATCGGGGTGTCACCCCTCCCCCATCATATCTGTATATACAATGTTCTCTCTATATCGGGGTGTCACCCCTCCCCCATCATATCTGTATATACAATGTTCTCTCTATATCGGGGTGTCACCCCTCCCCCATCATATCTGTATATACAATGTTCTCTCTATATTGGGGTGTCACCCCTCCCCCATCATATCTGTATATACAATGTTCTCTCTATATTGGGGTGTCCCCCCTCCCCCATCATATCTGTATATACAATGTTCTCTCTATATTGGGGTGTCACCCCTCCCCCATCATATCTGTATATACAATGTTCTCTCTATATTGGGGTGCACCCCTCCCCCATCATATCTGTATATACAATGTTCTCTCTATATTGGGGTGTCACCCCTCCCCCCATCATATCTGTATATACAATGTTCTCTCTATATTGGGGTGTCACCCCTCCCCCCATCATATCTGTATATACAATATTCTCTCTATATTGGGGTGTCACCCCTCCCCCATGATATCTGTATATACAATGTTCTCTCTATATTGGGGTGCCCCCCCTCCCCCATCATATCTGTATATACAATGGAGAGAAGGGTTGGGATTGGTGGGTCGGAGGCACGGAGGAGACCTTTGCCATCAGAAGACATGGAACCTCGCGTTGGTGGTGTAGTGGTTAGCATGGCTGCTTTTCCAGCAGCTGACCCGGGTTCAATTCCCGGCCAATGCAATCTCCAACATGGCTGCCTCCCCTCCTAGATGATCGGAGTCCCCCGGGGGAAAAGGCCGATACAAATCCAATGTGGAGGATATATTATTGGTGGGATCAATAAGAAACCAAAACCAATGAAGGGAATGTGTCGTGTGATTGGACAGATTTCATTACACACGCTCCAATAGCAGACTTCCTGCAGATGGATCGCATTGTTGTGTGTTCTCCATTCCAGCCAGTAGGTGGAGAACTCCGCCCCTTCTCTGGTATGTTCTAGTCCGGGGGGGCCAAACCTTCCAGTATGGGGGCCGAAAAAATAAACCCCCCCAGCAACATAACACTTCTTCCCCCAAGCAAAAATAGACCCCTCCCTCAACAATAGATTCCTCACACTGCATTAATAAATCCTCCAGCAACCAGTACCAATAGACCCCTCCCACAACCATAGATCTCCCCAGCAATAACCGACCCCCTGACACACATAAGACTTCCCACACCATGCAACAATAGACCCCTCCTTCAAGATTAAATCCCCATCAGCAACGATAGATCCCCCAGCAGTCGGGATCATTGGACCCTCCAGCACCACTTGCCATTACATACATTTTGAACAGGGAAAAAAAAAAAAAAAAGCCCTGGTCACATGACCACTGATCCTTCCCAGCCCTGTGTGTTCTGAACTATTTAAAGGGATGGCTGGGTGGGGGCGGGAAGGGGTTCAAACAGGGGCTGATTGACTATTTGGAAACTCTGGCACTGCCCGAGGGCTCGAGGTCAGTAAGGGGCCCCATGAGATGCCCCTGGTACCTTTTTCATAGGCTTTTTTGAGTTTGGGAAAGGACACAGGGGCCCCATGATCCCCTATTGCCCGGGGGCCCCATGAGTTGTTAGTCCGCCCCTGGGTTCAAATCACAAGGATACGAGAGATGGAGATCATCAATAGTGTGCTTTTTCTGCTGTGTGACGGCTGCCTGCCCACCCACATGCAGGAGAAGAACGCACCCCAGTGCTGAGGCTTTCATGCTTCCGGTTACACAAAAACATTCGAAGGATCATGCTGATCTATTAGCTATTAGAAGCTGCTTCTGCGGAGCGCCCCCACAGGTGAATGGCGGTTTGGCGCTCAGTGTTCCGCCCCCTAATTAATCAGAATACATTGTGAGTCGTTATTAAAAAAAAAAAAAAAAAAAAGTCCCGACTCTGAGCTCCACAATCTGGCCGTCCATTCTCCTCACCCCCTCCCCCCCCCTAATTGGCAGCATTTTCCTGTGAAATCTGTAGTTAAATGCTTCATTGTTCAATATTGTATTAGTGTGTTCCGCGCATACTGAGCCCCCCATCCCCTCCCCCGCTCCCCCACCCCGTCCTGACTTTAAATCGCCCTTGTGGAAGAAATTCTAAGTGAATTCATCTGGGATTTAATGGACGAGACCTATTACCTGTCAACGCATATTTAATGTCACCGCCGCCGCCGAATCCTAATAACATCCTCACTAATTGGCGGGTCATTCCTACGGAAGAGCCGCCGCGCTCCTCGCGGGAAACCAATTGAAAGAAAACACGATTTTATAATAACGGTGTAATTTCACCATTAACCTTTTTATCTTTTACAAATTTTCAGGCGGCTTGTGGGGGGAGGGGGAGGGGGTGTTCGTAGCCTCCCTAGCGGTCTGATTATGTCAGGATTTCTTTGCTCAAAGTGGTACATTTTTTGGCATGGAAATATGGTGTTTTTTTATTGTAGGCTGTAATTCTCAGGAATAACTCACTGAAATCTGTCGGGACAAGAGTCTAGTAAACATCCCGGGGAGGATAAAACTTAAAACACGAAATCATAAATTATAATTTAATAAATAATCATAAAAAATAATATAATAATAAATGTAATTCAATAATATAAACAAACCGAAAACACTGAAATGTGAAATAGAGCGCCAAGTTCGCACATCACTGAGCAAAGTCGCAGAATCGTTTTCAGTGTCTGATGATGAATTTCCCCCACGAATCATTATCACTCAATTCTGCAAGTGGTTCTGATTTACTATCGCTGTTCTTTAGTCGGTCTAAAACCACGTCTGACCTAAAGGGACACTTTTTGGACGCCATGGACGTTTCTCAGTTTCCAGGCAGAAAGGGCGGTAAAAATGCAGGCAGGGCACCGGACAAAGCACTCGGGACAAAATGTATGTGAAATGCTTTGATACAGGAATGTTATACTATGTGATTTTAGTGAATGTCACTTTTTGCCATTTTCAAATTTCCCGCCGTTCCGTCCTCCGTACGTCCCGACGTCGCAGGGAACGGAACCTGGAAGACAGATGCCAGCATTGGCTGGAGGACATTACAGGGGACACTGCAGGATGGACATCTCTGGAGCGCAGGACAAGGTAAGTGATCGAGGGATCCCGGAGCAACGCTGCAGTGTATTCCCGAGTGTAGCTGGGGGGGGTCACTGCTTGTGGTGCTGAAACTTTACCCCGAGCTACACTCGGGAATACCTCCGGGGGGGGGGGGGGGTTAATGCAACATTCCCACGAAGGGAGATGTCGGCTGTCACAATGGGCTGATAGAGAACACCTGAAGGTAAACCGTCCGAAACTCCGCGCTGACTGCAAAAATACCTACAAAAATCATCCAATGGCAATACAGGAAAACTCATCTGTACTTTACAGCATGTAACATCAAGCAGTTACATGCTGTAAAGTACAGATGAGTATCCCAGGATGAAAATTGTCTGCATTCAGGGGCCACTTACCTGTCCCTAACTGCACATAAATGCTCAATGTGTTACAGCCGTGGCAAGCTGTCAGCCTGTCAATGATATGTACAAGCTGCTGGCCACGGCTGATTCAAGCACCTGTACTGGTGGAATAAATTGCTGCAAAGATGAGGGTTTAATACTTAAACCACTTGCCGTCTGGCCGCTGTATATAAACGGCCAGACTGTGGCAGTCCAGGGGAGGGTTGCCGTTCATAAACGGCGCCCGCCATTCTGGACTGTGCGCGCTCCCTGGGAGCATGCAGCACCGCGATCCGGTGCCCACTGTGTCCTCCGGACACAGTGGAACACCGATCGTTGTACGGGACCTCTGTACGATGTCCCGATCATGTGATCACTGATTGGCCAATCAGTGATCACATGCAGAGTAGTAAGCAAGATGTCACTTCTGACATCATTGCTTACTATGTGTGAAATCTGAATGATCACAGAGGTCACATGGTACAAGGCCATTCACAACAGCCTTGTGCCATGTGACAAGCTGTGACCAATCACAGCCACACAGTAGTTCTCAATGGCTGCAAGAATGCAGCCAGAGAGGAGAAATGATTGGTTTTACAGGCTTTATGGGTGTAAAAGCAATCAGTGTAAAGAAAGAAAAAAAAAAATCATGGTGACACTGTACTGCTAGGGCAGCAATGGGCAAACTACGGCCCGTGGGCCATATACGGCCGGGCGGACCTTTTAATCCGGCCCGCGGAGCGTGATACAAACAAAAAAAAAAACAGCCAGGGCAGGCAAATATTGACTGTCAGGATGTGTGTAGGCGGGGCAGCGTGACGAACGTGAGGGGAGCTAGGCTCCTCTCACAGTCCGCCCTGAAGACCAGAACGGCGCGGGAACACGGCGAGAGGAACACGCGGAGCAAAGGTAAGTAAATTGACACAGGGGGGACTTGGCTTACTACTTGGGGGATGAAATACTATATGAGGGATGAATTAATATGGGGGATGAATTACTATAGGGGGGATGAATTACTATAGGGGGGATGAATTACTATAGGGGGGATGAATTACTATAGGGGGATGAATTACTATATGGGGGATGAATTACTATATGGGGGATTAATTACTATATGGGGGATTAATTACTATATGGGGGATTAATTACTATATGGGGGAATATTACTATACTTACTATGGATGACACATACACATCATTCATCTAATCTTGGTCCGGCCCCCGGGTCCAATATATGAACCCATTGCGGCCCTCAAGTCAAAAAGTTTGCCCACCCCTGTGCTAGGGTGACAGTATGTAGAAAAAAAAAACAAATAAAAAAATAAAAAAAATGTAAAACAAATTAAAAAATTATAATTTTTGGTTAAACTAATTTGGGTTTTTTTTTTTTTTTTTTTTTTTTACTAAAAAGATAACGGAATAAATTTTGGCCAAGATTTATGAGTAATTATTTATTTGCAAAATTTCGTAAGAAAAACACTTTTTCGAAATGTTTGGACTTTTTCATTTATATAGTAAAAAAAATAAAATTCCCAGTGGTGAATAAATGCCACCAAAATAAAGCTTTATCTGTCAAAAAAAAAAATGCTAAAAAATTCATATGGGTGCAGTGTTGCATGACTGCTCAATTGTCATTCAAAATATGACAGCGCTGAAAGCTGAAAATTGGCCTGTACAGGAAGGGGGTGAAAGTGTCCGGACTGGAAGTGGTTAAAGACAGAAAATGTGGACTCTTGTCCAGCATACTTGTTCCAAGAAAGTCAAACGCTTTCACATTTTGAGCTCTACAAATTCCCTTTTAAACTGCCTTCTGGCTCTCCTGAAATATTTTACCCACCGCTAGTATAAATGGCCAGCAAAGTGCAGAGAATGACTGCAGTGCCAGCCAAATACAGTATTCTTCCCATGCATGCTCAGGGTAAATATTTATTCAAACGTACTTTTAATCCAGACCGGTGGACAGCGCCAGCTACAACGTTAACAGCTCCTGATTTCCAATATGGTTGCATATGGAGGGTAACAACACCCTTCACAACCACAATTCTTGCCTGCAAACTTATGGAAGCCACTCCAAGTTCTCTTCTTCCTGAAAGTCCACCCAGAGAACCTCCTCCTGCTATGAAACCTTTTCCACAAAATTGCCTATGTAGGTAAGAGGCACCTGTATATAAAAACAAACTGTGTAGCTTTGACCAAAGTTAAAGCGGAACTCCACCCAAAAGAGAAAGTTCCACTTGTTGACATCCCCCCCGCCCCACCCCCCCAGTCACATTTGGCACTTTTTGGGGGAGAGGGGGGGATCGAGTGCCTTGTTTTGAAAGGTACCTGCTCCCACTTCCAGCGGAGTTCGCCGCGGCAATCTCTGGCCTCACCTCCATCCCCCTCCTCCTTCTGATCTGAGACTCATCACAGGTCCCTGAAGACTGCAGGACTAATCACACAGCGCAGAGCCACTCTCGCAGGAGGAAACCGGATGTAAACCTGGAAGGCTTCACTGCCAGTTTCCATTAGATAAGGTGCTGGCCCTTGTACCTGAACCAGATTAAGGAAATCGACTCGAGCATCGCCAGACACCTGGACATGTAAGTGCCCTTATACGGGGCAGCACAGTGGCTAAATGGTTAGCACTTCCGCCTGGCAGTACTCGGGTCGTTGGTTCGAATCCCAGCCACAGCACCACCTGCCTGGAGTTTGCATGTTCTCCCTGTGCCTGCGTGGGTTTCCTTCGGGTACTCTGGTTTCCTCCCACACTCCAAAGACATGCTGGTAGGTGAATTGGATCCTGTCTAAATTGCCCCTAGTATGTGTATGTATGAATGTGAGTTCGGGACCTTAGATTGTACACCCCTTGAGGGTCAGGGACTGATGTGAATGTACAAAATTATATATATATATATATATATATATATATATATATATATACAGTCATGGCCGAAATTGTTGGCACCCTTGATATTTTTCCTGAAAATCAAGTATTTCACACAAAAAAGGTATTGCATTAACACATGTTTTGCTATACACATGTTTATTCCCTTTGTATGTATTGGAACAAATATAAAACAGAGGCAGAAAAGCAAATATGACATAATGTCACACAAAACCCCAAAAATGGGCTGGACAAAAGTATTGGCACCCTTAACTTAATATTTGGTTGCACACCCTTTGGAAAACATAACTGAAATCAGTCGCTTCCTATAACCATCAATAAGCTTCTGACACCTCTCACCCGGAATTTTGGACCACTCTTCCTTTGCAAACAGCTCCAGGTCTCTCTTATTGGAAGGACACCTTTTCCCAACAGCAATTTTAAGATCTCTCCACAGGTGTTCAATGGGATTTAGATCTGGGCTCATTGCTGGCCACTTCAGAACTCTCCAGCGCTTCTTTGCCATCCATTTCTGAGTGCTTTTTGACGTATGTTTGGGGTCATTGTCCTGCTGGAAGACCCAGGATCTTGGACGCAAACCCAGCTTTCTGACACTGGGCCCTACAGTGCGACCCAAAATCCTTTGGTAATCCTCAGATTTCATGATGCCTTGCACACAGTCAAGGCACCCAGTGCCAGAGGCAGCAAAACAACCCCAAAACATCATTGAACCTCCACCATATTTTACCGTAGGTACTGTGTTTTGTTCTTTGTAGGCCTCATTCCGTTTTCGGTAAACAGTAGAATGATGTGCTTTACCGAAAAGCTCTATCTTGGTCTCATCTGTCCACAAGACGTTTTCCCAGAAGGCTTTTGGCTTACTCAAGTACATTTTGGCAAACTGTAGTCTTGCTTTTTTATGTCTCTGTGTCAGCAGTGGGGTCCTCCTGGGTCTCCTGCCATAGCGTTTCATTTCATTTAAATGTCGACGGATAGTTCGCGCTGACACTGATGCTCCCTGAGCCTGCAGGACAGCTTGAATGTCTTTGGAACATGTTTGGGGCTGCTTATCCACCATCCGGACTATTCTGCGTTGCAATCTTTCATCAATTTTCCTCATCCGTCCACGACCAGGGAGATTAGCTACAGTGCCATGGGTTGCAAACTTCTTGATAATGTTGCGCACTGTGGACAAAGGCAAATCTAGTTCTCTGGAGATGGACTTGTAACCTTGAGATTGTTGATATTTTGCCACAATTTTGGTTCTCAGGTCCTCAGACAGTTCTCGTCTCCTCTTTCTGTTGTCCATGCTTAGTGTGGCACAGACAGACACACAATGCAAAGGTTAAGTGAACGTCTCTCCTTTTTATCTGCTTTCAGGTGTGATTTCTATATTGCCCACACCTGTTACTTGCCCCAGGTGAGTTTACAGGAGCATCACATGCTTGTAACATTCTTATTTATCCGCAGTTGTGAAAGCGTGCCAATACTTTTGTCCAGCCCATTTTTGGAGGTTTGTGTGACATTATGTCGAATTTGCTTTCTTTCCTCCCTTTTTTTGTTTTGTCCCAATACACACAAAGGGAATAAACATGTGTATAGCAAAACATGTGTTAATGCAATACGTTTCGTGAGAAATACATGATTTCCTGGAGAAATATCAAGGGTGCCAACAATTTCGGCCATGACTGTATATATATATATATATATATATATATATATATATATATATATATATATATTCCCCCCAGCCCGCGCCCCCCCCCCCATCCTTTCCATCACTACCAACAACACCACCATCAATCCCGCCCAGCAAGCCAAGGTCCTTGGCGTCATTCTGGACTCAAACCTTTCCTTTCAACCTCATATCAAATCTCTCACAAACACATGCAGGCTCCACCTCCGGAACATCGCCAGGATACGTTCCTTCCTTACCCCAGACACCACTAAACTACTAGTACACTCCCTGATTATCTCACGCCTGGACTACTGCAACTCCCTCCTCACCGGCCTACCCCAGTGCAGGCTCTCCCCGCTTCAGACCATCCTGAACTCAGCGGCCAGACTCATCCACCTCACCAGCCGCTCCACCTCTGCCACCCCCCTCTGCCTCTCCCTCCACTGGCTCCCCATTGCCCAACGCATTAAATTCAAATTGCTCACCCTGACCTATAAGGCCATTCACAACACTGCCCCTAACTACCTCACCGATCTGATCCCCAGGTACCACCCTACCCGTACCCTTCGCTCTTCACAGGACCTTCTTCTATCTTGCTCCCTGGTCTCCTCCTCCCACGCACGACTGCAAGACTTCTCCAGGTCCTCCCCCATCCTCTGGAACTCACTACCCCAATCCATCAGACTGTCACCGTCCCTCCTCACCTTCAGGCGCTCCCTGAAAACCCACCTCTTCAGGGAAGCCTACCCCACCCTCACCTAACAGCCGCTGCCCTTCCCTCCTCCTACCACTTCATCCCCCACAGCCGCTTCCTCCGGTGCCTCTACCCCCTCCCTCCTAGATTGTAAGCTCGAAAGAGTAGGGCCCTCTAACCCCTTGTGTACTGTTTGATGTTACTGTTCTGTTTCATGTATTGTCCCCCCCTATTGTACAGCGCTGAGCAAACCCTTTGGCGCTATATAAACACGATAAATAAATAAATAAATAAATATATATATATATATATATATATATTTATATATATATATTTTATGTGTAAAAGTGCTGCGTAAATTGACGGCGCTATGTAAGTACCTGAAATAAATAATACGAAAGTGGAGTTCTACCCAAAAGTGGAAGCTCCACTTGTTTGTCTCCTCCCCCCCCCCCCTCCACTGCCATATTTGGCACCTTTGGGGGGGGGTACCTGGTCTTGACAGATACCCGCTCCTGCTTCTGGCTCAGTTTGCTGCGTTGAAGTGAGCCGGAAGTTTGGCCCCCTCCTTCCTACTGCAGACTTCCTGGGAACCTTTACAGGTCTCAGAAGACTGCCGAACCAATCAGGATGAGCAGCACGACTCGCACATGCACAGTAGGCACCCGGCTGTGAAGCCGCAAACTGTCACAGTCTGGTGTCCACAGTTGAGATGCCATGGAGAGAAGAAGAAAAGAAGAGACGGCATTGGTGAGCACATCGCTGGACTCGGCAGCTACACTTTTTGTGGCTGTTGACTTTTAATGAACACAAAAACAGCTGGAAATCTGCTTTAAAAGCCAGCAGCTACAGTATTCTCAATTTTGTTTGGCTGGAACTCTGCTTTACATGACACCTTTGCTATAGGTGAAGGCCAATAACATACCTCCCAAAGCCTGGCATGAAAACTCCCAGAGGTGACATCCTATACCAGGGGTTAAAATTTCACGTCCCGACCTGCTAGCCGGTCACAAAACTTACTTTTCACCAGTTACCCCACCCAACCTTGCCCAGGTCCGCCCCCCAACCCCACCCCTGGCCCGCCCCAATCCCCACTCCCGCCCCGCCCCCAACCACGCCCCCTTAAAGCTTATGAAATTACATTTTTCTTCACAATAGTCCAAAATATAAAAAACTGTATACAGTAATGTATATCCCCCCTCCCCTGTACTCCATTATAGTGATATGACATGTATACAGTAATGTATATCCCCCTCCCCTGTACTCCATTATAGTGATATGACCTGTATACAGTAATGTATATCCCCCCTCCCCTGTACCCCATTATAGTGATATGACATGTATACAGTAATGTATATCCCCCCCCTCCCCTGTACTCCATTATAGTGATATGACGTGTATACAGTAATGTATATCCCCCTCCCCTGTACTCCATTATAGTGATATGACATGTATACAGTAATGTATATCCCCCCTCCCCTGTACCCCATTATAGTGATATGACATGTATACAGTAATGTATATCCCCCCTCCCCTGTACCCCATTATAGTGATATGACGTGTATACAGTAATGTATATCCCCCCCTCCCCTGTACTCCATTATAGTGATATGACATGTATACAGTAATGTATATCCCCCTCCCCTGTACCCCATTATAGTGATATGACATGTATACAGTAATGTATATCCCCCTCCCCTGTACTCCATTATAGTGATATGACATGTATACAGTAATGTATATCCCCCTCCCCTGTACTCCATTATAGTGATATGACATATATACAGTAATGTATATCCCCCCTCCCCTGTACTCCATTATAGTGATATGACGTGTATACAGTAATGTATATCCCCCCTCCCCTGTACTCCATTATAGTGATAGGACATGTTGTATACAGTACTTACTATCCCCCCCGAGTCCCCCGCGGCGGTGCAGAGGGTGTCTCCTCTCAGCGGAGGAGAGCGGACCTCTCCTGCACCTGTCCCCTCAGCAGCGGTGCCGCAGAAGCCGGAAACCGGAAGTTGTAAACTGTAACTCGGCTTCACAATGAGGCTTGGAGCGCAGGTGCAGTCGCTCCATGCTTCATCTGTGCTCGCCGCAGAGGAATTTCTCCTCGCATTTGGCGAGCGGCTTTTTCAAGCCCTGTCCTATACTACCTTGTTGCTAAGATCCTTCTCTCATGCGGTCTCTCTCCTGTCGCAGTAGCTGCTGCGACGGAGGTGACAGTGGACCGCACATGTGCCGAGGTTACCATCTTTGGTTTTTCGACCAGGCTTCAGGAGGTACACAAATGGACTACACCAATGGCAAGAACATTATTCAACTTAAGTCAAATCTGATTTTTTTTTTTTTTTTTTAATCTACAGGCAACCCTGACCTTCATAGGCAGTTTTTTTAGTAAAGGTGGACTAACCCTTTAAAACATTACAGAGCAGGTTCTCGCACTAAGTCTGATTTTAATTTTCAATTGGTGTGTGGCAATATAAAGAGACTCCAGGTGATTACAATGTCGGATTTATGATTTTAGGTTTTAAGGAACAAAACAGTGTATTAAAGTAAGTTTTTATATACTTGCCCGGAGTCACTTTGTAAAGGTTGCAGAATCACAACCAAGGGCAGAGACAAAAGTTAATTTGCTAAATGTTTATCGGCAGAACAAAGATGAACTCTATAAACAGGGAAGAAGTGGAATCCTTCATATAGGATGTGCGCTCCATTTCCTTGATTACAACGCGGATCTAAATATTGCTTTCTTCACGTGTCTAAACATGACTTGAATAGTTTATGATTTTATTGTAACCTAAAACACATGAATACACAGCTTCTGCCCACAAATGACTTAAGGTGGCAATGCAATTATTGCAGATTACTGATCCAGCACTGCTTCCTCCTCCAGACAAGGATCACACTACAACCTCATATACAACTCACTGATCCACACGTACTTCCACTAGCTGAAAAGGCTCACACAGTCCCCTTGTATACAGATTACTGCTCCAGGGCTCTTTACCCATCTGACAAGGCTCACACGATCACCTTTATCCTGCTGATCCAACACGACTTCCTCCTCCACTATCTGACAATGCAAACACTACCACCTTATATACAGATTACGGTTTCAGCACTGCTTTCTCCTCCACGATCTTAAAAAAAAGATGCACTGTCACCTTGCTTGCAACTTGCTGATCTTCCACTGCTTCCTCCTCTGCCATCTAAGACAAGACCCATTGTCACCCACTATACAGCTTACTGATCCAGCATTGCTTCCTCCTCCACTATAGGACAAGGCTTGCACTGCAACATTCTATACCGTTTACTGATCCAGCACAGCTTCCTCCTCCACTATAGGACAAGGCATGCACTGCAACATTCTATACAGTTTACTGATCCAGCATTGCTTCCTCCTCCACTATAGGACAAGGCATGCACTGCAACATTCTATACCGTTTACTGATCCAGCACAGCTTCCTCCTCCACTATAGGACAAGGCATGCACTGCAACATTCTATACAGTTTACTGATCCAGCACAGCTTCCTCCTCCACTATAGGACAAGGCATGCACTGCAACATTCTATACCGTTTACTGATCCAGCACAGCTTCCTCCTCCACTATAGGACAAGGCATGCACTGCAACATTCTATACAGTTTACTGATCCAGCACAGCTTCCTCCTCCACTATAGGGACAAGGCACACACTGACACCTTATACACAGATTGCAGATTCTGCACTGCTTCCTCCTCCACTAATGCCGGCCATAGACAGTTCGAAAATCGGCCGATTTTTCGTCCGAAAGATTAATCAGCCGATTTTCGCACTGTTAGTGGGTTCATTTGGCCGGTTTTCGCGTTTTTTCCACTTTTGGATTATCGATCATGTTGGAAAATTCGTGGAAAACGACCGATTTTCACATCAATGATGGCCAAATTGTATGATCGTTTTTACGAAAAAAGATATGCGCATGAGCCGTGACCTGGAAGGAACAGAAGTTTTGCCTGTTATATGGGGTGAACTTTATGACTTGGTCGGACGATTTTCGTAATCGGTGGTTACATCCCGTTTATCGGTCGAAAAAACGCACGGTTTTCGAGCCGTCTATGGCCTGCATAACTGACAAGGCACATGCGGTCATTTCTTCCTACTCCACTAACCGACACGGCAAAAACCGTTGCATTATAAAACATATTTGTTACTTTCCCATTCAATCTGCAGTGCTGTAATTTTCTGTAAAATTCAATGCAATATGGCAACACCTATAAAAATTAAATTTCCTGCTTGTTTGACTGGCTTTAGTCAGGCATTGTCTAAAACAGAATTTATTTTTTATTTTTTTGTGGAATACTCCCTAAGGGCTCGTTCACACCACGATTTCTGATTTTCGGAAGCATTTCTGATGTATTCTAGTGCATGTTTGATGCATTCTGGTGCATTTCCCCTTTTTTTCTACATCTCAATTCAGCACATGTGCATTCCGATGTGTTTTGCCACGCTCCAGATACGTGCCATACAGAAAAAAAAAAGCAGAATGTTTTTTTACTGGAACGTATTACACTGGTGTGAACTAGGGCCACTGGAAAACATGGAAACCACTGCGCAGGCTTTTTCGATGCAGATTAAAAAAAAAAAAAAAAAAACGCACAAGGCTTTAATCCACATCTGTATGTGCATTTCTGCTACTATTTTTTTACCGCACCAAAACGTGCACCAAAAATGCAGCAAGCAGAACTATGAAAGCTGCAACATACCCGCAATTGATAAAGAGTTCCATAGGATTTAATGGTCCTGTGTTTTCTTCTGCTTTTTTAAAACGCAAAAACGGAAGAAAAAAAATCAGTGTGAAAGCACCCTAAAGGATGAGGACACTGCTCACAGACTGCACCAGGTGATTATAATTAACCAGACCCTCCCATTCACAATCAATCTGCATAGGATGTGGTCAACCCAACAGCTATTTCTTCAGAGCAGAAACAGGTAGGAATCTGCAGTAAAGGGTGTTAAAATCTTGCAATGTACACTGATCACCCAGAGGAGATTGTTTTTTCTCTCAACAAAAGTGGAGCAGATCATTAAATATATTTTTCAGAGTGTCACAGAATACGACGGCTTTATATATCTCCTTACCGATCTCTGCTGGTAACTGTTTGATCTTATTCTCCCGGATGCTCAGCATCGTTAGCTTCGTCAGGGTTTTAATGTCCTTCTCCACAGTAGTGAGACGGTTAAAGCGCAAAAATAGCGTGGTGAGCGAGCTGAGCCGATACACCACCGGTGGGATCTCTCGCAGCTTGTTATGCCGCAAGTCAAGCATGCGCAGCGTCTTCAAGTTGTCCAGAGAGTCCGGCAGGCTGGTTAAAGAGTTCTCACTAAGCGCCAGCGTTACCAAGTTCACCAGGCAGCCCACCTCCGCCGGCAGCGATGGCAGCTTGTTACCGTATAAATAAAGTTCTGTTAGTTGTGTGAGCTCCTTGATGGAGGCCGGGAGTTGGTGTACAGACTTTTTTGCCAAGTCCAAGCGAGTAGAGTTCTCTTCCCGGCATTTGTTCAATTCCTTGATCACCTCAGCATTGCTGGCCTTTTTGCGCATTCCAGGTGCTGGATTAGGACGTTTTATCGTATTGTCCACGGAAAATGCCACCCCAGGCTGCGCCCCGCTGGCATCTTTCTTCCCTTCTTTGGCATCTTTCACTTTGGTCTTAAGATCCTTGTCTTTGCTGTCTTTAAGAGTGCCACCAGAGGCCTTGGGCTCCTTTTCACGGTCCTTTACCGCTGCAGGCCCCTTCGGCTCTTTATCTTTGGGGTCCTTCTCTTTACCCACACTGGTACTCATTATGCAAGCCTGTAAGCCAAGAACCTCATGAACTCAGAGTGGAAAGCAACACGTGGTAAAATCCTTGGTCTCGGGAAGGAGTAGATGCAGGTCAGAAATAGCCCTCTGCTACATATTGAATCCCGAGGGGTTCGATGAGCAACAATCCAAGCAGGCAGCCAAATACCAAACTAAGCGCTCCAGGCTAGATCATCTGAAGTAAAAACAGAGAGAAGATTATAAACTAAGACAATACAAAAAGGTGGAGGACATGTACATTAAAAAAAAACAAAACAAAAAAACAATAAAAAAACAAACCATGTACCAGACATTTAAAAACACAGACACCTAAGGACCATCCCACCTAAATAAGCTTGCTGGCTGTTCATTCCAAAACCACTGGCATTAAAATGAAAGCAAAAAAAGTGCTGGAGAAAGCCAGCATTTGCCATAATGTGCACGTATGTACAGGATACTTGCACAATATGACCCACTTACCACTGGGTTTGCCAACCTCCAGCGATGTGAGGTCCCAGCTTCATACATTCACTCAGATGACATGTCCTCTTCCATTTATGGGTCGGCCACCTTCTTGTTTTGCACACTGAGTAGGCTCTTATATTGTAATTCCTGCGCTGGATTTACATTACCCCTGCACCTGCCTCCATGCACCGCAGTCAAGAGAACAGCTTTAAAATATTTGCTATGTCCTGTGAAGGCCACTCAAGTTCCTCCACACCAAACCACGCCTTGTCTAAAATATATCTTTGTATGTCACATAAACGGAAACAATCTGAACTAAATGAATGTGGGGGGGGTCCACATACGTTTGGTGCTGTCGGGTATATGTGATATGTGTAGTTACAAAACCTGAGCAAGTTACTTAAAGTGGAAGTAAACCTAAAATTTTGTATCTTTTACCTACTGGTAAGCCTTTAAAGTAGGGAAGCAGCGAAATTTCGGCCACCAAAACGTATCGGTCAAAAATAGCCATATCAGCATTTTGCCGACAGGAAAAATTTAGCCGATACAGGAGACTGTGTACTGCAGATGTGGGGGGGGGGGGTCCATGAATCTACAGTAAGGAAGCCTCTCTGTATACCCTGCTCCCTCACTGTATAGACTGCTCCTCTCCTGCCCCCTTGTTGCCCACACTGCCCCCTACAAAGAGGGCCTGTCACTCATATGCCATCCCATAGGGGACTATTGGTCCCCTATGTGATAGCAATAAAAGTTTAAAAAAAAAAAATATATATATATATATATATATATATATATATATATATATATATATATATATATATATATATATATATATATATATATATATTTTCACTTACACTTACATAAAACCATTATAACGAAACAAAAAGGTTTTTTACTACATTTATACTTTATCCCCGCCTATATCTAAGTACATAAAAAAAAAAAAAAAAAACTTAATTAAAATACTTGTTTCGTTTCAAGTGATGCACTGAAATGAAACTTCTGGTGCCGAAATTGAAAATTCACTTGGCCGAAAAAGGTCAGTTTTTAAAAAATGGATATATTTTTTAAACACTATTTAAAAAAAAAAAAAAAAAAAAAAAAACACAATTTTTGTAAAATAAGAAAGATGATACACCAAGTACACAGATATCCAAAATGTCATGATTTAAAATTGCAAGTGTACAACCCAAACGGACACGTTCCTGCGTTAAATATGGCGGTGTGTATAAGTGGGTGCTGCAGCGACCGTCGGCTGGTATCAAACAGAATCAGCAAGGGAGAATGTCACCAGCACACCGAGGATCACCATTATGGATCCAAAGGTTTTAATGAACTATCACAGTTACAGCAAGGCAACGTTTCGGAGTCTCGCAGGACCCCTTCATCAGGCATGTGGTGATCCTCCAGCGTGCGGTCCAACGCCCATCTTCCGAGACAAAACACACGGCGGCCCGGCTTCCTCCATCTACAGTCTTCCCTAGCGCGGACCACAGCAAACCCAGCGAGGACTTGGATACCATTCGACTATACTGACAAGCTTCTTTTACACTTTTACCATGCGAGTGTTTTTACATTGTTCCTGAATAAATGTTCCTTATACTGCACTTAGATGCGCTTTTCTTCTTCTTTTGTGTCTTCACCCAGAGCCTGCTACAGCCTCAACAGCTTGCCCTGTGCTATATGGACTCTCATATATTGGACTTTATCATGTAGTTTTACTTTGTTCCTTGACATTAGGATTTGGGGAATGTGTTTGCGGTGATTTATTTGTTCTTGGTCTTTAGCTCGATGTATTTAGGCACTTGGACATGGTGAAGACAACTTGCTGAAGTTCAAACCAAGCATCGGAATGGGACAGGAAGGAGATTTAAGCGACTTTGAATGTGGCATGGTTGTTGGTGCCAGACGGGCTGTCTGAGTATTTCAAAAACGACTGATCTACTTGGATTTTCACACACAACCACCTCTAGGGTTTACAAAGAATGGTCCAAATAAAGAGACAATATTCACCGAGTGGCAGTTGTGTGGACGAAAATGCTTTGTTGATGTTAGAGGAAAATGGGCAGACTGGTTCGAGATGACAGAAAGGCAACAGTAACTCATGTCAATATGGACCAAAATCTGTGAGGAATGCTTCTAACACATTTTTTAATCTATGCCACGATGAATTAACCGCTTGCCACCCTGCCACTGTATATATACGTGTGCAGGGCGGCACTCAGGCGCAAAACCACGTTTTAAAACGGGTTCCACGCTCCCCCGTTCTCGCCAGCAGGGGGCGCGCGCTCCCGCCGACCCACGGGTGACACCATTCGATCCCGGAGGGATCAATCATTAGATTTCAGCCAGTGATGTCTGGCTGAAATCAGATGATCGGTCCCTGTCCTATCCTGTCCTGTGTTGACACTGTCACCAGTGTCACTGATCAGTGAACCGATTTTTACTGATCACTGTATCAGTGTCGCTGGCGACTTCCGATAGTGTTAGCGCCCCTCCCAGATAGCGCCAGATTGCCCGCTAATACACCAATAATCCCATCTAACCCCTTAATCTCCCCCCCCCCCCCCAGTTAACCCCTTCACTGCCCTGTCACCAGTGTCATTGATTACAGTGAACAGATTTTTACTGATCACTGTATTAGTGTCACTGGTGACTTCCGATAGTGTTAGCGCTCCTCCCAGATAGCGCCAGTTTGCCCGCTAATGCACGGGATTTTTTTTTACCAAAAACATGGAGCAGAATACATTTTGGCTTAAATTTATGACTAACTTTGAGTTTACGATATATTTTTTATAGCTGAAAGTAGAAATACTGTTTTTTCAAAATTTTCGTGGTTTTTTTTGTTTATAGCGCAAAAAATAAAAAGCGCACAGGTGATAAAATACCACCAAAAGAAAGCTCTATTTGTGTGAAAAAAAGGACGTAAATTTTGTTTGGGTACAGCATTGCATGACCGCGCAATTATCATTTGAATTAGTGCAGCGCCAAACAGCAAAAAAAGGCCTGGTCATTAAGGGGGGTAAATCCTCTGGAGGGCAAGTGGTTAAGGCAGTTCTGAAGGCAAATGGGGGTCTAGCCCGTTACCAGCAAGGTGTACCTAATCAAGTTCCCAGTGAGCGTAGATGCTGGGGGTATTTTCCTGACACTCAGACCTGAAGATAAGTTACAAACCATCCACAACATTACAGAACAAGACTAACTGTGACTAGCTATACCATGACTTGGATAAAATGAAATCTTCAGAGAGATATCTTTGACACCTTCATGCTGCTTCTACCACAATGACAACAATAGCTTGTCAAATACAAGCTTTTCCTGACCACACAAAAGCATGCATTCTCGTAGGTGTTCGCTTAGCAGCAAATGACAGAATTCCCTTCCTGTTATAAAACTAAAAAGGGGGCTTTTCACTTAAAACAGAAAGCTGACATCTGCCTGGTACTTCTCACTTCCTGGACATTCATACCAAGGAGGACGTACTAAAATCAGCAGATGGAAAAACTGTAGACACGTGCAGGGTTACTACCTGGATAGAAGGGGCCCAAATGTGGACCCAGACATAACCAACAGTCCACCCATAATATACAGTATAAATGGTTAACTCACGTTGGCAGCTCAGGACAGTCTGCAAGAGAGTAGGGACTGGTCAGAGAGGGATCGCTATGACAGTTGGCCAGCTTCAACATGTATTGCAATATATGCCAACTAAGAATCCCCCTTTTTCTAAACATTAGTTTGCTATGAACATGTAAAAGGTTAACCACTTCCCGACCGGCCGTTGTATATAAACGGCCGGACGGTGGCACTGCAGGGTCGGGTGGCCGTTTATAAACGGCCTCCCCGCACTCTGCTTGTGCGCGCTCCCTGGGAGCGCGCAGCATCGCGATCCGGTGCCCGCTGTGTCCTCCGGACACAGTGAAACACCGATCGTCGGACGGGACCTCTGTACGAGGTCCCGATCATGTGATCACTGATTGGCCAATCAGTGATCACATGCAAAGTAGTAAGCAAGATGTCACTTCTGACATCATTGCTTACTACGTGTGAAATCTGTGAATGATCACAGAGGTCACATGGTACAAGGCTATTCACAACAGCCTTGTAACATGTGACAAGCTGTGACCAATCACAGCTCACTCAGTACTTCTCAATGAGTGCAAGAATGCACAGAGAGAGAAAGAGAAATGATTGCTTTTACATCCTATATGGGTGTAAAAGCAATCAGTGTAAAAAAAAAAAAAATCTTCATCACCCCCCACAAGTAGTACAGTGTCACCATGGTGACACTGTACTGCTAGGGTGACAGTATGTAAAAAATAAAAATAAAAAAAATAAAAAAATAAAATAAAAATGTAAAAAAAATATGTTTCAAAATTATAATTTTTGGTTATAAACTAATTTGGATTTTTTTTTTTTTTACTAAAAAGATAACGGAATAAATTGTGGCTAAGATTTATGATGAAATATTATTTATTTGCAAAATTTTATAAAAAAAACACTTTTCAAAATTTTTGGACATTTCATTTACATAGCAAAAAAAATACAAATCCCAGTGATGAATAAATACCACCAAAATAAAGCTTTATCTGTCTCAAAAAAATGGTAAAAAATTCATTTGGGTACAGTGTTGCATGACCGCGCAATTGTCATTCAAAGTGTGATAGCGCTAAAAGCTGAAAATTGCCCTCGTCAGGAAGGGGGTAAAAGTGTCCGGTCTGGAAGTTGTTAAGTGGTTAAACCTCCTTTGTATCTCATTTGTTACATATATGGAAGCTATTTATTACCTGAACACTCATACCTCTTTCTACTACATAGGGCAGGTTGGTAATCAAAAAAAAAAAGGGCAGGGTTACCTAAAGTTGCTGTAGTTTGTTGCAGCTGTGTATTTACATTCACTGTACTGTAAACGCCTTCTATTCTATATGGATTATTTTGGTGGCTTCTTTGGGGACTGTGACAGCACTAGGCCCTGACATTTTATAAAATTAGGCAAAAATGACACAGGGTTCTCACAAATGCAGAGTGAGGGGCGTCACAGTTTCTGTACGAAGAGGAAAAAGTTAATCTTACAGCTTTCTCTGGCTTTTGGTATTCCTGGACTGGGTTCTAGAGATAGGAGACTTCAAAGAGCATTAAGAGGGATAAAGCGTTCAACCCAGTTGTCCAGGTCTTACTGGAGACTGTCGGATTTGGATGTGAGCGCAGGTATGCGCACTCCTTTAGGTTGCACTCATACCAGTGAATGCACGTGCACTCCAATTAGATGCAAGAAACCCAGTAGGGATTCTCGTAATCAGCTATGGGAGGCAGCCCCATTGAAAACAATGGAAGGTCACCAGATCCTGCAGCTGTTTGTGGCCACTCGCATGTAATCACTTATGTAGCTATCACATACGAGTGGCTGATATTAGCTTTGGAAGCTGGCAGCCTCCAATTGCTTTTAATGGGGCTGCCTCTCATCGCCAATTGCAGGAACTGCTGCTGGGGTTCTTGCATCTAAATTTGAGTGCATGTGCATTCGCAGGTGTAAATGCACCCTTATATTCAAAGACCTGGCCATAGCTTAGGGTTCTATTGAGGGGAGGGGACAGGTGTGCTCCACCAAAAAGCTAGGTCTCTGACTAGGAGACAGGAGGACATCATGCGGGTGCCAGGAGATTTCCCTATCAGGAGGCCAGGGCAAGGGTCTGTGCAGCAGGGAACTGCAGCTAAAGAAGTGAGCAAGCTGAGAGCTACAAGAGAAAGAGTGTTGTAAGAGAAAGAGTGTTGTAAGAGACACAGAGCAGTATGTGAGGACAGCAGTGCTGTGAGAAGCCAGAAGGCTCGGTATTTGTCTTTCCTGGTTTGTGAAAACCCCTGCAGGTGAGGTCCATCCTCCTTAAACTAAGCAGAAAAAAATGGAGAAGTGTAAGGATGTGAGAGCGTTTGACAAAATTCAAATTGTAATGGCTAGACCAGGGGTAGGAAAACTTTTTGACTTGAGGGCCGCAATGGGTTCATATATTGGACCCAGGGGCCGGACCAAGAGTAGATGAATGATGTGTATGTGTCATCCATAGTAAGTATAGTAATATTCCCCCATAGTAAGCATAGTAATTCATCCCCCATATAGTAATTCATCCCCCATATAGTAATTCATCCCCCCATATAGTAATTCATCCCCCCATATAGTAATTCATCCCCCCATATAGAAATTCATCCCCCCATATAGAAATTCATCCCCCCATATAGTAATTCATCCCCCCTATACTAATTCATTCCCCATATTAATTCATCCCCCATATTAAGTCCCCAAGTCCCCCCTGTGTCAATTCACTTACCTTTGCTCCGCGCGTTCCTCTCGCCGTGTTCCCGCGCCGTTCCGGTGTAGCATGAAAATCTGTCTCCTATGAGGATCTGTCTCCCTCGACGTATCTGCGCATGTGCCAGTTTCAGGCATTAGCAGCCGATCGGCGATCTCCGGCACATGCGCAGATACGTCGAGGGGGACAGATCCTCATAGGAGACAGATTTTCATGCTACACCGGTCTTCAGGGCGGACTGTGAGAGGAGCCTAGCGGGAGCCTAGCTCCGCGGGCCGGATTAAAAGGTTCGCTGGGCTAGACGATTGGATCAGAGCGACTCCAAAGCTGCAGCTCTTGTGGGATGTTCCCAGTCTACAGTTGTCAGGACCAACCAAAAGCGGTCCAAGGAAGGAAAACTGGTGAACCAGCGACAGGGTCATGGGTGGCCAAGGTTCACTGAGCAGGGAGCAAAGGCTGGCATGTGCAGTCAAACCAAAAGAGTAGCCACTGTACCTATAAAAAAAAAAAAAAAAAAAAAAAAAAAAAAAAAAAAAAAGGTAGAAAGGTGTCAGAACACACAAGGCATCGCAGTTTATGGAGTATGCGGCTGCTTAGCTGCAGACTGGTCAGGGTGCCCATGCCGACTCATGTGCACAGCCAAAAGCACCTACAATGGGAGTGTGAGCATCAGAACTGGACCACAGAGCAATGGAAGAAGGTGGCCTGGTCTTATGAGTTCAAGAATGGTTTGAGGAACACAAGTTTGAGGTGTTAAGACTTCCAAATTACACAATCAATAGTTTTCCTCCATTCAAGCTCTGGCCAAGTGCCGCACAATAAGCACTAAAGGGCCACGTGTGGCTCTCGGGACGCAGCTTGAGTGCCAAGGCTCCAGAAAGCACAGAGCTGGTGACTAGACTATATGCTGTTCCAGACACCAAACTATTCTGCTAAACATACAAAACAAAAAAGCTGCACAAATTGTTTTCATAGTTATTGTATCATGAGCCTTTCTGTGATTTTAGCGCCCAGAAAAGTATCAATAATGACACGCAAGCAGATCGTTGTGACAGTAATGAGAGATTTACCTTGAATATCTCCACCTGTTCAAACATTCAACAGCCAGCCGTGGTATTGTGTATTACAATACATACAACGGTCGCGGTATCCAATGAAAAACCATTGTTTGTCTATAAAAAAAAATTACTTAGAAAATCAGGATTACAGATGTATATTTTATAATAGGGCTAAAAATTAAAGAAAGAGAAAGCCAAGTTAAAGAGTTCTCCTTTCCAAAATTAAAGAAGAACTCCAGGAATTTTTTTAAGATGTAGTTTCTCTTTCCTGCAAAAAAAAATAGTCAATCTATATTTATCATCTCCACGCTCCAGCCCAATTCTTGATACAGTGCCACAGTTCTTCTTCAGGTCAGACTGACACTCTGCCCATTTCCTGAGAGCCTACATACCCATTAGGGGGAAAACAATCATCACGCAGGACAGGCTGACAATACTCCAGGACTGTGTGGCGTTTAACCTCTTCCATACCGGGCACTTTTACCCCCTTCCTGCCCAGGCCATTTTTCAGGTTTCAGCGCTCTCACATTTTGAATGACAATTGCGCGATCATACAACATTGTACCCAAACTAAAATTTTATCATTTTCACACAACTAGAGCTTTCTTTTGGTGGTATTTAAGCAACACTGGGGGTTTTATTTTTTGCTAAATTAACAAAAACAGCCCGAAAATTAAAAAAAAAAAAAAAAAAAAAAAAAAACCAAACACGTTTTTTTTTGTTTCTGTTATAAAAGTTTGCAAATAAATAATTTTTCTTCATAAATTTAGGCCGAGATGTATTCTGCTACATGTCTTTGGTGACAATAACCCAAATTAGGATGGATTTTTCAGTTTGTAGGAAAGTTATAGAGTTCACAAACTATGGTATAGATCTGAATATTGATCAATCCTGAAACACTGACAGCCAATCTAATTTCTTGAGGTCCAAGAATGTCAGAACAGTACAGATATCCCCCAAATGTCAGAACAGTACAGATATCCCCCAAATGACCCCTTTTTGCAGAGAAGACAGTCCGACGTACTTCATAAGAGGCATGGCGAGTTTTTTAAAGTTGTATTTTTTTTTGTCAATTTTTCGGAAAATGAAAAAATTTTAAAAATGGTTTTATTTTTTTTACATATTGTCACCAGTGCAGTACAGCGTCATCATAACTGGCATGGCGGTGATCAGGAACACTAGTGACAGTATGAAAAAAAAAAAACTTTTATTTTTTAATTTTTTATAAATTTTTTTTTTTTTAAGATTTTTTTTTTCATGTTTCACTATGACCAAAGTAGTACAATGTTACCTTAGTAACAGTGTACTACTTTGGGGAAGTGATCAGTATTTTTTTTTTTTTTTTTTTTTTTTTACACAATTTGCTTATAGCAAAGAATTACTTTGCTATAAGCAAGCATTTACCTGAATGAAATCGATTCATTCAGCTTTTTTTTTTTCTTTGTGCTTAGCTGTGATTTGGTCACAGCTAATCACATGACATGTGCATGTGATTAGCTGTGACCATTCACAGCTAGGCACTAGTATACAATGGATGGCATGAATGAAGCTATCCATTGTATACAACTGTCATGTGACCTGCTGTGATTGGTCACAGCAGGTCACATGGTACCAGCAACGGGAGCCGGTACTCGGATCTGTCATCGGCCGTGTCCGAGGTGCACGGCCGGTGTCAGATCGCGCTGCTGCGTCGCTCTGCATTAGTGCAAACTGCGCATGTGCGGGAGCACGCCAAATGGCGTGCACCCGGAATGCAGGGACACTTTTGAAGCCGCCAAACGGCCATTGGCCGGGCAATGGTTAAGGTTTTTTTTTTTTTTTTTTTTTTTTTTTACACAATTTGCTAATCGAAAAGAATTACTTTGCTATAAGCAAGCATTTACCTGAATGACATGGATTCATTCAGGGTTGTTTTTTTTTTTTTTTTTTTTGTGCTTAGCTGTGATTTGGCCACAGCTAATCACGACGGCTGGGCTGTGATTGGCCCAGCTTGTGCATGTGATCGCTGTGACCAGTCACAGCTAGACACACTAGTATACAATGGAAGGCATGAATGAAGTCATCCGTTGTATACAACCATCATGTGACCTGCTGTGATTGGTTACAGCAGGTCACATGGTACTGGCAACGGGGCCAATACTCAGATCTGTCTGAGGTACACGGCCGGTGACAGATCGTGATAAACCACCTCTACCGTTGGGTGTCCATGTGTGGATGTTGCTGTGTTATGTAAAACGACTAGAATAGTTTTTACATTTTAAAATGGGGTGCTTTGGAACTGTCCATAATTTTAAAGGGTGCCTTGAAATTGCCCATCATTTTATAAGGTGCCTTGACTGAAAAAAGGTTGAGAAACATTGGTTTAGGTTCATATGTTTGTACATGGGGGCAGGCTTTCAGTTTTGGGGAACTGGTACTTGGGTGTAACTCGCTTTTGTTTTGTATCACTTAAACTTTATTGCTATCATATAAGGGACAGACAAGCCCTTTATGTGATAGCACTTTCCTGCAACAGGCTCGCTTTACTGAGAAACTGAGAGCCTATTAGACCCCGATGTCTCTACAACCCTCCGCTAAAGCTAATGGAGTGCAGATCATGAAGCAGCTGAAACCGGAAAGTGAATACAAATCGCTTTTGGTTTCCTGCGAGCTAGGGGGGGAATGACAGGAAAATCAGCTCATCAATGTGTTGCTTCTCTTTTCACTGTACAATCACAGGCTGGGGTGGGTTCAGGACAAATTGGGCTCAGAAGAAGTTGGTTGAATGAAGCTGGCTTTCAGACTGAGGACATCTAGTAACAGGGCAAAAAAATAAATAAATAAATAAAAGTACTGTGGGAAAAATGTATGAATTGAAGGTGAATATTGCATATTGGTTTTCTTATTTTCTTAGTTTGATGGCCTATTCATTTTTATCTTGTTATGTTTGGCTTGAGTTCTGCTTTATTCAAAGAACTTCCTTGCGTTCACTAGTATGGAACCCCTCTGCAGGAAGTTAGAGGCAAGTAAACAAACCCCAAAGGCAACAAAAGCTGCAAAAGTGAAACCAATAAAAAAAAGGAGTTTCAACTGAAACACAGACCTACTTTCACAAAACAGCCAGAAACTGGTAAAACCGGAAACTTGGTGCCACCGAGGTAATAAAGTGAAGTTTTTATAAACTTACGTCACACACAATGCCTGGGATTGGCATTTACAAAATGGCCGAGCTCTGACGCATACTCTCACCTGCCCAACATTCATGGAAAATCGCAGTTAAGGTAAAAATGTGCAGCAGGGGTTGTAAAGAACAACATTCTCTAAATATTCATTATTGAAAAAATGTCAAGAATTCCAAAGACTCGAAACTATTTACAATTACAATCTCCCCATCTCTACAATGAATCCTCTCCCACACTTAATGAGAACATTGTGGAGCATTTTTAGAAACATTAAAAAATATCAGATTTTGTACACTTAAGCGGACCCTAGGCAGCTCATTTTTATTTTATTTTATTTGGCAGCCAGATTCCTCCATCCACACACAAGGTGGATTCTGAAAGTGGAACCCAATTCTGTCAGAACAAATCCCTCAAAGAAGGTTTCCAACTTGTTTGTTCTACAGTCTAAGGATTGACGTCTGTTAAACAGGGAAGGCCACACACTGTTCTCTGCTGAACCAGATGAATTTCGATCGGTCTACAGTCAGACTAAACTGGAACAAAACTGTATTTGAGCACTACAAACTGAAATGACCATTTCATTCATTTTTAATATTCAAAGCAAACTCACCCATCCATCCATGTGTCCATGCTTTATATTGCTGAGAAGTCACTCTGAGAAAACAAAACCCCTAGCACAGTAATGGTGAACCTATGGCACCTCTCTGTGGGCACTCGAGCGGATCACTATTCCCCCCCACCACGGCATGCATCGCCAATGTGCAGGCTCGGAACGGAGTCACAGCTCGTCCAGTGACGTCATTGCGCCTGACACCTGGCTCCTGAGCGTTCCAGCACGCTCTTCTGGATTCTTCAAACACATAGATGGATTCAAGACCCAGCAGAGCAGTGTTACCTGCGGCACAGCGGTACCCATGAGGATTTCCTACCCGGGCACAACGTGCCTTGTTGTTCCACAGGATGTTGGACTATGGCAATGCCTATATCTGTCAACAAAAATGGAAGCTGCTCTCGTACAGACTTGTAGATAGCCATATTTTGAGAACATTTACAGACATATCTTATATGGGTGGGGTAAGTAAATCATTTGTGTTTTTCTAGACTCCAAGTGTTGAACACCAAAGAATGAGCACAGCAAAAAAAGCAAAAAGTGAAAACAGATAGTGGAAGGTCATTCCAAGAGGCCTGGACAATGTAATTTGGAAAAATACATGCACATGCAGAAATTATGTTTTGCTGTATCAATTATGTTATGTTGTATCATTGAAAGATCTCTTATTGTGTTTTTTTTAAGATAAAAGATGTTAATTAGTTAACTGTAAGAATTGTTCTTCTAAACTAAAACCTCAGTATTCAGGTTTAATTGCAGTGTTGGCACTTTGAAATAAGTAAGTTGGCTTTGTGTTGCAGTTTTGGCACTCGGGCTCAAAAAGGTTCGCCATCCCTGCCCTAGCATTTCTAGCTGCAGCTATCTTTTTTTTTTAATCAGATTTATTAATGTTTAACCGTTTCAATACCGGGCAATTTTACACCTTCCTGCCCAGGCCATTTTTCAGGTTTCAGCGCTCTCACACTTTGAATGACAATTGCGCGGTCATACAACATTGTACCCAAACTAAAATTTTATCATTTTCTTCACACAACTAGAGCTTTCTTTTGGTGGTATTTAATCACCGCTGGGGTTTTTATTTTTTGCCAAATTAACAAAAAAAAAACCAAATTTTGAAAAAAAAACCACATTTTTCTTTGTTTCTGTTATAAAAGTTTACAAATAAATAATTGTTCTTCATAAATTTAGGCCGAGATGTATTCTGCTACATGTCTTTGGTGAAAATAACCCAAATTAGGATGTATTATTTAGTTTGTAGGAAAGTTATAGAGTTCACAAACTATGGGATATATCTGAAAATTGATCAGTCCTGAAGTACTGACGGCCAATCTAATTTCTTGAGGTCCAAGAATGTCAGAACAGTACAGATATCCCCCAAATGACCCCTTTTTGCAGAGTAGACAGTCCGACGTACTTCATAAGAGGCATGGCGAGTTTTTTGAAGTTGTATTTTTTTGTCATAATTTTTCGGAAAATGAAAAAATTTAAAAAATTATTTTCACTATTTTTTTTTTACATACTGTCACCAGTGCAGTACAGCGTCATCATATAACTGGCATGGCGGTGAACAGGGACACTGACTGGTGACAGTATGAAAAAAAAAAATATATATATATATATATATATATATATATATATATATATATATATATATATATATATATATATATTTTTATTTTTTTTTTTTTTTTTTTTAATTTTTTATTACATTTTTTTTATTTTTCTTAAGATTTTTTTTTCATATTTTACTATGACCAAAGTAGTACAATGTTACCATAGTAACATTGTACTACTTTGGGGAAGTGATCAGTATTTTTTTTTTTTTTTTTTTTTTTTTACACAATTTGCTTATAGCAAAGAATTACTTTGCTATAAGCAAGCATTTACCTGAATGAAATCGATTCATTCAGCTTTTTTTTTTTCTTTGTGCTTAGCTGTGATTTGGTCACAGCTAATCACATGACATGTGCATGTGATTAGCTGTGACCATTCACAGCTAGGCACTAGTATACAATGGATGGCATGAATGAAGCTATCCATTGTATACAACTGTCATGTGACCTGCTGTGATTGGTCACAGCAGGTCACATGGTACCAGCAACGGGAGCCGGTACTCGGATCTGTCATCGGCCGTGTCCGAGGTGCACGGCCGGTGTCAGATCGCGCTGCTGCGTCGCTCTGCATTAGTGCAAACTGCGCATGTGCGGGAGCACGCCAAATGGCGTGCACCCGGAATGCAGGGACACTTTTGAAGCCGCCAAACGGCCATTGGCCGGGCAATGGTTAAGGCAAACAAAGAACAGAATATAGTACTATGGTAAAAAAACAGTAAGAAAGAATAATCCATCAACAAAAAGTAAGAAAATAAAATGTCCAGTGTTACCAGTTGTCCAATGAACAAATAAATACAGTAAAGTCATGAGGCGGAAACACACACACACACACACACGGGGCAGCAGAGGTTCCTCTCCAGAAGTGGACCGGTGGAAAATAGAGCACATAGATCTCCCTACTTGATAATCCAGGTGAACCTGGGCAGGTTGTAAAAAAGCAGCAGGCAGAGTACATCATGAAAGGATAATTACAACAGCCTATGCATTATCAAATCGAATGGGGCTAGACCCGGTGTGGCCAACCACGCTTCCCAAAGTTTCTCAAATATACCTGGGCACCCACCATGTTGGTAAATTAAATGATCATATCGTAAGATGGTTCCCATAATCTTTCTCCAATCCTTCATAGTAGGGGGAGTTTCCGATTTCCAACGCACAACAATGGCCTTGCGTGCCTGGAACAGGGCCTTGGAGAGGGCTTCTAGCAGAAATGTATCTTGGGTAACATTATCTAAAATACCCAAAAGGCATTGTTTAGGGTCTAGAATTAGGTTAGTTTGAAACACTAAATTAAGAGTGTTGACCACTTCCTCCCAATATCGTTGACGTTTCGGGCACCGCCATAGCATGTGAATAAGATCCCCGTGGTCCCGCTTACATCTGCCACAAAGAGGGTCCTGGCGTAGCCCCATTGTACACATTTTAGCTAGTGTATAATGATCCCTAAATACAACATATAATTGTGATATATGGTGAGAAACGGTCAGCGAGCCAAAATGGATAGACTGCAGTGCAGCTTCCCACTGATCTTCCTCAAAAGCCCCCACATCTCACTCACATTGCCCACTAGCCCTATTTGTGTATTGTTCTAAATAGTCTGTCAGAGGCATGGTATAGCAGCAGGAAATAAGCCCTTTAGTAGTTGTAACTGAGTGCAAATAATTGAAAATATGGTGGGGGAGGAGTGCCATAAGGATGATGGGCTTTGAGCGGTGACTGCATGTTTTAACTGTATGTAATAAGCTGCAGTAGGGGCAGATGATTCATGTAGCAATTTCTTCTTGGAATCCATCTGCCCTTGGCTCAAGCATGCAGGCAGGAGGGCATGCTTAGCTGAGAAAACCCCTCCTCCAGATGAAAGAAAAATGCCCATGAAGACTCCTGCGATGTATGCCTTTATTTTGGCCTAGACCAGAAACCAATGAGCAAATCAATTAAAAAAAGTTTACAACGCAAGGCTTAATATAAATGAAAAAAAAAATAAATTATATATATATATATATATATACATACACACACACACACACACACACACATATACACTCACACTGTAAGGCTGCATGCACATTAGCATTTTTTTTAAGCTCTTAGAAGCTACATACTGGTCTCCTAGGTGTTCATGCACACTACCTTTAGGCTTTTAGCATTTTCTGAGCGTCAGCATCTAGGAGAAGAAAACATTTTTTTGAAGGTTTTTGCAGCATTTTCCAGCAGCTTTTTTTTTATAGTGTAAAGACGTTATTAAACAATAACGCTCCTAAACGGTTCCTGAAAAAAAATACGCTATTGCCACTTGGCAGTGGTTTTAATCCAGCATTTTGTTAGCTTAAAAAAACAAACACAAAAAAAGGTTTGTGTGCCTTAAGTATCTAAGCCCAACATCCAAATTTGTAATATACTGCAGATATTTGTTGTACAAAGTTGTTTTGGCTGCATTAGTTTTATTTCCGTTACTTTTACCAGGTGATTATGCCAGTAGAACACTTCCGGTCCTAAGGTGACAACAGCCATTGCACTGTATGTATGTAGGAGAAGCGCTGTCACCGACTACCCCATCCTCATTTCCATAACATAGGGGAAGGATTTCTGTAGTCCAGAGATAACTGGAACAATGCAATTCATTTGATTGCAGCACAGGAAGTTTTCAGTTTACTGGATTACTGGCAGGATCAATAGGCACTTTATTTTGCATGTACAGGGGAATTTCAGTCCACCTCCCAAGTGGCTTCGCCCCCTCCCCCTCCCCCCAGGCACCACCATTATGGCGCATGTGCGGATGATTTATTGTGCATGCGCAAAGACTATTGTACTCCCTTGGTAGCAGTCTTTGCACAGGTGTGGGAGATTTGCTGTCTCCTGGGGCTGGCTATGGGCATACCTGCCGTACGAGATTATACAGCACTGACAATAGCCGTAGCATTTGGTAAATGAAACCGAGTACCGTATTTTTCGCCGTATAAGACGCACTTTTTCTTCCCCAAAACTGGGGGGGAAAAGTTGGTGCGTGTTATACGACGAATAGAGAGAATCCGTGAGGCGCGGCCACGGCCGTAGGAAAGGCCGCGACTTTGGCCTATCTCTGGAGCGGTCGGCCATCTTAGTACACCCAGCGGTGCGCGCTGCCGTCATCACCCCCTCTGCTCGTGGATCCTACCATAGCGCGGATCTACAACAACAGGTGAGGAGCGGGGCAATGCAATGTTACTGGCTATTATTACTATGTTGGGGGCAATGTTACTGGCTATTATTACTATGTTGGGGGCAATGTTACTGGCTATTATTACTAATGTGGGGGCAATGTTACTGGCTATTATTACTAATGTGGGGGCAATGTTACTGGCTATTATTACTAATGTGGGGGCAATGTTACTGGCTATTATTACTAATGTGGGGGCAATGTTACTGGCTATTATTACTAACGTGGGGGCAATGTTACTGGCTATTATTACTAACGTGGGGGCAATGTTACTGGCTATTATTACTAACGTGGGGGCAATGTTACTGGCTATTATTACTAACGTGGGGGCAATGTTACTGGCTATTATTACTATGTTGGGGGCAATGTTACTGGCTATTATTACTATGTTGGGGGCAATGTTACTGGCTATTATTACTATGTTGGGGGCAATGTTACTGGCTATTATTACTAATGTGGGGGCAATGTTACTGGCTATTATTACTATGTTGGGGGCAATGTTACTGGCTATTATTACTATGTTGGGGGCAATGTTACTGGCTATTATTACTAATGTGGGGGCAATGTTACTGGCTATTATTACTAATGTGGGGGCAATGTTACTGGCTATTATTATGTTGGGGGCAATGTTACTGGCTATTATTACTATGTTGGGGGCAATGTTACTGGCTATTATTACTAATGTGGGGGCAATGTTACTGGCTATTATTACTAATGTGGGGGCAATGTTGCACTGGAACAGTGATGGTGATGACGAGTGGGGGGCAATGGTGGACTTTACAGTGATGAGTGGGGGCAATATTACAGTATTGGGTTCAGAATCTTTTTTTTCTAGATTTTCCTCCTTTAAAATTGGGTGCGTCTTATATGCCGGAGCGTCTTATATGGCGAAAAATACGGTAAGTGAAAGGAAAGGTGGAGTTGGGCTTTAAAAAAAAAAAAAAAAGGACAACAGACATTCCATTAAACTCTTCCAGGAAGGTGCAAGTCGCCTGCAGACAGAACGAAAATAGCTAGTCTGGCACGCCTGCCCTAAACAAATATGAGGATTCCTAAGTCCAGGCCTGCTAATGTAACAAGCCTGTGGAGCCAGCTATTCTGATTACTAGGATTTTCCCATGAACCAGACAGAGAGGGAAAGGGGGGGGGGCTGCTCTACACATGCTCAGTCAACACTGGAAAGCAGAAACTGTCAGCTTGAGCTGAGAGAAATGAAAGCAGAAAAAAAATTAAACACAATGGAAATGCTTATAAAATAGAAACCGCAACTTTTCTAGTGGTATTCAGGCAGCGTCATAATTATAAACCAGAAGGGTGTGTGAGGTGGGAACGTGTGATAAAACAATGCGCTAATTTTTTTTTTTTTTTTTTTTTTTAAACAGTCCTGCAGACTCCTTGTTACCTGCCGACAGCCACCCTCCCACCAAACCAGCACATATGTCAGAGGGAGAGAGACCGCACCCAGAGCTCAGAAATATTCCATCACAAAGTGATCAATTAAAGGAAACAGCACTTAGAGAAAAACAAGGTACAGCAAAGTTCCAAGCGCCTTGCAATGTGGTGAAACGTCTGTTCCCTTTTCCATCAAGAAAAGCAAACAGTCACTGATTGATCACAGCTCCTAAAAAGTCTTTAAAGATTTGCGCACAATAGAAGGGTGGATTCACACTAGTGTGTTGCCGGCCTTAACTCAATGCACTTTAATTCACAGTGTGGGAGTGATTTACTAAAACTGCATGGTGCAAAATCTGGTGCAGCTCTGCACAGAAACCAATCAGCTTCCAGGTTTTGTCAAATCTGGAAAGGGGAGTTCCACTCACCCTGTCAAAAAATAAAAGTCAGCAGCAACAAAAACTGTAGCTGCTGACTTGTAGCCTCCCTGGCGGTATTCCCGAGTGTAGCTCGGGGTAAAGTATTCGCCTGTTATATGGGGTGAACTTTATGACTTGGTAGGCCGATTTTCAAAATCATTGATGGCACCATTGGATTACCAAGCGAACAACTTTTCAATTCCCGGAAGAAAAATCGTTCAGAATTCGAACCATGTAAGGCCTGCATAAGCCACCAGCAGATTTTCACAGGCATTCAGCGCCAGGTGAGCAGCCCCATGCACATCGTCTTTGTTTGGGGACACGCATCCGTCCCTGAATGTCTGTCCGAGCTGTGCGGGTGAGTCCGTACAACTGCTGTGCGTCCATTCATTAACCTCCCTAGCGGTCTGATTATGTCCATATTTCTGTGCTCAAAGCGGTACATTTTTTTGCATGGAAATATGCATTTTTTTTATTGTAGGCTGTAATATTTAGGAATAACTCACTGAAATCTGTCCGAACAAGAGTCTAGTAAACATCCCAGGGAGGATAAAACTTGAAACACAAAATCATAAATTATAAGTTAATAAATAATCATAAAAAATAATATAATAATAATAAATTTAATTCAATAATATAATCAAACCAAAAACACTGAAATTTGAAATATAGCGCCAAGTTCGCACATCACTGAGCAAAGTCGCAAAATCGTTTTCAGTGTCTGATGAGGAATTTCCCCCACAAATCATTATCACTCAATTCTGCAAGTGGTTCTGATTTACTATCGCTGTTCTCTAGCCGGTCTAAAATCGCTTTTGACGTAAAAGGACGCTTTTTGGACGCCATGGACGTTTCTCAGTTTCCAGGCAGAAAGAACAGTAAAAATGCAGGCAGGGCGCAGGACAAAGCACTCGGGACAAAATGTATGTGAAATGGTTTGATACAGGAATGTTATACGATGTGATTTTAGTGAATGTCACTTTGTCATTCTCAAATTTCCCACCGTTCCATCCCCCGTACATCCCGACGCTCGCAGGGGACGGAACCCAGATGACAGATGCCGGCATCCGGCGGATTACATTGCCGGGGACACTGCAGGAGGGACATCGCGGGAGCGCAAGACAAGGTAAGTGATCGAGGGATCCCGGAGCAGCGCCGCATGGTAAGCCCGAGTGTATCTCGGGGTTACCACTTGTGGTACTGAAACTTTACCCCGAGCCACACTCGGGAATACCGCCAGGGAGGTTAACATAGGCTGCCTGCATACAGCCAGGGGTAGCTCCAGGCACATAAATGACTCATTTGCTATGCAATTGCCTCTGTGCCCATGTGAACGAGGCTTAAATAAATAAAAATATGTACATTCTTAAAATTGCGTGAAATGAAAAACTACCGTAATTAAAATTACCCATCGGGGACGCTTTAAGACCCCTTTGCAGCTCACCAGTTTACAGTTAACCGTAATGAACGAGTGTAGAACTCCTCTAACCACGGCATGCGTAGTGATAATTAAATATAAAATGTTTATGTGCCGCAAGCATGCATTTGTGTTGGTATGTGCGTGTCCAGGGAGGCTTTAAATCCATGGTTTTTTTTAATCTTTGAACACTTTTCAGTTTTTCATTGCCATCATAAGAGGGCTGAGAAGCACCATCTGTCACATATGGAATTGGGCGGCTTTTATAGAACCGACTGAGTCCGGCTGAATAAAATGTAAATACAATTTCCAGTTGCAAATTTATTTTCATCCCAACACCGTCGCAGTGTAAAACTTATCAGGGCAGCAAGCAAAAGGGTTAAATACAACTTAAAGTGAGAATGTTGTAGATGGGAGTATTTCATGAAAGAAAAGAAAGCCGAGATTTTCTATGATATAAACAAAATATCAAAACAAACAGATTAGGACAGCTGATGTTCTATGCAAATCTCAATATTTCCTGTGAAACACAAACCTGACCCCATCCCCCACCCTACTAACTCCCTTTTAGTCTACTCTTTACAGAAGAGGATCAAAAGGCACAGGGCTGTTTGAGGGCCAAAAATGAGCTTTTACAGAAAAATCAGACATTAGCATAAAACCTTATATGACGGATTCACATCAAATGCGGAGCAGCACAGTGGCTAAATGCTTAGCACTTCCACCTGGCAGTACTAGGGTCATCGGTTCAAATCCCAACCACGGCACCACCTGCCTGGAGTTTGCATGTCCTCCCTGTGCCTGCATGGGTTTCCTCCGGGTACTCCAGTTTCCTCCCACACTCCAAAAGACATGCTGGTAGGTGAATTGGCTCCTGTATAAATTGTCCCTAGTATGTGTATGTATGAATGTGAGTTAGGGACCTTAGATTGTACACCCCTTGAGATTTAGGGACTGATGTGAATGTACAATATATATATGTAAATTGACAGCACTATATAAGTACCTGAAATAAATAAATAAGGCAGAAATTTTGCATTAGAGCCAACAATACAGAAGCAAATGACGCCGTGTTCAGATTCACAATGCATTTTGTATGGATTTGAACATATCCGTATGATATACTATGAGCCCATGTACACAGCTTCTTAATTTGCATTCATGGTCCTATGCGTGGTTCATATATGATGCCGGACACATGTAAAACAATTGTGCCGCTTACATGCGTAGACAGACCCTATCGGCCACCACTGCTCAGGGCTGTTATATGGAGAGTAACATGAAGAACTTGGTGCCGGCACCGCAATCACAGCTCGCAATGTCGAATCTGACAGCACTCCCACACACGTGTAGGAGTGACATCATCTTGGCCCAGCCAATGACAGTGGCCGGAGACCCGAAGGTCACCCACCCAAAGATGTTAGCAGCCAGCTCTCGGAACTGTGCAATGCTCAATTCAAGGCGAGTATAGTTCTGCTTTCAGCAGACTTTTGTACGAGGGCCATATGTGCCTATACAGGGTGCACAAGTGTTCCACGCATCCACGTGCCGGCAGTCTCAGTCATGTCTATCAGGAGCAGCAGTTGCAGGAACACAGCCAGTTCTCCCACTATGACATCCATTGGGGTGCGCGTTTCCAAACTCACATGTCTGGGGACATTCATCCGCACTGAAACAGAAGCAGTGGCTGTGCAGCTGCTGCTCCCAAAACACAAGGATAGGAGTGCCGGAACACAGATCCATGAACCACCAATGCATCCCATGGAACACCTGTGCAAACGTGGCCCTTGCATGGGTGGGCAAACAGGGCCCTCGCATAAGTACACCTGTATGAAGAAGGCGGCAGAGCGTGCATACAAGTACCACGGCCATAGGGTAACATTGGAGGAGCATCACCGGCCGAATGCATTCTACGGTTTACCTGTCAGACCTGAGCAGTTGCGGCACAGCTCAGCTCATATGGACATGAGGGGTGTGTGTCTGAGTTCCTATACAGGGCAGACTAATTTTTACATAAAATCTTGTGGTTAGGCAAGACCCTACTTGGAAAAAACAACAAAAAACAAAACAAAAAAACACAAACAAAAAACACAAACAAAAAAACACAAACAAAAAAAAACAAAAAACATAAAAGCATCCATCTGCATTTCACAATGATTGGCACCACAGCACAAGTGACCGTGTACAGTGCAATTGGGCCCTAAAGGTAGTCTTTATGCCAGACACGTGAATTTAAGGTCTTGTCTTGCACAAATCCCTACTTCCCTATCTGTACGAAGTGAACAAGCTTCAATGCCATGATGAAAGGATAAAAGTTTGCTAGGGATTGAGCCATAAGGCTAGGTTTACATAAGTGCGGGTGGTGCCGCTGCAGATCAGGATGAAAATCCGTGCCGCCGCACCACCCGCAGAGAGAAATGCAAACCCTCGGGCGGGTGCCATTAATTCTAATTGCACGCAACCCGTACTGGAAAACGCAACCGTACTGGGAACCGAGGTTCTCGTGCGGGCTCCGTTTTCAGAAGAAGTGCAGGGACTTCTTCCCTGCGTGTCACGAGGAACGGGAGTCCATTCAAATGAATGGGCTCTTGTGCCCACGCAAAATGAGGCCCGCACGGCCGCATATATGTGAACCGGGGGTAACAGATTAATTCTGAAGGCAAGTTTGCACTTTAAACCACTTGCAAGGCACCACTTTTAGCACAGTCTGGTCACCTGACACATAGAAAACATTTTGTTTTTCCATTTTTTTTTTTTTTAGGGTGACCGAACAAAAAAAGCTTGATCAAACCACCACAAAACTACGATGTCCTCTAAGGCTGTTCGGTTTATAAATCATTCAGATACTGGAGCCAACAAACAAGAATGAACATGGGCAAATCACACTCACTACCAAAAAGGATCCCTCAACATTGCTCAACAGTTTAAAAAAAAGTGTCAACAAGCATAACTGCACCAAAATAAAATAAAAAAAAAAAAAAAGCCTCTCAAAAAAGAAAAAAAACATTCCATTATCCAGGGGTCCCAAAATATTGTTAGCAGGTATTACATTCTGCACGATAGTCTCAAATCATTCAAATTCTGATGTAAATCTAAAAGTTGTTAAATATGTCCCAGTTCATATTAATCATGTGCCTGCTTGTTGATTCCAGCAATTACAGGATTTTACACAATCCAGTAAAAGGTGCATCCTCCTACTGCACAGCGCCGGTATCATCCCCCAGTCAGGGAAGGCTCAGGCGCCATAGCTGCCAATCACGGGTCTTGCAGAGGAAGAATATCAAAAACAGCAGGGTTTTATTGTAAACATTTCGATGAAGCTCAGTCCATCTTTCTCGAGACGTCTTCAGAAAGATGGACTGAGCTTCAACAAAATGTTGACAATAATAACACTGCTGTTTTTGATCTTCTTACTCTGCAAGACCCGTGAGTGCCTCTGAACCAGTTTTGGATTTACATGGATTTCCTTGTAGGTGAGCACCTGGGCATTTATCTGAAACATAGAGTGCTGTGGCTATATATACACACACACACACACACATACACACACACACACACATACACATATACATACACACACACACACTATATTGCCAAATGTATTGGGCCAGCCCTCCAAATCATGTGATTCAGGTGTTCCAATCACCTCCATGACCACAGGTGTATACAATCAAGCCCCTAGGCATGCAGACTGCTTCTACAAACATTTGTGAAAGAATGGGTCGCTCTCAGGAGCTCAGTGACTCCAAGCGTGGTCCCGTGATAGGTTGTCACCTGTGCAATAAGTCCATCCGTGACATTTCCTGGCTACTAAATATTCCACGCTCAACTGTTAGTGGGATTATAACAAAGTGGAAGCAACTGGGAACAATAGTAACACAGCCACCAAGTGGTAGGCCACGTAAAATGACAGAGCGGGGTCAGCGCATGCTGAAGCGCACATTACGCAGAAGTCACCAACTGTCTGCAGAGTCAATAGCTAAAGACTTCCAAACTTTGTGTAGCCTTCAGATTAGCACAACAACAGTGTGTAGAGAGATTCATGGAGTGGGTTTCAATGGCCGAGCAGCTGCATCCAAGCCTTACATCACCAAGTGCAATGCAAAGCATCAGATGCAGTGGTGTAAAGCACGCCACCACTGGACTCTAGAGCAGTGGAGATGTGTCCTCTGGCAATCCGATGGACGCGTCTGAGTTTGGCAATTGCCAGGAGAATGGTACTTGCCTGACTGCATTGTGCCAAGTGTAAAGTTTGGTGGAGGGGGGATTATAGTGTGGGGTTGTTTTTCAGGGGTTGGGTTTGGCCCCCCCTAGTTCCAGTGAAGGGAACTCTTAAGGCGTCAGCATACCAAGGCATATTGGACAATTTCATGCTCCCAACTATGTGGGATCAGCTTGGGGATGGCCCCTTCCTTGCCTGCACAGAGTCCTGACCTCAACCTGATAGAACCTTTGGGATGAATTAGAGCAGAGACTGTGAGCCAGGCCTCCTCCCCCGACATCAGTGCCTGACCTCAAAAATGTGCTTCTAGAAGAATGGTCAAACCTTCCCATAGACACGCTCCTAAACCTTGTGGACGGCCTTCCCAGAAGAGTTGAAGCTGTTATAGCTGCAAAGGGCGGGACCAACTCAATATTGAACCCTATGGACTAAGACTGGGATGACATTAAAGTTCATGTGTGTGTAAAGGCAGGCCGACCAATGCTTTTGGTAATATAGTATGTACACACACCCCCCGATCAGACATAACCCACAATAACCCGTTGAGGCATGGAATACTCTAGACCTGTGAAGGTATGCTGTGGTATCTACTACTACTACTACTAATAAACAAAAACCAACAAATAAAAATAATCATATATAACAATACAATAGATGAATAACATGTAATAAATATTAACCCCTAACCTGAATATATATTAAATAATTTTTTTTGTTTGGATTTGGGGGTTTACTATTATTTTGTTTTTGTTTGATTTAGGGATAGGGGGTTAAGGTTAGCGGTTTATTTATTACTACTTTTTTTTTTTAATATTCATGATTTTAATTTATGTATTTTAAAATTTATATAAATTACCATTTTTCATTTGAGCATAAAATCCTGAAAAAAAAAATGCACAAGACGCTTATTTCCATTTCTAAGAAATAAAAAATACTCAAAACATGCACAAATCTGCTCGATTTGAGCGGCAAAAAAAAAAAAAAAAAAAAAACTCCAAAATTTGAGTTTCAGGTGACTGAGTGGAAAAGCGAACCATCTCCATTGAGAACAATGGATTTTTTTCTCCTCAAGCATTTTGGAGCTTCGAACTACAAATCGCTCAGGTGAGAATGGGGCCTAAATTGTGAGGTGGACCCTCCATAGATTGGACTTTTCAGACTTTGTTTTTTCCCAGCACATTCCACAAATGCTTGGTTGGATTGAGATCTGGAGAATTTGAAAGCCATGTCAACACCTCAAACTATTATTGAACTCATCAGACCAGGCCACCTTCTTCCTTTACTCCTTGGTTCAATTCTGATGCTCACATACCCATTGCAGGCAGGTTTGGCTGTGGACATGGGTCAGCATGGGCACTCTGACCTGTCTGCAGTAGTGCAGCCTCATACACAACAAACTGCAGTGCACAGTGTATGCGGACACCTACCAGAACCAGCATTAACTTTTTATTTTTTAGCAATTTCAGCTACCAGTAGCTCTTCTATTGGTTTGGACTACACGGGCAAGCCTTGGCTGCCCATTACCCTGTTGATGTTTTTCTTTTCTTGGACCACTTTCAGTCAAGTCCTGACAACTGCAAACCAGGAGCGCACAGACCTTGCGCATTACCTCAATAAACAAAAATGTATTAATAAGAAAAGGTACGCACAAACAGCGAATAAAATCAGGCATGTAAGTCCTCACAGGGACTTCAAAGATAAGAAGCCAGCGCGAGTCCCATCGTGGGGGTAGACACTCAGTTCAGCTGACGTGTTTCGAAGGCCATACCACCTTCATCAGAGCCTGATCTAGAAGGTATGGCCTTCGAAACGAGTCAGCTGAACTGAGTGTCTATCCCCACGATGGGACTCGCATTGGCTCCTTATCTTTGAAGTCCCTGTGAGGACTTACATGTCTGATTTTATTCGCTGTTTGTGAGTACCTTTTATTAATAAATTTTTGTTTATTGAGGTAATGTGCAAGGTCTGTGCGCTTCTCGTTTTTTTTTCACTTTGTAGTGTTGGTCAGGCTTCCCCAGCCTTGTTTGGAGCTGCACAACCTTTGATGCACTGGTGGTCGCTTTTTTTCCAGTTCTGGTTCCATCAATTTGCCACCCGCCTGGGTCCTAGAGCGCAGAAGAAATCGTGTTTGGTCAACTGCAAACCAGGAACACCCCACAAGGGCTGCAGTTTTGGAGATGCTCTGACCCAGTCATCTAGACATTACAATTTTTTTCCTGTCAGTTGTTGAAAACGTTATTCTTGCCCATTTTCAACGCATCAATTTCAGGGAAAACATGTTCAGTTGCTGCCTAATATATCCCACCCACTTTCAGATGCCATGTGATAAGAATCATTGTTATTCACCTTACCTATCAGTGGTCATAATGTTATGGTTGATCGGTGTATATATACTGTAGAGTTTGGGCTTTAGATATACTTTTAGGCCCCTTGCACACAGGTGTCATAGTTTGCTGATGGAACATATGACACCCATGCAAGGGACCATAAACCCACAAACTAAGTGAAAAGACCTGAGTATAGAAGAGTAAAGGTGCATAAGCGTATAGACGAGTAAAATTCTTCATTGCCAGTGTTGTAATACAATCATTTATACTGGCGTAAACATACTTGTAGGCGCGTAAACATGCGTACGCTCGCAAATAATTGCACTCAAATGAAAAATGTTCTATTTTTGTTTACCTGCTCTGTATATAAAGCTGTATTAGTGATCTTTACTTAGCGGTGTTCATTGTCCCATAGACAACAATGCATCTCATTTCAGATCAGTAAAAAAAAACTCAGCAAGAGGCCTTATACTGAAAAGTCGGTATCCATATCTAATAAAAGTATTTGGCAGTTACAGAAAGAACATCCTGCTGTATAACCGCAGTCATATCAGGCACAAACTGAAAAACAACCAGACCACCAAAAAAAATAGGACACCAATAAAAAGACCGAGACTGGACAAACATTTCCACAGGTCTTCAAACCATCTCATGACATCACGGACAAATCAAAATACACAGTGAAAAGGCCAGCAAGAAACCCCGAGCAACCGGCGTCGGCTAGAAAAGGGAAAATCAATTTAGATCACATTTGCCCAATTTTAAAGTAAACACTGGAAGCTCCCAAATTCTGTTTAACGCGTAATAGCATTTGGACATGAAACCAATTATTTACCTGTCATTTTATTTGACTAGAGACAACTGGGACTGTACAGCTTGGAGCTACCCGGAGAAGAACTGCAGCAAACTCCAAGCTCAGCAAGCCGATCTATAAACTCCAGCCATGCTATTAAAGTCAGGGCTGCTACGGGCGGTCCCCGGGTTACAAACAAGATAGGTTCTCAACGTTTGTTCTTTAGATGAATTTGTATGCAAGTTGGAACAGGTACATTTTTCTAGGTGAAACTCCAGCCAAAAAAAACAAACACCACACACATTTTATATATTTATATATATATATATATATATATATATATAAGATTTTTTGGATAGAATAGGGAAGAATTAAAGTGTTAACAGTAAAATCAGTCTGTATATGCAGTAAAGCATGCTGGATAGACTAACTGTGGAACCTAATCCTCTGCATTGTGCAAAAATGCTGTTGGATCCTGACTTCTATGATCCTCCCCTTCTTTCAGTGCCCCCTTCTTATCTCCTGATAAGACATATCATGTGGAGACCCTCTGCACATGCTCAGTTTGGTGTGTGTTCCTAGAGAGTTTTTTTTTCCTCTTGGAAGAGTACATGTGATCATCACAGGGACAATCAGCACTGTCCAGAGGTCATGGGTTCTGTATCCTCCTAGAGCAGAAAGAAAACTCCTACAAGCTTTACCCAGTGCTCTGATGAACACTGATATAAGTCACAAGATTGCTCTAACTGCTGATGAGAAAAGCAGTTTATATTTACTAATATAATTGCATTTCCATGTAGTGTGTACTGTGGAAGACCAGACAGAGTGAATGAGGGGTTCTGGGTTTGGTAACTAACACCCCTGTAATGTTTGGTTTGCCTTCTGAGCCCCTGTTCAGAAGATTTCACCTGACTTTCTGTCCCTGTGACAATTGGATTTTGAAAATTTTGGGTTGTTTTCAGTGCAAACACCATTTTCCCATGATAACTCTTACAGGAGTAAATTTCCCTTCTTAGGGTAGATTTCTTCTCACTTCCTGTTTCCCTCCGTTTGTAAGTGTTAGTCGTATGCAAGTCAGATGTAGGTAACTCAGGAATTGCCTGTATTCCATTATTACTGTGTAATAGGCTGGTGCGAAATAAACAAAAAATACACAATGAACCTTTTATTAAATCTAGCTAATCTAGCAAGTTCACTGCTCATTTCAGTTAAGATCAGAAATATATTTAGCAAAAAATTAGCATTTACCTTTATCCTTTTGGAGGGGGTAATGTTTTACACAGAAGATATGCAAGTGAACAATCTACCCACTGGATGTTTTAAGAGGACCTGAAGTCAAAAAGTGAGGATTTGCTCTCATAGGGAACCTTAGGAAATGCTTACTATGCCTAGGCAGTACCCTAAAAACGCCTACCTTTTGTCTTGAATTCCTCCAGAAAAATAAACTGGACTTTCTGGGCCTATAGACTTCCTTAGACTTGTATGTAGTGTGAGATCATCTAAAGCAAGGTACACACTCTTATTCATTCAAGGCAGTGAGCAGAAATGGGGGGGACAAAAACAAAACAAAAACCAGATCCGTACTAACACAAGTGATGTCAGTGCTGAAGGCTCCCCCTCTGTGCCTTTGTGGCCCATTCGGCTGCCAGCACTGATTGGATGCTGGTTTTCCAGCATTCCCATTCTGTAGTAGAGACGGGCTGAAATTCGGCAGGTTAACCTCCCTAGTGGTCTAATTATGTCCATATTTCTGTGCTCAAAGCGGTACATTTTTTTGCATGGAAATATGTATTTTTATTGTAGGCCTGTAATTTTTAGGAATAACTCACTGAAATCTGTCCGAACAAGAGTCTAGTAAACATCCCGGGTATGATAAAATTTGAAACACGAAATTATAGATAATTTAATAACCATAAAAAATAATAATAAATTTAATTCAATAATGTAATCAAACCAAAAACACTGAAATGTGAAATATAGCGCCAAGTTCGCACATCACTGAGCAAAGTCGCAAAATCGTTTTCAGTGTCTGATGATGAATTTCCCCACTAATCATTATCACTCAATTCTGCAAGTGGTTCTGATTTACTATCGCTGTTCTCTAGCCGGTCTAAAACCGATTTTGACCTAAAGAGACACTTTTTGGACGCCATGGACATTTCTCAGTTTCCAGGCAGAAACAGTAAAAATGCAGGCAGGGCGCCGGACAAAGCACTCGGGACAAAATGTATGTGAAATGGTTTGATACAGGAATGTTATACTATGTGATTTTAGTGTATTTAGTGAATGTCACTTTGACATTTTTAAATTTCCTGCCAGTTCTGTCCCCCGTACATCCCGACGTCGCAGGGAACGGAACGCAGATGCCGGCATTGCCGGAGGACATGGTCGGGGACGCTGCAGGAGGGACATCGCGGGAGCGCAGGACAAGGTAAGTGAAGAAGAGATCCCGGAGCAACGCTGCAGAGTATTTCCGAGTGTAGCTCGGGGTTACCGCTTGTGGTGCTGAAACTTTACCCCGAGCTACACTTCAGGAATACCTCCAGGGGGGTTAAGCTGAACTGGCCTATTTTCCCGTGTGTACTCAACTTAAGGCACTGCTGTCTCTGACTGCTGTTCTCACTACATTTGGAGTGGGGTTTGGTGATGTCATTACTTTGCAGCTGTTCTATTGCTGAAGAGGAAGCTGTATCTGAGGATCTGCAGTTCAAGAATCGTCATGCTTCTGCTTTATCCATCCTGAGGCTCTACTGTACTTCCTCCACCTCTCCTGCTGCTAAGTTAAAGTGTTATTTAAGGCTGGCCATACAGTATACAATTTTCTTGAGAATTTTGCTTCAGATTTACCAAAAAAAACTAAAATATGAGGTCAAAACTAAACAACACTTTCAATTGTATTCAATTAGGCAGGCCCTTGCACTACATAGTTGAAGGTAAATCTAAAGAAAATTGGGCAGAAAATTGTAGAACGTATGGCCAGCCCAACTCTGCTTTGTATGGCCACCCTCCTCCCCTACCCCTCCCCCCTATTGCATACAACTAACCCCTCTATGTCTCTCTTCTACTTATTTCTTCCCTTTCCATGTTTTGCTTTTCTCATTACAATCGTGACCTACTTGCAGTAACTGCAGTTCCTAATTCCACGTGCTTTTCTTCAATACATTTCCTTATTATGATTGCTTTGTATTGATCTATCATAATTCCAAGGTTCACAATACAGGTATGACTCTTGTATTCATACACTGCTTACAGTCTTTTTTTATTCGATTACTAAAAAAACGGAACGACCGCAATGTTATGTTATGTAAGGAGCTATAATGGCTCACTGTAAACTTATGTGCGTCTTCCTGGGTTCATAACCATAAAAATATAAAAATTGGTGGACTGACCACTACAAAGACTTCTGACTGCCTCATTGAGTCTCCCTGCTTAACAACTGTTGAGATAATAACCACACAGGAAATTCATATATAGAAATAAGATTTAACACGCTGATAAGATCAAAAAACAGATCTTATTTGTATACCTCAAAAAAAGTATTGCAAGACTAAGCATTAAAGCTTACGTGAAGACAATATAAAAAGTGATATGAAAAAAGTGGAGAAATGAGTGCAGCCACAAAGGGACAGGAAGTGCGTTACTGGCAGGATTACCAAGTGAAAAAGTGAAAGCCTAAAGAGAAAAAAAAAAAAGAAAGAAATGCAGCCACTACATCTAACCACTGGTAAGTTGCAAAAGGTAAAATTTTTATTTAGGGTTAGGATACATGTTAAACACCTTGGGAACATGTTACATGTTCCAGCACCGTCAGCCCCTCCCCCCCCCCCCCACCCTTCCTATGACAGAGGGCTGGGGATCTTCTCCTCGCACAGCCGTCACAATTTGGAAACATGGCCAGTTTTCTGTTACATAGTTAGTCTGGCTGAAAAAAGACAAAAGTCCATCCAGTTCAACCATTAAAAAAAAAAAAAAAAAAAAAAAAAAAAAAAAAGTTATAATCCTATGCCCAAAGCTGATCCAGAGGAAGGCAAAAAAAAACCCCAGCAAAGCATGATCCAATTTGCTCCTGCAGGAAAAAAAAAATTCCTTCCTGATCCCCCTGAGAGCCAATCGGATATTCGCTGGATCAACTTTACCTGTAAATGTTAGTATCCAAGAAAGATTTTGAATGTGAATGAATGCCTATAAGTACCGTCAGCTATTGCGGCTGACGACTTGCAGTTCTCAATGAACTATGAGGGTGCTGGTGAGCAATCTTAGTCCATTGAGCTTCCTGCTGTCAGGTCTCTGCCTCCTGTACGAGGTACACGCATAAAGCTATCCTAAGAGTCTGCAGGAGCCTGAGATTGCATCCGTGTTCTACCAATCGCAGGTGCAATGCTCTGCGGGCTCCTTAGAGAAAAAAAAAATATTAAAAAAGGATAAGTTCACCTTTCGTAACATTTTACACTCATATTCAGGGTGAATCATGTAACATGTTATGATCAGACTGGCTCCCGCTCTCCCCCCGATCCCCGCTTTGACAGCTAGTGTGGGATCTCTCCCCTCGCTAACTGTCAATTTGTTTAAAAAAAACGTGGCTGTGCGCGGCTCCAAACGCAAAGCCGCATCACTCATTCACAGTCATCTGTGAATGAGAGACTACAAGTCTCGACAGCCTTAGTGGCTTTCAGCTTGTAGTCCTCAATTAACTATCGAGGTGCTGTGGTAGTTCATTCATTCTTCCGGTCAGTGTATCTGCTTGCTTGTACATCCCGTACAAGCAAGCAGAAATACTGACAGATCTGCAGGAGACCTGCATGGCACCAGCAATCTGATAACTGGGACAATGGTTTACAGGCTCCTGCAGACATAATAAATGCAGGTTAAAAAAAAATGTGCGTTATTTTTTAAAACGTGAACTTATCCTTTAAAAGAACATTTTTTTTTAACCTGCAAAAAAAATGTGCATTTAAAGCGGAGCTCCACCCAAAAGGGGAAGTTTCACTTTAAGGCCTTGTCCCCCCGCTCTCTGTTAAGGATTGGCACCTCTGGGGAGCGGGCACCCTATTTTGACAGGAACCTGCTCCCACTGCAACTGCCTAGGTGATCAGAAGTGGAAGTTGTCCTCCCTCCTTGTAGTCTTCTGGGACACGTGACAAGTCCCGAAAGACTACGGAACCATTCACAAGTTACAGCACTAATTGTGCATGCGCAGTGGGCACCGAACTGTGAAGCTGCAATCTGTCACAGCTGGGTGCCCACACTGAAGATGCCGACACCAGGGAGAGAAGATAGCTGGTGAAACTGGCAGTGGTGAAGACCCCGCTGGATCGCAGGACAGGTGTTTTTTTTTTTTCTTAAAGTCAGCAGTTAAAATTTTCGTAGCTACCGACTTATTTTTTTTAGATTTTGACAGGAGCTCCACTTTAATATTTTTCCAAAAGGAGAACTTATCCTTAAGGCCTCTTTCACACGAGCATTCTGTATGTCTGTTTTTCATCTGTCCATTTACAGGTGAAAAACCGGACACCCATGTATTTCTATGGACTAGCGAATGTAAACAGATGATCATCTGTTTACATCCGTTAATGACCGTATTCGTTAACATCCGTTTTTTTTGAACAAAAGAAATCCCTATTCTTCCAAAAAATAGGAAACGGAATGGACGAAAAAACGGATGTAAACTGACGAAACCGGATGTAAACTGACGAAAACGGATGTAAACTGACGAAAACGGATGTAAACTGATCCATTTGTGCTTGAATAGAAAACATAACTGAACTGTTGAAAAAAAACAAAAACGGAACGACCATGTGAAAGGGGCCTTAAAGACAAGTCCATCTTTCTGACCATTATTCATCTTACACCCTTATTTAGGTTGAAACATGGTCACACAGTCGGAAACCCCCCCCCCCTTGCAGAATATGGAGGTTCTCCCAACCAGTTCCTGTCATTTAAATTTAAGGCCGCTGTGCATGGCTCTGCCCACACAGCCACATTGGTCATTTGCAGGAATCTGTGAATGTAAAAACTACAGGTCTGCCACCATGACAGAGAAAAGTGATTCTAACTGGAGCACAGTTCCATAATTCTAGGTCTGTACCTCAGTAGGGAGAGGAGATGAACAGGTGATGGTCTGCAGACATTCTACAGGAGATGGTAGGAAACGGCAGACATTCTACAGACGATTATCAAACTACAAACAAATTATAGGAGACACTCATGGACCGAAAACTCATTACATGAGACTGATAGATACTGGCAATAACAGCCCCTTTACAAATCAGCGCTTCCACATTTGTGCTCCCCCACGGCCTTCTAATATGACATGCCAAATTTTAAATTTCAATGAATAGTGGCAAAAGTTGGAATCCGCCTAACTTTGGTGCAGTTTCTGTTGTGGCTTTGTGATGAAGAAGCGACAGGGAAAGTTGACTGAAGAGTATGCAATCATCACTAAAAACCTGAGAGGTCTTAACCCTTCCCTGGTATCCAAATCAATAAAAAAAGCTCTGGATTCAGTTCAATTTGAAGTGTTCACCTTTTCACATACACTTGTGTTCACCTTTTCACATACACAACTCCCCCGGTCTCTGCTGTACCTACCTCAGAGGATGCTAAGCTGTCAAGGCCCATGCAGTTGGACTAGCAGTCCAGGGATTTAAAATCCCAGCTCTTCTTCCTCCTTTCTGTGCAGCACTGTTGGGACAGATCAGAGCGCAGGTGAAGACCCATCAGAACCACTCTGGTCCATCCTGGAAGACTGCACAAAGGAGAAGAGTAGGGATTGAAAATTCCCAGACCACCGAGCCAAAAAATACAGTGAAGGCTGGGGGAGGTGGGGAGTGTACAGTGTTCGCTCACCTTTTTCGTAATTGCTATATTTAACCATAAGTTGCATTGTACAAACCAGGTGAAAGGAGTTCGATGATACAATAGGAGCACACATGATACAACTTTCAGTTTGTTCAATTGTAAGCAAAACTGAGAGGGTGCAATGGTAGACATCTCCGAGTTTCCAACCTACACAGATGAGCCCCAACTTAGGAATGCATCCGTGTTGAATGAAGTAAAAATTACCGGGGTCATGATAGATGCCACGGGGGCCAGTAAAGCCTAATAAGTTCTTATGGACTAAGGCAGGCCATAGACGGGCCGTTTATCGGCTGAATTTTCGGCCGATAAATGAAAAATCGGTCAGCCCCGTTGCCGACGCTGCCACCAATGTCCACGAAAAACGGCCGTTTTTTGTGGATTTTCCAACATGACTGATAAAAATAAATGTAAAGATCCACGAAAAACGACCGATGGGCTGGCCCCACTAACGGCGTGAATATCGGCTGATTTTTCGTGCGGACAAAAATTTGGTCGATAAACGGCCCGTCTATGGCCCGCATAAGTTAGCTCATCTTTTCATTTTTTCAGAAAGACGAACACTTTAGGTTTGGAGGAGAAAAAATATGTTTGGAGAAGGAAGGTGTGTGGGGTCAGAGTATAAGTCAAAGGGTTATAGAATGTGAGTAGAGATGGAGTGATATGGGGGAAGGGGGTCACCCTGTGGTGGTAGTGACTAGGGGAGGGGTCACACAATGGAAAGGGTGAAAGGGGTGAGGAACTGGGATACCAATCAGAGTTGGAGTGGAAAAAATGAAATTCATAAAACAGAGGATGGGAAGGAGCTGGGTGTCTCCGGTGGGGCTGGATAACAGTTTCAAGGTCCTGGGATCAGGAATGTCAAGCCTGGTAGTCTCAGGTAAGAGGCTATGGAGGTGTTAGTAAAGGGAGGGTGAGAGAGAAAAGAGAAGTGTCAATCGGGGGGAGAATGAGGAAGTTTGATGGTCTATCAGGCCCAGGTGTCATTGGCTGTCTTGTGTGGGCAATGACATGAGAGATGAAGGCACAGTCAATGGAGTGATGTGTTGGTTGAGGTCAGTCAGTACTAAGGCGAGGAAAAATGGATAATAGAGGATCAGTGATGACCTGACCAGGATTAAGAGTTCTTCTCACACCCCGGTGACATGAGAGGTGTCAGGAAAAGTAGTCCTGGGGGCCCCAATGTGGTGAGGAGGGAAGAAAGAGAAAAAGGGTGATCGCTGGGGGTCACTGTGAATGATGGGGGTGTCAGGCTGAGTAGACCTGGGGTCTCCAATGTGGTGAGAATGAAGGGTAAATCAAATGGGTAATCACTCTGGGAATGATGAGGGGTGTTAGGCAGAGTAGCCCAGGGGTCTCCAATGTGGTGAGGATGGAAGGAGGAGCAGAAGTTGGGAGCCCTTCCGTTAACAATGAGTAATACAGTCTTAGTCAGCTCTGCACATGCTCAGCTGTGCTGAATTTGTAAAGGCTGATCTGACAGTCTAAAAATTTACTGCTGCTCAGGGGCTCTGGGCTTCAGCAAAATGGCAGCCTCAAGGAAGAAGAAAAAGGAACAATGCTGGAGACAATTTACAGCTCATACTAATTTTGGCAGCAGAATTATTAGGGTGCATTCATACCAACACAGAGCAGCCGGAGCGATTCACTCCTCCCAACGCCTTGTGTTTGCGGCTGCCCTAGGGAGTCAAGGATGGGGAGAATATGAGGGGGGTCAGTCACAGATGGGGAGGATATGGGGCGGGGGTCAGTCAAAGATGGGGAGGATATGGGGGGGGGTCAGCCAAAGATGGGGAGGATATGGGGGGGGGGGGGTCAGTCACAGATGGGGAAGATATGAGGGGGGTCAGTCAAAGATGGGGAGGATATGGGGCGGGGGGGGTCAGTCAAAGATGGGGAGGATATGGGGGGGGGGGGTCAGTCAAAGATGGGGAGGATATGAGGGGGGTCAGTCCAGTCAAAAATGGGGAGGGGGGTCAGTCAAGGATGGGCAGGATACCGGGGGGGGGGTCAGTCAAGGATGGGCAGGATACCGGGGGGGTCAGTCAAGGATGGGCAGGATACTGGGGGGGGGGGGGTCAGTCAAGGATGGGCAGGATACTGGGGGGGGGGGGTCAGTCAAGGATGGGCAGGATACTGGGGGGGGGGGGTCAGTCAAGGATGGGCAGGATACTGGGGGGGGGGGGTCAGTCAAGGATGGGCAGGATACTGGGGGGGGGGGGGTCAGTCAAGGATGGGCAGGATACTGGGGGGGGGGGGGTCAGTCAAGGATGGGCAGGATACTGGGGGGGGTCAGTCAAGGATGGGCAGGATACTGGGGGGGGGGGGGGTCAGTCAAGGATGGGCAGGATACTGGGGGGGGGGGGGGTCAGTCAAGGATGGGCAGGATACTGGGGGGGGGGGGGGTCAGTCAAGGATGGGCAGGATACTGGGGGGGGGGTCGTCAGTCAAGGATGGGCAGGATACTGGGGGGGGGGGGTCATTCAAGGATGGGCAAGATACTGGGGGGGGGGGTCATTCAAGGATGGGCAGGATACTGGGGGGGGGGGGTCATTCAAGGATGGGCAGGATACTGGGGGGGGGGGGTCATTCAAGGATGGGCAGGATACTGGGGGGGGGTCATTCAAGGATGGGCAGGATACTGGGGGGGGGGTCATTCAAGGATGGGCAGGATACTGGGGGGGGGGGTCATTCAAGGATTGGCAGGATACTGGGGGGGGGGTCATTCAAGGATGGGCAGGATACGGGGGGGGGGTCAGTCAAGGATGGGCAGGATACGGGGGGGGGGTCAGTCAAGGATGGGCAGGATACGGGGGGGGGGGTCAGTCAAGGATGGGCAGGATACGGGGGGGGGGGGTCATTCAAGGATTGGCAGGATACTGGGGGGGGGGGGTGTCATTCAAGGATGGGCAGAATACGGGGGGGGGGGTCATTCAAGGATGGGCAGGATACGGGGGGGGGGTCAGTCAAGGATGGGCAGGATACGGGGGGGGGGGGTCAGTCAAGGATGGGCAGGATACGGGGGGGGGGGGTCAGTCAAGGATGGGCAGGATACGGGGGGGGTCAGTCAAGGATGGGCAGGATACTGGGGGGGTCAGTCAAGGATGGGCAGGATACTGGGGGGGGGGGGTCAGTCAAGGATGGGGAGGATACGGGGGGGGGGGTCAGTCAAGGATGGGGAGGATACGGGGGGGGGGTCAGTCAAGGATGGGGAGGATATTGGGGGGGGGGTCAGTCAAGGATGGGGAGGATATTGGGGGGGGGGGGGTCAGTCAAGGATGGGGAGGATATGGGGGGGGGGGGGGGTCAGTCAAGGATGGGGAGGATATTGGGGGGGGGGTCAGTCAAGGATGGGGAGGATATTGGGGGGGGGGGTCAGTCAAGGATGGGGAGGATATTGGGGGGGGGGGTCAGTCAAGGATGGGGAGGATATTGGGGGGGGTCAGTCAAGGATGGGGAGAATATTGGCAGGGGGTCAGTCATGGATGGGGAGAATATTGGCAGGGGGTCAGTCAAGGATGGGGAGGATATTGGGGGGGGGTCAGTCAAGGATGGGGAGGATATTGGGGGGGGTCAGTCAAGGATGGGGAGGATATTGGGGGGGGGTCAGTCAAGGATGGGGAGGATATTGGGGGGGGTCAGTCAAGGATGGGGAGGATATTGGGGGGGTCAGTCAAGGATGGGGAGGATATTGGGGGGGTCAGTCAAGGATGGGGAGGATATTGGGGGGGTCAGTCAAGGATGGGGAGGATATTGGGGGGGGGGTCAGTCAAGGATGGGGAGGATATTGGGGGGGGGTCAGTCAAGGATGGGGAGGATATTGGGGGGGTCAGTCAAGGATGGGGAGGATATTGGGGGGGGTCAGTCAAGGATGGGGAGGATATTGGGGGGGGTCAGTCAAGGATGGGGAGGATATTGGGGGGGTCAGTCAAGGATGGGGAGGATATTGGGGGGGTCAGTCAAGGATGGGGAGGATATTGGGGGGGGTCAGTCAAGGATGGGGAGGATATTGGGGGGGTCAGTCAAGGATGGGGAGGATATTGGGGGGGGGTCAGTCAAGGATGGGGAGGATATTGGGGGGGGTCAGTCAAGGATGGGGAGGATATTGGGGGGGGTCAGTCAAGGATGGGGAGGATATTGGGGGGGGGTCAGTCAAGGATGGGGAGGATATTGGGGGGGGGGTCAGTCAAGGATGGGGAGGATATTGGGGGGGAGTCAATGAATGATGGGGGGGATAGTGTGGGGAGGTCAGTCATGGATTGGGGGGGAGATAGTGGTGGGGGACAGTCACGGATGGGGGGGGGTCAGTCACGGATGGGGGGATAGTGGGGGTAAGTCATGTGGGCAGGGTCAGTCATGGAATAAAGGGGATGGTGTCATCAAGGGGCGGAGTCAGCACACAGAGCGGGGCGGGGGGGTCGCTCAGTGGACGGTTCAGGGTGTCAGTTAGTCTCTCAGGCCTGTGAAGAAGGGTCTCGTTGGTGTCTGTCTCTCCCCTCCCCGGCCCGCCCTCATACCCAGCAGGACGGTATCCCGGGGCTCCCCGTGGTTCCGCTCACCGTCACGTTGTTGTTATTTCTCCGCCCGTCTCCCCGCTCTGCTGCCCGCCGCCACCGCCGCCATCCTCCTCCTCCTCCGCTCCGCCTCCTCCTCCGCGCTGCGTCGCATGACGTCACCACGCTCCCCTCCCTCCGCCTCACGTGAAATCTGTCACTACA